>NC_056747.1:338686645-338986645 GCF_019279795.1 Protopterus annectens | reverse complement strand
GACTGTTTCAGCCGAAACAGAGACTCGCGGTTGGCTTAACCGTGGTTTCGGCCGAAACCGCGGACCGCGAGTGCCGGTCCTTTTTCCTTACGCTTTTTAGCTAATTGTGAAGTCGGAGTCTCCGACAGCATTTTGTAAGCAAAAGCGGAGCCGAAAAACTCCTCTGCAAACTCCGACCGATGTCTAAGTGTCCGTCGGTTGAAGGAAGCACAGGCTAGACAAGCTGCTACGTCGTGGTCTGGGCCTAAGCAAGGAAGGCAGTAAGAGTGGAAATCCTTATGAGGTATTTGTCTCCCACAAGTTAAACAGTTATTTACTTTTTCTGACATCGGCTGAGGCAAGAAAGAGTCCCCAACGGGGTACTTAGCTTTTTAGAAGTCTTCGGTAGTAGTAATCTCTGGATCTGACCGACCGGCACTTGAGAACAGCTTCTGCTTCGGGCACCGCGCGGCAAGAAAGACTGAGGAAAATGGCGTCGGCTGATGCCTTTATACCCAATTCACAGCAGCTATGAGGTTGGGTGAAGTGCGACATCAGCCGAGGCCAGACCCAGACTTTGGAATCCGGCCGACCAAAGGGCTGCCTGAGGCAGGACAACCCATTTGTTAGGACTGCAGATGCATCCTTGATGGACATCTGTACTATGTTCTTCGTGTTTCACTGTTGCAGTCATTACATTTGGGTATATTCTCAAAGCTAAGAAAGGGAGGAAGTTAGAGAGCAATAGGAACAGCTATTAAGCCCTGCAATACTGCAGTGGCAAAACCAGCTCTAGATTTAGAAAAAATAGGCATGTGGTAATGCTTGAAGGTATGAACAGAGCTCCAGGTAGCAGCTTCTAGGATGTCCCTGATAGGAACCCCTCTGAGAATGGCTGCAAGGGTAGATGCAGCCCTGCTGGACTGTGATCTTATCCCCTGTGGGGTGGGTTTTCCATGGTGTTTACAGCAGAAATGAATGCGATGGGCTATCCTTTTAGAAATGGTTTGCTATGAAATGGCCCTCCCCATTGCCCCTGCAGCAAAGCCAACAAGCAGCTGTTCAGATATCCTGAGAGGCTTAGACCTGTCCAAGTAAAATCTAAGTTGCCTGTGCATGGCAAGAGTGCAAAATTCTCTGTTTTGTGGTTTAGGAAAAAAAGTAGGCAAATGAACGGACTGATTTAGGGCCACACTCGACACCACCTTCGGCATAAAAGGAAGGACTGGTCCTGAGGAAAACCCTGTCTGCATGTAAGATAATGAAGAGCTCCACTACCATGAGGACCTGTAATTCAGACACTCTTCTTGCTGAAGGGTTGGCTAGAAAGAAGGCTGTTTTCCAAGAAAGGAATCTCAACATTGCAGCTGCAGCTAAATCAAAGAAAGTAAGAGTGAGCTTTTCCAATACAAAGTTAAGGTCCCAAGCTGGAGTAGGGGCTCACCTGGGGGGGGGGGTCTTAAATGTTTAGCCCCTCTGAGGAATTGCTTTAACAGGGGGTGACAGAAGAGTGGTGGTTCAGTATTGCAATGTGCTGAAATTGCAGAGGCATGAAATTTGGTTGACGAGAAGGATAGGCCCTTGAGGAGCACTTCTGTTAAGTATTGAAGAAAAAGGAGGTAAACTGGGCACTGTAGTGCCCATACCCTGGGTCTGGCCCCAGGAACAATATATTTTCCACTTTTCAGCATAGGATTTTCTAGTACTAGGTCTCCTTGCTTCCAGAATGACCTCTAGCACCTGCTTACTGAGGGATGCTATTAGAGAGCTCAAGAAATTAGCCAGGCTGCAAAGTTCAGGGTTTGAAGCTAAGGTTGCAGAATCTGGCATGCGTGCTGGGACAGCAGGGAAGGTGTCTGAGGTAGGTGCCATGAATCCAGCAGTATCATGCTGCGCATGAGGGGGTACCAGTGCTGCAGAGGCCAGTCTGGTGCAATAAGAATTGTCCTTGGTCTGTCCTATTTGATCTTTAGCAGAACCTCCAAGAGGAGAGAGGCAGAGGGGGAAGGCATAAACAGAGAGGCTTTCCCAGGTGAAGGACAGGGCATCCACTTTTCAAGTTTGACTGGGGTGTCCTTATGCAGAACTTTTCCAATTGGTAGTTCTCGGGGGGGGGGGGGGGGCAAACAGGTCCATTTCTGGAGTACCCCATTTGCTCAAGAGATTGAATATTTTGGTTCCAGTTTCCATTCGTTTGGATCTATGAGATTTCTGCTTAGATCTGCCAGTGAATTTAGCTTGCCTGGCAGGAATTGAGCCTGTAGGAGTACTTAGTAGCTCAAGGCTGTGTTCCACAGAGCCATGGCTAGTCTGCAGAGAGGGTACGAGTGGGTTCCCCCCGCTTATGCACCACATAACTGTGGTGTTGTCTGTCTTTACCAAAAATTGTCCTGGAAGGATGTAGTCCTTGAAGGCTGTCAGGGAATTCTGTACAGCTAACATTTCTTTCTGGCTGATATGCAGGTGCATCTGACTCTGGCTCCATTTGCCCTGAATGCAGTGCCCTGCCAAGTGAGCCCCCCCCCCCCCCCCCATGCATAGTCTGATGCATCTGTAGTCAGTGTTTGGGCGGCTGGGGGTAGATTGAAAGAGAGCTCGTTAAGGTGGCATGCCTCTGCCCACCAAAGGAACTCTGTCTATATACAAGGAAAGATAGGAATCACTGATTCCAGGTCCTAAGAATATTGACACCATATGCTTTTTAGATATTATTGTAGTTTCCTCATATGCAGTCTTGCATATGGAATTAGTAGAATGCAAGAGGCCACAAACCACATGGCTTGCAATATTTTCCTTGCAGATAGCTGGGCCTTTGTGGCTAGTAGTTTAAGTAGGCTGTCAAATACACTTTTTTCTCTGGCATGAGGAAAGCCATTTGGGAAGTTGTGTTAAAGCTTGCTCACAGGAACATAATCTGTTAGCAGGATACCAGATGAGATTTCTTTTCGTTTATGGTGTACCCCAGCGATGTTAGAAGTTTCTTTACTAATGCCAGATGTTTTAATAGCATGTCCTGGCTTTCTGCCTGAATTAGACAATCGTCGAGGTATGGGTATATTTGAATATTTCTCTGCCTGCAAAAGGCAATGGCTGGAGCTAGACACTTTGTGAATACCCTGGGCGCAGTAGATAAGTCAAAGGGAAGTGCAGAGAACTGATCGTGCATGGAGCCTGCTCTGAAGCGTAGGTATTTCCTGCAAGATTCCCTTACTAGAATGTGCAGGTAAGCTTCCTTTAAGTCTCAGGTTGCCAACCAGGCATCTTTGCCTAGCATAGGAAGCAGCTGTTTAAGTGTTAGCATTTTGAATTTTGGGATTACCAAAAAGGTGTTTAGAATAGAGATGTCCAGGATAGGATGCCAGGAGCAGTCTTTTCCGGGTACCAGGAAAAGTAGAGTAAAAACCTTGTCCCCTTTCTTCTGCTGGGACAAGTTGAATACCCGTGACACTTAGAAGTGAGAGAACCTGCTGTTGAGCCTCTGCCCACTGATTTGAGGGTAGGTCTGTCCAACCTTTTGTGGTCGGGTAAGGTGTGGAAGTGGAATCTGTATCCTTTGAAAACTATTTTAAACCCATTTTGTCCTGGGTAATGATTTCCCAGTTTTTTTGCATGCAGGGTGAGCTTTCCTCCTAAGGGAGCAGGCAGTTGATCAGGGCTTGGAAGGTTTAAGGTCAAGTCATTGTGACATTTTTCCATAGGGGAGTGTCTTACTACTTACAGCTTTGGAAGTGGGAGCCCCCCCACTGCTTACGCCTGTGTGTAGCCTGGGACTGTAACCTAGGTGGGTCTGCTGTTCCTGGGTTTGGACTGAGGCCTGGAAGAGTCTGGGAAGGACCAATTCTTAGGCCAATGCCTACTAAATTTGGGAGGCTGTACTTGCAGGAACTTTTTAACAGTTTGCATAGATTTAGCTTCTTCCTCAATCTTTTTTAAGGACTTCTGCCTTGTTTCCAAATGGGCGGCCGTGGTTTAAGGAAGCATCCAGTGATTTAGCTTTAACATGATCTGGCAAGGTTTGCTCCTTAAGGCAAGCATGTCTTAAGTACAAGACCCAGTGACAGCAACCCAGCAAGATGCTTCTAAAGAGTCAAAATCACATTGCAAAGTAGGTTTACCAACTTGTTCAGCAGAATGCACTAAAATCCTGCAAATTTTTCAAGTTCAGCATAGTCAGGAATCAACATCCTTTTCTGTTTAAGTAGTCCCATAATATGCTGCTGATACATATGAAACTGGCAATTTAAGGCCCTAATGGCCAAAGTAGCAGATGTCCATACCTTCTTACCCCATCTGTCCAAGGCCCTGTAATCTCTATCAGAGGGGGGAGGGTTTTTGGCAGTGGCCTTAATGCCCTTTGGTCCTTGGGAAGTGGTCTCTGGATCTGCAGTAGGATTTTTGAAGAGGAACTTGAGTCAGGTACTTAATACCTATCAGGTTTTCTGGGAGCTGGAGGTCAAGTGTCTGGGGCCAGGCTAGATTCTAAGAAGGCATCATCTACAATGTCCAGAACAGGAAGGATAGCTAAAGGCCTGTGCTGAGAGAGGAGTAAGAATCCCCTAAGCCTCTTTTTGGAGTCAGAGTAATCCTGGCTTTCCCAGCGGAAATGCTCCCTTAGAGTGTGCAAGATTTCAACAAAAGAAAAATCTTCTGGAGGGGAAGCTGAGGGAATGGAATCATCTGCATCAGAATCCTCATTGGTAGAAAAGGACAAATCCTGGTAATCAGAAGAAACAAATTTCAGAATCCTGATCAGAAGAATCAGAAGGAAAATCAGCTCTAGGTCTCTTGGAGGGGGAAGGATGGCTTTCCCCTAATTAAAGTAATAAGGTCTTCAGTCATCCTAAGCATTTGTTTTTTAGGCATATGGGCCTGACCATGCGGTTTGGATGTCAGTTTTCTAGGCGTGGGTCGAGTTTTAGGCCATAAGACGATGGTGTTGGTTTAAAATGCAAACCTGTAGGCCTGAATACACCTTCAGAAGCCGGTGCCTGCACAACGGCTCCGGACCCATCCAAGGTAGAGACATCCACAGGTTCCATAGTCAAAGAAGCATCTCGCGGCATTACTGGACTCCAAATGGGTCTCAGTACAGGCCTGTGAATCTGAAGTAGCGGGTATCAGGGGCTGAAAAAGCACCTCACTGAGTACCGGTGAACTGGCGACTAGCTTAATGGAAGCGACGGCAGTTTTGGACCTATGCTGTCTTTTTCCTTGCGTTTTTTCGGAATATCGGTAGTCGGATGACTTACCGAAGCCATTTCTGGATAGTTAACCAGAGTACCAAAATAATTTGCTGCAAAAATAGACAGACGAATAGTTCGGGGGTTGAATAAGGCACAACAGACAGAGGGACATTGTGGTCTGGGCCTAAGCAAGGAATGCAGTATGAATGAAAATCTTTATGGGGTATTTGCTTTCCACAGTTAAGACAATTGTTAACTTTTACTGACATCAGTTAAGAGCAAGAGAAAGGATCCACAAAGTACAGTTTTGTACCTACCATAAATGTAGATGTCCGATAGATATGCAACTGCAGTCCTGACATATGGGTTGTCCTGCCACAGGCAGCCCCTCGGTCAGCCGTTCCAAAGTCTGGGTCCAACGTCGGCTGATGTCGCCTCCTCCCCGACGTCAGAGCGGCTGGAGTATAAAGGCATCCGCCAACGCCATCTTCTTCAGTGTTTCTTGCCCCAGATGCCAGGTGCCCTCCAAGGAAGGCTAAATTTTGTGAATGGATAATCAAAAAGTTCCAGACATGCACAATAGTAATAAAGAGATACACCATAAAAGATATCCCCAGCTAAAATAGAGAGGGGGAATGGACCCAAGCAAAAAACAGAGGGGTTGGAGGGAGGGAAACTCTGACTGCAGTTGCATATCTATCGGACATCTACATTTATGGTAGGTACAAAACTGTACTATGTCCTTCACGAATGCAACTGCAGTCCTGACATATGGGTTGAATACCATAGCCAAGCTGGGGGTGGTAGGATCTAAGCAAGGGATGGTGTAGCTAAAAGACCCTGCAGGACTGCAGAAGCAAAGCCTGCTCGGGATCTGGAGTATAAAGGCAGGTTGTAGTGTTTGGTAAATGTATGCACGGAGCTCCATGTAGCACCCTCTAAAATGTCCTTTGTAGCCACTCTTCTTAGAAAGGCTGTGGATGTGGCTATAGCTCTGGTTGAGTGTGGCCTAATATTGGCTGGCACACCCTTTCCATGGAAGGAATAACAGAACCTGATGCAGTGTCCAATCCATTTTGAAATTGTTCGTTTGGAGACTGCCTTTCCTTGCACTCCGGCAGCATAGGCTACAAATAGTTGGTCAGAGTTCCTGGTGGTCTTTGTTCTGTCCAAGTAGTAGCGTAATTGCCTGTGTATGTCTAAAGTATGCAGCAGCCTTTCCCCTTTATTTTGAGGCTTGGGAAAGAAAGTAGGCAGGTGAATTGCTTGATTTAGAGACACCCTGGATATCACTTTTGGCATGAATGAAGGATTGGTCCTTAGAGAAACTCTGTCCTGATGAAAAATGAGAAAGGGAGGTACTGCCATGAGGGCCTGTATCTCCGAGACTCTTCTTGCTGAGGTAACTGCCAACAGGAAGACCGTTTTCCAGGAGAGAAATTGCATCTCTGAAGATGCTGCTGGTTCAAAAGGAGGAAGAGTTAATTTTTCTAAGACGTAGTTGAGGTCCCATGCAGGAAGTGGTGGTTTTCTGGGGGGGGTTTGATATTCTTTATCCCTCTTAGAAACTGTCTTAGCAATGGATGCGAAAACACAGGTGGGTCACAGTTGTAATTTGCTGAGATTGCTGAAGCGTGAATTTTAATGGAAGAATAGGAGAGGCCACTATGAAACATTTCTGCCAAGTATTCTAATATCTGAGGTATGCTCATCACTGATGCATCCTGGCCCTTTTTGGCATTCCAGATGATGAATCTCTTCCACTTGGCCAAATAGGTTTTTCTGGTGGAAGGTCTGCGTGCTTCCAGCAAAATTTCCTGAACATTTTCGGAGAGGGGGACATGGGTCAAAATCATGGAACCCTCCAAGCTGTCAGTTGTAATGTTTGCAGGTTTTGGTGAACAGTTCTGTAATTGTGTTGAGTCAGGAGCAGAGGCCATTTGGGCAAGGGCCACGGTTTGGTGTGAGTTATGCTCAGTAGCAAGGGATACCAATGCTGCCTCGGCCAGTCTGGAGCTACCAATATTCCTTTTGGTTGCTCTGCTTTGATCTTCAGCAACACCTTTGTCAGTAATGGTAGAGGAGGGAATGCATAGATTTTTAGGGTATTCCAGCTGAAGGAGAGCATCCGTTCTCCAGGCTAGAGGATGGTGCGTCCTTGAGCAGAACCTGTCCAGGTGGTGATTGAGATGAGAAGCAAAGAGATCTATGTCCGGTCTTCCCCATGCAGTTATTTGTGAGATGATGTGTGGATGCAGCATCCATTCGTGTGGATCCACGAAATTTCTGCTCAACCTGTCCGCCAGAACATTGTCCTTGCCCGGAACAAACTGGGATTGCAAATGGATGCTCAGTTTCAGGGACTTTTCCCAAAGAGCCATTGTTAGTCTGCAGAGAGGATACAAGTGAGTGCCTCCTTGTTTGTTTATATACCACGACAGTGGTGTTTGTCTGTCCTTATTAGCAGATGGCCTTGTTGAAGAGACTTTCCAAAGGCTTCTATTGCATGTATCACTGCCAACATCTCTTTTTGATTTATGTGCAGAGGCATTTCCGTGAGAGTCCATTGACCTTGAAGGCATCTGTCCTCCATGTGTGCGCCCCCATCCATGACCTGAGGCGTCTGTTATGGTTTGACTTGCTTGAACTTTGTTGAAAGGCATGCCTTGGTTTGAATGGCTTGCTTGAGCCCACCACAAAAATTCCCTTTGCAGGCATGGAATGAGTGGTATTACGTCTTCTAGGTTGTGGCTGTGTTGAGACCATAAGTTTTTTTAAATACCATTGTAGCTTTCTCATGTGTAGTCTTGCCAGAGGAATCAGAAGAATGCAAGATGCCATGAAACCCAGGGCCTGCAGGATCTTCCTTGCAGTCAGCTGGGTAAGTTTTGCTAGGCTTTTGAAGTAATCTGGTAAATGCTGTTGTTTCTCCTCTGTGAGGAAAGCCATTTGTGATTGTGTGTCCAGCTTTGCTCCTAGGAAAATAATCTCTTGGGATGGCAATAGTCTTGATTTTTGAATGCTGACTGTGTATCCCAAAGCCTGTAGCAACTGAATGACATAGTCCAAGTTTTTTATCAAGGTTTGTTTGCTGTCTGCTTGTATGAGGCAGTTGTCCAGGTAAGGGTATATTTGAATCCCCTGGAGTCTGCAATGTGCAACTACTGATGCCAGGCATTTCGTGAATACTCTGGGCACAGTAGATAAGCCAAACGGCAATGCTGAGAATTGATAATGCTCTGTTCCTGCAAGAAATCTGAGGTATCTTCTGCAACTGTGATTGGGACATGCAGGTATGCCTCCTTGAGGTCCAGAGTAACCAGCCAAGACCCCTTGCCCAGCATGGGAAGGAGTTGCTGTAACGTCAGCATTTTGAATTTTGGCACAATAAGAAAGGTGTTTAGAACGGACAAGTCCAGTATAGGCCTCCATTGTTTTTCTTTTCTTGGAACAAGGAACAGTATTGAATAGAATCCCTGGCCTTGTTCCTGAGGAGGAACCTTTTCTATAACTTTTATTTGTAACCGCTTTGAAACTTGTAAGAGAGCCTCTGCCCTTTGATTTTGTGGCAGGTTTGGCATGCCTTGTTTTGCTGGTAAGGTGTGGAAGTGGAACCTGTAACCTCTGTCTATTATGTCCAGAATCCATTTGTCCTTGGTTAAAATGTGCCAGTTCTTTGAGAATAAGGATAATTTTCCGCCTAGAGGTGCTTCTCTTTGAGCCTTGGTAGGCGGAGTGAAAGTCAAGTCATTGGGATTGTCCCTGTGGTGCGGGTGAACTCCCTGCGCCACTTCTCTGATTTGGTGGTCAACATTGGCGGCCCCTGTAGGAGCCTCTGTATTGCCCTCTAACTCGAGCACGCCTGTTTTTTCCCCTTTGAAACTTGTCTGAGTCTGGAAAGGACCAATTCTTTGAAGGCCAATTCCTGTTGAATCTGGGAGGCTGAACCTGGAGAAAATCCTTGACAGTCTGTACTGATTTTGCCTTTTCCTCAATGGACTTCAACACATCCTGTGCATTAGTACCGAAAAGCTTCTGTTTTTCCAGAGGTGCATCCAGGAGCTTAACTTTAACATGGTCTGGCAGTGGCTGTTCTTTCAACCAAGCATGTCTACGTATAACGGCCCCCGTCATGGCTGCCCCTACATGAAGCTTCCAATGCATAACCACACTGAAGAAAATGATTGCTAACCTGCTGTGTATTATGAACCAAATCCTGCAATGCCTTACTATCTATAGGCTCAGGAGAGGCTAACTTTTTCTGCAAATCATCCATTAAGTAATCCTGGTACTGAAACATATGAAAAAGGCAGTTGAGTGACCTCATGGCAAGGGTGGAAGAGGTATAAAATTTTTTGCCCCATCTCTCTAGGGACCTAGCTTCCCTGTCCGCGGGCAGAGGGTTTTTGGCCGAGGAAGTAGCCACTCCTTTTGGGCCCTGTGAGATGGTTTCTAGATCCACAGAGTGGGCCTTAAAGAGATGCTTATGGGTTTCAGGGACCCTGTAATATCTGTCATGCTTGACAGGAGCAGGAGGGAGAGAGTCTGGCGAAGCACTGGAGTCTGAGTATACATCATCAAGGACATCCAACACTGGAGGAATAGCTAAAGGTCTGTGTTGGGGTAGCTTAAGGAAGGTATGTAGCCTTTTCCTGGAGTCAGAAAATTCCTGACCCTGCCACTGAAAATGCTCTCTCATGGAGTGGAGAACTTCACCAAAAGGAATATCCTCTGGAGGGGAGGCAGAGGGAATTGAATCCTCAGCATCCGAGTCCTCATAGGCCTGGAAGGATTCTTCCTGAGTATCTGATTGCTCTGAATCCCCAAAGGCTTCATCCGAAGAGAGGGTGTCTGTCTGCTCAGTTCTAGGCCTTTTATCTGCAGGCGGCTGAGAACCTCTGTCTGGGTGCGGCTGAGAACCCCTAAGAGAGATTAGATCTGCAGCAAGAGTCATGATCTGTCTATCAGAAGAGGGGCCCTGAGAAGAAGATTTAGGATGGGCCTTGGCCTGGCTGGCAGCCTTAGCACATGCAAAGGCCTTGCTGGACATGGATACCGGAGGCCTAGCTGCCCCACGTGCAGGGGTAACCCTGTCCACAGGAATTGTGTCTGGTAAATCTAGAGCTTCGGTTTCTGGAGGAAAATCAACAACTGTCACCGTTGAAATCTCCAGGACCGAAGAACGCGTTAAAGCGGTGTCATCGGCCTGGGGCGGTTGAATTACCTCTTCCGAAGGGACCAATGCACTCGCGGAGGGCTTAGGCGTGGTATCGGTGGATGACGCGGGCGGAGGATGTCTGTCCCGGTCCTTGCGTTTTTTGGTAGATTGTGCTGTCGGTTGTTCCGACGGCATGATATAAGCGAAAGATTCGCCAAAAAAGTCTTCTGCAAATTCTGCCCGGCGCCTGAGTGTGCGCTTATTAAAGCAAGCACAGGCAGCACAGGCCGAGACGTCGTGGTCTGGGCCCAGGCAAGGGAGGCAGTAAGAATGGAAGTTCTTATGAGGTATTTGTTTACCACAAGACAAACAATTAACTTTTTCAATTTTTTCTGACATCGGCTGAGGCAAGAAAAAATTTTCCCCAACGGGGTACTTAGCTTTTAGATGACTTCGGTAACTGAAAATACAGGAGCTGACCGACCGGCACTTGCGAACTCCTTCTGCTTCGGGCACTGCGCGGCAAGAAAGACTGAATAAGATGGCGTCGGCGGATGCCTTTATAGTCCAGCCGCTCTGACGTCGGGGAGGAGGAGACATCAGCCGACGCCGGACCCAGACTTTGGAATCCGGCCGACCGAGGGGCTGCCTGAGGCAGGACAACCCATATGTCAGGACTGCAGTTGCATTCTTGAAGGACATCGGGGTACTTGCTTTTTTCGAAGACTTCAGTTCTGAAACTCGAAAACAAAAATTTCAGAAGTCAGCCGACCGGCACCTGCTAATTGCTTCTGGCACCGCGCGGCAAGAAAGACTGATGTAATGGCATCGGCCGCATGTTTTATACCCCCTGACATCATGGAAGGAAGGACAGCAACAGATGCAGGAATCCAAGACGCTGGTATTCAGGCCAGCTGAGGGCTACCTGCAAGCAGATAACCCAAATGTAATGACTGCAACAGTGAGACACGAACATCAGGGTACATGTCTTACAGGAGTCGCTTGGCACAGAGTGAAACGAGTAAGCTGACATTCAACTGGTGGCAGAGTTCTGAGGTCAGTGCATGCAGACATCACATTTATGTCCCACAGTTTAAGGCACCTACATGTGATGTGCCATGCATCATGCAGCAGCTAGGCTTTTGTAGATGGGCCAGATGCTCAGGTCACCTCACACAAAGGACCCCTCATGTTTAATACACTAAAACATGAGAATAGGACATCTACATTTAATAGTCTTGAAAAATTCAACCTGGACCGCACCTCTCAAATGTCCAGAATTTTGCAGAATATCCATACTTTTACCTCATATTTTTAGTCATCTCATTAAAATGTGTGCTTTTCTGGCAAACCTTTGGGGACTGAATTACTCAATGACACGAGTTTCAGACTTCAATATCCTTTAGAAAACGTATGCCAACATAAAACCTACTTTGCAACCTTCTAACCTGTAAGAACAAACGGATCTATGATTTTTTACCTTACTTTTTGGCTTTGTTCAGAACTATTGCTGTAAGATACCGATAAGAATGGTCTGGTCGGTAAACTACAACCACCAAGATTAAAGAAAGGCAAACACCTCTTAAACGTCCAGAAGTGTCCACCAAGTCCCTGATTTTGCAACATATTTTGACCTGCTACTCAAGTTTTGGCTTTGTAGTAAAGCATTGGTGATTTCAGTTAATGTCAGACACTTTCTAATTATTAGTCAAAAAATGCATGTTGATGCAAACCTTTGTTCTATCAAGTGACAGCAGTACTGAAGACTTTATTACTATGCTGGTCCTTTGTCCAAAATTGAGTAAAGAAAAAATTATGCAGAAAGTTAACATTTTTTCCTTCCATTAAACACATCAGCATAACACTGTTTAAAAACCACAGCCGTTTTTGCTTCAGTTTTGACTTGAGACCCACTTAAAACGGGCATAAATGTGTTCCTAGACCGTACATTCTAAAATGCAAAACACAGAGGCGATTATACTAAATAGTGAACACATTTTCATGAAAAAATACATGAGCAGAGGTTAAAGCCCCCTATTACTGCCATGCACAAAAATAAGCAAAATAATTTTAAACCATGCCGGTTTTGTTAGATAATGATAAAAGTCGCAATTCTGCTACTTCTCAAAGATACATTAGTAAAGTTAAGTCTAATAACAAAAAAATAAAGCCCATCTCTGTCAATCAGGACAGAATCACAGGCAGTCACACTATGCCTCAAAACTGTCAGGCCACAAATCCCTCCTCCTTAATCATTACAACTGTCAGTCTCCTCTAAAGATGTTAAATGGGCCACTTGACAGCAAAGCTTCGACAAAAACCACTACTCCCCCACTGCCACCAAGTATTCCTCAGATATCTAGAGGCAGGGGAATAGTATACTGATGAGAAATGATCTGCCCTTCCAACACCTACAGCTGTGGTAATCACTTAAAAATTTTCATACCTGGTTTAAATCAGGTTCATCCTAACCAACCATTAAAGCACAATCCAACACTTGAGTAGTAATCATGGGTACAGACTTCTGATCACCTCGGCACCATAAGGCAGTCTAGGAGATTAGATCCACCTGAGACTGCCTTACAAAAATGATGAATGAAGCATGGGTTCAGGAGTGGCACAAGTATCTAGAGAGACACTTCTGAAAGATGCCCGAGAAAGTTACACAATGCTGTAGTTAGTAATTTTTTTTTTATTTTCACTTTGTTACCCAGGTTACAATGGCTTCTTGCAGAGCTGACCTAAAGTGGTATGGATGCTGATTAGGGGACATTTTGCATAGGGTACTCAAACTTCCGCTACACTTTGTGTTGAGGAATCTTTTACATCCATCTGACATGGGGCCTTGGCTTCTCACACATACAATGTCAGGGTTTTGTTACATTTTTCATAAAAGATTTGCTACAATTAGTAAATCACTTGGACAGACTGGCCTTTTCATAAAATATTCTGACTCCGGTCACACGATGTGAGCTACGGGCATACCATGCACTGCAAACTGTATTCACACCTCTGATTACTTGAAGACAGGTAGATGAACAGATTAAGGTTTCAGTGGCTTCTTTACAGCACAAACACTGGTTTGCAGTGAAACACTAATCTTATGAAGACCTGGTAGGGAAGTTTACGCACAAGCCATAAATCTCAGGGTTATTTCTGGGAAAAGTAATGCCTCCAACAAGCATCAGAGACGGATATTTAAATTCTACTTTTGCATTCAAAAGGAGCAAGTATTAATTTTCACACAATGAAACAAATCCCACGGAGGAACAAGATCCTAGACAGCTCATTAGTTGAATGTTCCTCAAACAGCTTTTCAAACTTTTAAAAATGTCAAGGGCAAAGTTCTGGAGCCTTGATGGAAGCTGGATACAACTGTAAGGTAAACGTTCATTGAAGCGTAACATGGCACTGCAATGCAATCAGGGAAAGCTAATCCAAGGTAAACACACTGGTGCCATAAAGAGGTCTAATCCTGTGTAAGAAGCCCAAGTATATGAACACATCCATTATTCCTGCATGTTTTTCTCATTCTGGGTGTCTGGGCAGAGCTAAAAAATCTATCCGAAAGGAACATAATGGGTTCCTGGCCAAAGGAAAGTACAGTTCTGTACACTTACCATAAATGTAAATGTTAGTGTGTATTCACTGTTGCAGTCATCACATCTGAGGTTATCTGCTTGCAGTAGAACCTCAATCGGCCTGATTAACAAAGTCTCGGGTCCTGCATCAGTGGCTGTCCAATCTTCCATGCCATGACATAATTTATTCAGGGGTATAAAGCATGCAGTAGACGCCATTACATCAGTTTTTCTTGCCCCAGATGTCAGGTGCTCCCATAATGGTAAGTATACATATAGAGATATATAGATATATATATAGGTATATATAGGTATATATAGGTATATATATATCTATATATCTAGAGATATATCTAGAGAGAGAGAGAGATGCATATATATGAGATATATATATATATATATATATATACATATATATTTAGAGATATATATATATATATATATATATATATAGAGAGAGATCTATATATATATATATATATATATATATATATATATATATATATATATAGAGAGAGAGAGAGATAGTTATAAATATATAGATATAGTTATAAATATATAGATATATACAGATATAAGGTTACACCTCCAACAAAAAAGCAAATACACCAAAAAGCATTAAACATAGTAAGCAAGAATAGAGGTATAAGCCAATAGAAGTCAGGGGGTTGGAGGGAGGGTAACTAGGACTGCAACAGTGAATACACTTGAACATCTACATTTATGTTAACTGTACTACGTTCTTAGTGTTTCATTGGTGCAGTCATCACATTTGGGTAGATTCACAAAGCTAAGGATGTGAGGAAGAAATTAGGACCAGCTATAAGGCCCTGCAAAACTGCAGTGGCAAAGCCAGCCTTGGATTTAGAGAAAATTGGCAAATGGTAATGCTTGAAGGTATGTACAGAACTCCAGGTGGCAGCTTCTAGGATGTCCCTGGTAGGGACACCTCTGAGAAAGGCTGTAGAGGTAGATGCAGCTCTGGCAGAATATGGTCTAATCCCCTGTGGGGTAGGCTTTCCATGGTGCTTATAGCAGAAATGAATGCAAAGGCCTATCCACTTAGAAATGGTTTGCTTTGTAATGGCCTTCCCCTCTGCCCCTGCAGCAAATTCAACCAGCAGTTGCTCAGATTTCCTGAGAGGTTTAGTCCTGTCCAAATAAAATCTAAGGTGTCTGTGCACATCTAAAAAGTGCAGAATTCTCTCCCCTTTGTTCTGTGGATTAGAAAAGAAGTTTGGCAAATGAATGGACTAAGGGCCAAACTGGATACCACCTTGGGCATGGAGGGATTCGTCCTGAGGGACACCCTAGCCGCATGAAAAAATAACGAAAGGCTCCACTGGCATGAGGGCCTCTAATTCAGACAACCTTCTAGCTGAAGTCATGGCTAAAAGGAAGGCTGTTTTCCAAGAAAGGAATTTCAACTCTGCATTTGCAGCTGGCTCAAAAGGAGGTAGAGTGAGTTTTTCCAATACAAAGTTAAGGTCCCAGGCTGGGGTAAGAGCTCTCCTGGGCGGTCTCAAGTTTTTGGCCCCTCTGAGGAACTGCTTGAACAGTGGATGAGAGAAGAGGGGTGGGTTCTGTGTTGTAATGAGCTGAAATGGCTGAGGCATGAATGTTGGAGGAAAAAGAAAGGCCCTTGTGCAGCATCTCAGTTAAGTATTGAGGTAAATTGGGCGCTGCTGTGTCCATCCCGAGTTTGGTTCCAGGAACAGAATCTTTTCAATTTTTCAGCGTAGGATTTTCTAGTACTAGGCCTCCTTGCCTCCAAAATGACATCCAACACTTGCTTACTGAGGGATGGTAATGGAGAGATCAGGTAATTAGCCAGGCTGCCAGGTTCAGGGTTTGAAGCTGAGAGTGCAGAATCTGGCCCTCCTGCTGTGCCAGGGTGCTAGCAGTGACATTGCACAAAATGGGGTACCAGTGTTGGCGTGGCCAGTCTGGTGCAATCAGTATCGTCCTTGGTTTGTCCTGTTTGATCTTTAGTAGTACCTTGGAGAGAAGAGGCAGAGGGGGAAAGGCATGAACTGATAGATTTTTCCAGGTGAAGGACAGGGCATCCACTTTCCACGTTTGTTTGTGGGGAATCAGTGTGCAGAATTTCTTTTAACTGGTAGCTCTGGGGGGAGGCAAACAGGTCTATATCTGGGCTCCCCCATTTGTTTCTCAACATGTTGAATATTATCTTTGGTTCCAATTTCCACACGTATCAGCCCATGAGATTTCTGCTTAGGTCGTCTGCCAGTGTGTTTAGCTTTCCTGGCAGGAATTGAACCTGTAGGTGCACTTGCTAGCTCAAGGCTGTGTTCCACAGAGCCATGGATAGTCTGCAGAGAGGGTATGAGTGGGCTCCCCCCTGCTTATGTACAACATAATAGTGGTGTTGTCAGTCTTTACCATTAATTGTCCAGCAAGGATGTGGTCCTTGAAGGCTGTCAGAGCATTCTGTACAGCTAACATTTCTTTCTGATTGATGTGCAGGTACATTTGACTTGGGTTCCATTTGCCCTGAATGCACTTCCCTGCCAAGTGAGCCCCCCATGCATAGTCTGATGCATCTGTTAGGGTTTGGGAAACGGGGCAGAGTAAATGGCAGTCCCTTGTTTTGGTAACAAGCATCTGCTCACCAAAGGAACTATCTGTAGACAAGGAATGATAGGAAGCATTAGTTCTAGATCCTGAGAGTGTTGACACCATAGGCTTTTTAGATACCATTGTAGTTTCCTCATATGCAGTCTTGCACATGGAATTAGAATGCAGGAGGCCATGAACCCCAGGGCTTGCAGTATTTTCCTTGCAGATAGCTGGGTCTCTGTGGCCAGTAGTTTGAAGTAGGCTGTCAAATGAACTTGTTTCTCTGGCATGAAAAGACATTTGCAAAGTTGTGTTCAAGCTTGCTCCCATGAATACAATTTGTTGGCAGGGTACAAGATGTGATTTCTTTGTTTATAGTGTACCCCAGGGACGTTAGAAATTTCTGTACAACCACCAGATGATTCAATAGTATGTCCTGGTTTTCTGCCAGAATTAGACAATCATCCAGGTATGGATATATTTGGATATTTCTTTGCCTGCAAAATGCAATGACTGGAGCTAGGCACTTTGTGAATACCCTGGGCACAGTAGATAAGCCAAAGGGCAGTACAGAGAACTGATAATGCATGTATCCTACTTTGAAGCATAGTTATCTTCTGTAGGATTCCCTTATTGGGATGTGCAGATAAGGTCTGGCCAACCGTTTAGGGTTGGTAAGGAGTTAAAGTGAAATCTGTATCCTTGGGTAAACTATATTTAAAACCAATCTGTCCTGAATAATGAGTTCCCAATTTTTTGCCTGCCATGCAATCTTTCCCCCTAAGGGAACAGTCAGTTGTGCAAGGGCTTGGAAGATTTAAAGTTAAGTCATTGAAACAGTTTACCATAGGGGGAGTCTTACCACTCCCTGCTTTGGAAGTGGGAGCACACCACTGCTTAGCCCTGTGAGTACCTTGGGACTGAAGCCTGGGTGTTCTGCTGGTTCTGGGTTTGGACTGAGAAGGCCTGGAAGAGGCAGGAAAGGACCAATTTTTAGAGGGCCAATGCCTACTAAATCTGGGAGGCTGTACTTGCAGGAAATCCTTAGTTTGCACAGATTTACCTTTTCAGCCATCTTTTTAAGTGCAACTTCTGCTTTGTTGCCAAACAGGTGGTCTTGGTTTAAGTGAGCATCCAGCAATTTAGCTTTAACATGATCTGGCAAAGATTGCTCCTTGAGCCAAGCATGCCTTCTAAGTACAAAACCAGTGATAGCCCTGCAAGATGCCTCTAGTGAGTCAAAATCACAATGCAAAGTATGTTTTCCAACTTGTTGAGCAGAATGCATTAAATCCTGTAAATCTTTATTTTCAGCACAGTCCAGAATCATCAATGTCTGTTTAAGCTGCTATAATATGCTGCTGATACTTCAACATATGAAACTGGCAATTTAAGGCCCCTAATGGCCAAGGTTGCAGAAGTGTATACCTTCTTACCACATCTATCCAGCACCCTGGAATCTCTATCAGACGGGGTAGGATTATTGGCAGTAGTAGCCTTAATGCCCTTGAGTCCCTGTGAAATGGTCACAGGATCCGCAGTAGGATTTTTAAAAAGAAACTTGAGAGTTAGGAACCCTGTAATATCCATCAAGTTTTCTGGGAGCAGGAGGTAAACAGACAGGGGCCAAGCTAGATTCCGAAAAGGCATCAACAATGTCCAGTACAGGGGGAATAGCTAAAGGCCTGTGTTGGGGCAGGAGTAAGAAGTCCCTAAGCCTCTTTTTAGAGTCAGAGTAATACTGGCTTTCCCAGCAAAAATGCTAGGAGTATGCAAAGTTTCACCAAAAGAGAAATCCTCTAGAGGGGAAGCAGAGGGAAGAGTCCCCTGCATCAAAATCCTCATAGGTAGATAAAGGTAAATCCTGGTCATCAGAGGAAATAAATTTCAAAATACTGATCAGAAGAATCAAACAAACTCAGTCCTAGGTCTCAGAGGGGGAAGGTTGGCTACCCCTCATTCAAGTAATAAATAGAGGCCTGACCATGCGGTCTGGGCGTCGGTTTTCTAGACATGGAACGAGTTTTAGGCCTTGAAGAAGAAGATGACGTCAGTTTAATACACAAGTCAGTAGGCCTGAATACACCCTCAGAAGCCAGTGTCTGCACAGCAGCTCCGGACCCATCCAAGAAAAAGACATCCGCAGGTTCCACAACTGAAGCATCTCGCAGCATACCGGACTCCGAATGGGTCTCAGTAGAGGCCTGCGAATCTGAAGTAGCAGGTATCAGGGGCTGCGAAAGCACCTCACTGAGAACCGGCGAACTGGCGACTAGCTTAGTAGAAGCGTTGTCAGCAGCTTTGTACCTATGTGGTCTGTCACTGTCTTTATCTTTGCGTTTTTTCAGAATGTCGGTAGTCGGGTAGCTTACCGAAGCCATATCTGGATAATTGAACAGAGTACCAAAATATTTAGAAGCGTAAATATACAGACAAATAGTTTGTTGTTTAAATAAGGCACAAAAACAGACCGCGAGGTACGTCGTGGTCAGGGCCTAGGCAAGGAATGCAGTATGAATGAAAATCTTTGAGTTATTTGCTTTCCACAAGAAATACAATTACTGACTTTTACTGACATCGGAAAGGAGCAAGAAAAAGTTTCCCCAACGAGGTACTTAGCTTAGTTGAAGGCTTTGGTTCTGAAACTCAAATGAAAATTTCAGGAGTCTGCTGACCAGCACTTGTGAACTGCTTCGGAAACTGCACGGCAAGACAGACTGGTGTAATGCCGTCTGCTACATGCTTTATATCAGACTACCTGACGTCATGCGACAGCAACTGACACAGGACCCAAGACTTTGTTAATCAGGCCAACTGAGGGCTACTGCAAATAGATAACCCCAAATGTGATGACTGCAACAGTGGAACATGAAGAACATCTAAGAAACCACTGTGTTGCATGTAGGGAGCTGAAAGTCAAGTGAAGTTTGCCAGTAGGTTGCTAGCAAAGTTTCCAATGATCATGGAGATGAAAACTTCTCCAAAGAGGTTATATCAGAGAAAACCAAGCTTGTTGCAACAAGACATGCACAATAAGGATTCTACAGTTCTGTCTGCCCTTACAAATGGAACTCAGAATAAAAGGAAAGGAAAGGAGGGCAAAGCATGAAGTTGAGTCCTGGAGTTTATTTCTGGAAGGCAGCATTCCTGGTTATGTTCCCCCAGTGACTGGACGGTGAATGTACAGTTGCGTAGGCAACCTACCATACTTCCACATCAAGTGCGGCCTCTGTAGCAGTCAGCTTGTAGGGGATCTCTGCCACTGCCGGTCTAACACCCAGCCCCATCAGAGCTGAGCACCAATTCTCCAGGGTCAGGATGATGCCACCTTACATCAGTCACAATCCTGGTATAAAAATGGAATCTACCCACTTCACACAAAAGTGTAGAGCCATGCCTGCTGGGGCTGCTACTGTGGCTTACCATTAGGATGCCACCTGTGAAAGAATGCAAGCCTTCCTCAAGGAATGTGAACATAAGAAAGAAGCAACATTACTGGTGTAATGGCAAAAGGGCATGTGTACACATCCTGGCTTATGTTTCCTATGCAGCACTGGAGAAGGGACTGCAACAGTGACCATGTGTGAACATTAACAATGGTAAATTGCCATTACAACTGAACAATCTGTTCACGCTGGCTAAAAGAACAGGGAAAGCTAGAGTAAGTGGTCTGAGGAACAACCAATGACCACTGCAGGTTCACCAACTATTGGCAAAGGATAACAGAGTACACAACTGCAAGAGCTCCTTTTCTTTCTACGGACTGCAGAACAGCAGATAGCCAGATCAAATTAAGCAGTCAGGTTATAACCAAGGAATAAACACCAAATGCAAGCTGAAGCAAATCAGTCTGAAAGAATGCTGTCACTAAGTGATCTCAAACAGCACACCCACACTCAACACTTTCCAAGTCCCTTGGATTATAAAATGTAAACTAGAATTCCACCGTCAGAATTGGGGAAACTCTAGAACAGACAATGAGACTCAAAATGACAGGTAGGTTGTCACAAAGTTATCAAAGTACACTAATACCAAATTCCCCACCCATTTCCCCAAAAACTTTCCTGTTCAAAACATTCAATGTTTATACATGCAGTACAGAATTTTTCATACAAATAACTCTAAATACCTTAGCACTTCAGCTAAAATAGCAGCCCCACACAGGATACTTCTAATATTGAGAAAAATACTGGATTTATTAAAGAGGAAATACCGCTTTTAGTTAAAAAAAATAATGTGCTAATTGTACAAGACAGGAACAATTTCAGTGGAAAGATTCCCTAACAGAGACTTGGCTGCCAGAAACAAAACTCTTAGCAGACTGCTGCTCCTGTGAAATTCAGAGATGCTTCTCGAGATGGCAAGAAAGGTTTACTGACTGCCAATATCCCTTCCTTGGTATAAGCCAAGCAGTCCAAGTAGAGTAGGGGAAGGCACAGCTTTTTGAAGCTGAACAGTTTACTAGATGGGAAAAAACCTATATAGCTTAAGGGATACTGCAGCAATGGGAATGAACAAGCAAATATGGCATACCCTTACTCGTATACCAAACTACTTCATTATGCCTTACACAAGGGAATACTACATAGAATAGATATGTACTTCCCATTGAAATGGATCCGCCTTTTCTTCTGTCCTGCTTAACTGCTGTGTTATCAGATCAAAACGCCAGCAGATTTTAGACATATGGATCCATGGCTCAAGCTCCTTCCCCTAACATAATTTTCCTAAACCAGCTCTTCACCTCAAATAGAGTCTGTTTACTACAGCAAAATCCCACATTAAACAAAGGGACATGAGCACAGCAAAAAAACAAGTCACTGAGACAAGGCTCCAAGAAGGTCCAGCAAAGTCAACTGGGAGCCCAAGAACAGTGACAATCTGGCAAGGGGACTGCGGTAGGAAGCTGAGGAAGATGGAATAAAAATGGTTCTAGCATTTTGCTAAGCACATAATTTTCATATCCAATGTGTCTTCAGTCTGTCCTCAACTGATGAAACAGAGGCCCCAGCTAACCAAAATCCAGGGAGGTCTCATGGAAGGGTATTCCAGATGGTGGTGGAACCAAATGAGGTCCTAAACCTGGACAGCAAATCTAACCTGCAATGGGATAAAAACATATGCACAGCAGACAAAGTGGCTACAACACAGATGTCATCAACAGGAACTTTAGAAAACTGGCAGCAGCAACCACTACAATAGAATGAGCTTCAGAATTGTAAGCAATAACCAGTTTGCTTTGTACAACAGATGATCTCAGACAAGAGTCTGGAAACAGTCACCTTAGAAACATTTCTCAACTTGCCAAAACAGAAGATAAAACAGTCTGTTGTCTCATAATTTAGTACAATGTAGGTAGAATCTCATTTGATGAACATTCAAGAAATGCAGACTATACTGTTTTATAACTTTAGAAAGAAAGCTGTCAAGTTAAAGGACTGATTCAAAGTAAATTCCAAGGCCACCTTGGGAAGGAAGGAAGGCAAGGTTGATTCAAAGTGACACCCTAACTTTATAAAATATAAATAAGAACAGCATCTAGCAGAGAGCTTGGAGCTCTGAAATCCTTCAAGCAGAGAGTGCTGCCAGAAAAAGGGTTTTCCAAGAAAGACATTCAGCTCCACAGTCGCAAGTTGAAAGGGAGATTTAGTCAGAGACTAAGGTGGAACAGGGCCACTTAAAGGAGGGTGAAGGAAAGTACTCATTAAAAAAAGTTTGATAACTTCAATGAAACAGTAGGAATGTGGTCCTGCACATGTGAAATTTTGAGATGCCAGCTATTAAAAATTGACAGTAAAATTTCTGACTGCAAAAAAAGTGACAGTAGAATAACCAGCTCTGTCATGAAATAGGCCAACTAGAAAATACAAAATAGGAGGGTGTGAGGCTGAATAGAGTTCCATGCCCCTGGTGGAAGCCCATATAGAAATTTTGTTTTCACTTACTATGAACCTTTCTAGCAGGTTTCAGAGAAGATTTTAGGATAAGAATTACAGGTGAGGAAAGCCTATCTGGCCTATACAAGTACTAAGAAAACAAGTTATGTACTCACTATAACTATGCATCTGCATTGTCAATTTTCATTCTTTCTCAACTGATGGGTCTCGGTTCTGGCTCAGATGCAGTCACTTAAGACTCTTAGATCTGAGTGTCAAGCTATTCCCTTTACCCACAATGCCTCAGAACGTATAGTTGTATACACTTACCATAAATGTAGATGTTGGAGTGTATTCATCAGCTGTGGGGGTTTATCCCTGCTGTGGTAGCACTCGGTCGGCCCGAATACCACAGTCAATGTTTTTGTGCACCAGCATCACCTGTAGTCAGGTAGTCAATGCTATAAAGCAAGGTAGCCGACGTAATTACATCAGTTTTTCTTGCCCTAACCAGTCAGAAGCACAACGGAAAGGAGAGAAGTGGTCCTGGTGGCTGAAAGCCACCTTGGGAAGATTGTGTCCCCCTAGGGGTAGATGTTAAATGGGGGATGGAAGGAGGGAAATCAAGACTGCAACAGTGAATACACTAACATCTACATTTATGGTAAGTGTACATAAAGTACAGTTGTCTACACTTACCATAAATGTAGATGTTAGAGTGTATTCACTGTTGCAGTCATTACATTTGGGTAATCTGCTGACAGGTTGCCCTCAGTCAGCCTGATTAATAGTCTTGGGTCCTGCGTCGGTTGCTGTCCCTTCTTCCGTGACGTCAGGTCGTCAAGGGTATAAAACATGCAGCCAATGCCATTACATTAGTTTTTCTTGCCCCGGATGTCAGGTGCCCCCTAACGGGGAGCAAATAAAATTAATAACACAAAAAAATATACCTCCAACCAAAAGCAAATACACCAAAAGCACTTTTAAGCCTAGTGAAAGAAAATAGAGGTATAGCCAGAGAAAAATATGGGGCTGGAGGGAGGGTAACCGCGACTGCAACAGTGAATACACTCGAACATCTACATTTATTGTAAGTGTAAACTGTTCTATGTTCTTAGTGTTTCACTGTTGCAGTCATTACATTTGGGTAGATTCCCAAAGCTATGGTTGGGTGGAGGGAATTATATAGCATTAGGACCAGCTATAAGGCCCTGCAGGACAGCAGCGGCAAAGCCAGCTCTGGATTTAGAGAAAAGTGGTAATTGGTAATGTTTGGTGAACGTATGAACTGAGCTCCAAGTAGCAGTTTCAAGAATGTCCCTGGTAGGAACACCTCTGAGAAAGGCTGTTGAAGTAGATGCATCCCTGGTGGAATGGGATCTGATCCCCTGGGGGATAGTTTTTCCATGGTGCATATAGCAGAAACGAATACAATGGCTTATCCATTTGGAAATGGTTTGCTTTGAAATAGCCTTTCCCTGTACCCCCTGCAGCAATGCCACCAGCAGTTCAGATTTTTTGAGATTTAGTCCTAAGTAAAATCTAAGCTGTCTATGTACATCCAATGAATGCAGAATCCGCTCCCCCTTGTTCTGTGGATTGGGAAAGAAAGTTGGCAAATGAATGGTCTGATTAAAAGCCACACTGGATACCACCTTAGGCATGAAGGACGGATTGGTCCCGAGAGATACCCTGTCCGCATAAAAAACAATGAAAGGCTCCACCACCATAAGAGCCTGTAATTCGGAAATCCTTCTAGCTGAAGTGACTGCTAAAAGGAAAGCTGTTTTCCAGGAGAGAAATTTTAAGTCTGCAGTAGCAGCTGGCTTGAAAGGAGGGAGAGTGAGCTTCTCCAGTACAAAACTGAGGTCACAGGCAGGGGTTGGAGCTCTCCTGGGTGGTCTTAAGTTTTTGGCCCCTCTGAGATACTGCTTTAGCAGAGGATGAGAGAAGAGGGGAGGTTCTGTGTTGCAATGAGCTGAAATGGCTGAGGCATGGATTTTTACGGAAGAAAAGGACAAGCACTTGTGAAGCATCTCAGTTAAGTATTGCAAAATCTGAGGAATGTTGGGCACTGCTGTGCTTATCCCTTGAAATTGATTCCAGGCACAGAATATTTTCCATTTGTCAGCATAAGATTTTCTAGTACTAGATCTTCTCGCCTCCAAAATGACATCCATCACAGGTTTGCTGAGGGATGCTAAGGGTGAATTTAGGTGATTTGCCACGGTGGAAGATTCAATGTTTGGAGCAGTGTGTGCAGAATTTGGTTGTTCTGCTAAGACAGTAAGTAAGGTGTCTGAGGCAGGTGCCATGGTGAAAGGTATGACACCACGCAGGAGTGGGTACCAGTGTTGGCAAGGCCAGTCTAGAAGCAACAAAATCATTTTTGGTTTATCCTGTTTGAGTTTTAGTAGACCTTTGAAGAGCAGACCCAGAGGAGGAAAGGCATAGACTGATAGGTTGTTCCAGCTGAAGGACAGAGCATCCACTTTCCAGGCTTTTTTGCGATGAGCTCTTGTGCAAAATTTGTCCAACTGATAGATCTTTTTGCCTCACCCCAGAACTATGTCTGGGCTCCCCCATTTCAGTGTCAACATGTTGAAAATCCGTAGTTCCAGTTTCCATTCGTGAGGGTCCATGAGATTTCTGCTTAGTTCGTCTGCCAGAGTATTCAGCTTTCCTGGCAGGAACTGAGCTTGTAGTTGTACTTGATAGGTCAAGGCTGCGTTCCACAATGCCATGGCTAGTCTGCAAAGGGGGTAGGTGTGTGTACCCCCCTGCTTATGTACCACATAACCGTGGTGTTGTCCGTCTATCATCAATTGTCCTGGATGAAGGCAGTCCTTGAAGGCTGTCAGTGCATTATGTACAGCTAGCATTCTTTTTGACTAATATGAAGGTGCAGTTGATTTGGGCCCCATTTGCCCTGAACGCAGTTCCCTGCCAGATGAGCCCCCAGCATAGTCTGATGCGGCTGTAGTTAGGATTTGGGTGGCAAGGGGTGGTGTGAATGACAGTCCCTTGTTTTAGTGGTAGGCCTTTGCCCACCACAGGAACTCTAGTTGCAGGCAAGGTGTGACAGGAATCATTGTTTCCAGGCTGTGACCATGTTGACTCCATAAACTTTTTAAGTACCACTGAAGTTTCCTCATATGCAGTCTTGCATATGGACTTAGAAGAATGCAGGAGGCCATAAACCCCATGGCTTGCAGAATTTGTCTTGCAGATAGCAGGGTTTTAGTGGCCACCTGTTTGAATTAAGTCACCAAATGAATTTGCTTTTCTGGCGTAAAGAAAGCCATCTGAGCAGTTGTATTCAAGCTTGCACCCAGGAATGTAATTTTTTGAGAGGGTACCAGTTGTGATTTATTTTCGTTTAGTGTACCCTAGACAAGTTAGAACCCTTTTTACAAACTCAAGATGTTTAAGAAGAATGCCCCTGTTTTCTGCCTGAATTAGACAATCGTCCAGGTATGGATATATTTGAATATTTCTTTGCTGCAAAATGCAATTTCTAGAACCAGGCACTTTGTAAAGACCCTGGTCACAGTAGAGAAGCCAAAGGGCAGTGCAGAGAATTGGTAATGCAAGCAGCCTGCTTTGTAGCAGAGGTATCTTCTGCAAAATTCCCTGATTGGGATATGCAGGTAAGCCTCAAATCTAGGGTTGCCAACCAGGCATCTTTGCCTAGCATAGCAACTGTTCAAGAGTCAGCATCTTGAATTTTGGAATGTCCACAAATATGTTTAGAGTAGATAAGGCCAGAATTGGACACCATGATTGGTCTTTTCTGGGTACCAGGAAAAGTCTTGGATAGAAACCTTGTCCCTTTTCCTCTTCTGGTACTGGTTGAACAGCCCCCATGCTCATGAGGGAAAGTACTTGTTTTTGGGCCTCTGCCCACTGATTTAGGGGCAGGTCTGGCCATCCGTTTGGAATTGGCAACGTGTGAAAATGAAATCTGTATCCCTGGGTTATAAGTTGCCAGTTTCTTGCATGAAGAGACAGTCCCCCCCCCCCCCAAAGGGGCAGCTAAAAGTTAAGTGCTTGGTAAGTGTAAAGGGAAGTCACTGAGATCGTTTACTATAGGGAGGGGTCTTGTTTCCAGATATGGAAGAGGAGGCACCCCATTGTTTTGTAATAAAAGTCCCTTTGGACTGAAACCTGGAGCCTTTGGAATGTCTGGGTTTGGGGCTTGAGTGGCTCTTGAAGGGACTGGAAAGGACCAGTTCTTAGGCGGCCAGTGCCTCCTAAATCTTGGAGGTTGCACTTTAAGAAATCTTTCACAGCTGGCATAGATTTAGCTTCATCTTCCATCTTTTTTAGAACGTTTTCAGCCTTATTACCAAAGTGATGGTCCTGTTGTAAAGGAGCATCCAACAATTTTGCTTTAACATGATCAGGCAGAGATTGCTCTTTGAGCCAAGTGTGCCTTCTTAGCACAGACCCAGTTGCAGCTGCCCTACAAAAGGCCTTCAAAGAATCAAAACCACATTGCAAAGCATGCTTTCCAACTTGTTTTGCTGAATGCAATAGATCCTGTAAATCTATTTTCCACACAGTCAGAAATTATTTTCTGTTTAAGCAGTCCCATGATATGCTGTTGATATTTAAGCATGTGAAATTGACAGTTTAAAGCCCTGATTGCCAAAGTTGCAGAAGTGTAAACCTTCTTACCCAATCTATCCAGCACCCTGGAATCTCTACCAGAAGGGCTAGGATTTTTAGCAGTAGAAGCCTTAATGCCCTTGGGACCCTGAAAAATGATTTCAGGATCCACAACAGGATTTTTGAAAAGGAATTTGTGGTAGTCAGGAACCCTCTAGTATCGGTCTGGTTTACAAGGAGCCGGAGGCAGAGAATCAGAAGCCATACTAGATTCTGAAAAAACATCAACAATGTCTAGTACAGGAGGTATA
Source organism: Protopterus annectens (assembly GCF_019279795.1). Classification (NCBI taxonomy): domain Eukaryota; kingdom Metazoa; phylum Chordata; order Ceratodontiformes; family Protopteridae; genus Protopterus; species Protopterus annectens. The sequence goes on along the minus strand of NC_056747.1, from coordinate 338,959,366 downwards.
GCCAAAAGCCTATGCTGAGGAAGGAGAAGAAAATCCCCAAGTCTCTTTTTAGATTCAGAAAAATCCTGACTTTCCCAGTAGAAATGATCCCTTAAGGTATGCAAAGTTTCCCCAAAAGAAAAATCCTCAGGGGGAGAAGCAAAAGGAATGGAATCTTTTGCAGAGTTCTCATAAGTAGGTACAAACAATTCCTGTTCATTAGAAAAATCAGAAGAAATAGAATCCTGTTCAAAAGAATCATAGTCAATATCTTGCCTAGGCCTCTTAGAAGGGGGGGGTTGACTACCCCTAATCAGAGTAATTAAATCTTCAGCCATTTTGATAATTTGTTTCTTAGGCATAGGGGCCTGCACATGTGGCCTAGGCATCGTTTTTTTAGACATTGGTCGAGATTTTGGCCTTAGTTTTGAAGATGCCGTCGATCTAATATACAAATCTGTAGGCCAGAAAACACCCTCAGAAGCCGGTGCCTGCACAGCGGCTCCGGACCCATCCAAAGTAGAGACATACACTGGTTCCATAATAGAAGCATCTTGCGGCATACCAGACTCCAAATGTGTCTCGGTAGAGGCCTGCGAATCAAAATTAGCGGGTATTGGGGGCTGCAAAAGCATCTCACTGAGTACCGGCAAACTGGCGACTGGCTTAGAAGCGTCATCGGCAGTTTTGGACCCCAACGGTCTATCTTTTTTTCTTTGCGTTTTTTAGGTATACCGGTAGTGGGATTGCTAACAGACGACATTTCTGGATAAAGCGAGAGCCAAAATAATTAGAAGCAAAATTGTACCAACGTTTAATAGTGCGTTGATTAAATAAAGCACAGAACTGACAGCAAGGTACATCGTGGTCAGGGCCTAGGAAAGGAATTCAGTACAAATGTAGAGTAGAGTTTTAATTGCATTTACTGTTTAGGACTACACACCTTAAGTGAGTTAGCCTTTTCTGTGTTTATTTACTGTATTATTGCATTGTTTAGCCTGTTTCAACAAAAAAAAAATACTATCTTGTTTGCTCGTTTCCCACCTTTCCTAGCCAGTCCATATCCAAGGCTTTGCTTGTCTCAGGACTTTATTTTCTGTGTTCAGAGCTATCCAGACCTTGCTGTGGTAGAGGGAAGTCCTACTGCTTACCAGTGGGAGTGGTGAGCATTGTACTGCCTAACGCTAGAGGAGTGGTTTCCAGCTCTGAAATTGTAATTTGATTAGCCTTTTTGGGTTGATTTCTATCCCTTTCAACTTTCTGGCTTAAAAACGCGTGTTTGCAAATTTTTCGCATCGTGCAGCACTGCGAGGCTACAGTTTAAGTATTCCAGGGGCCAGAAAGTCTGCTCTTCAAGTTTTTCCTTAGAACTAGCTGGTTTCTCAGTAGAAGCACTAAAATCTGAACCCCTGTGACTAGCACTTGCTCTAGAACCTGCTGGAAAGCACTACGAAGCCTGAAACTGATACAAGCACTCAACTCTCCTCGTCAATAAAGAGAAATTAATCGTAGGCACTAAACAGCCTATAATTGCAAAGTACCTTGCAACGGTAAGAGAAAACAACTCAAACTTTACAAAAAAGCATCTAAACAGGCATGCCAAAGGGTCAGCTTCCGGTGATTTTTGTCCACCTGGTGAATCTGGGCATGCTGGGGCAATGCAGCAACTGCCTCATGTACACAGACAATCCTCTCCTCCTACCACCCAACACTACAAACTGTGAGAGATGCACTTACACAGCCAAACTGGAAGCAAAGCTCTCTCCGGCCAAGATAGTGCTAGACAGCCAAGAGGAGAAGGTTAACATCTGCACTACACCTCAAGCAACTCATAGACCTTCAAAAAATAGACACCATCAACACCCACACATAGCAACGCTAAACCCACATATGTGGAGGCCCTTAACATTAACATGCGCAAACAAGGACCTCCGAAGCTGAAACGCAAACACCAGTCACAGCCAAAGTGACACAGCTCACAACACCAGTGTGCCACCCAACAGCAGCCCCTAAGGCAAGACAATGTACCCAACACTTTAGTCATAGGTGACTATAGACAGGCACACTGATGTCCCACTCACCAGGCTGAACAAGGAGAAAATTACAGTCAGCTGCCTGTCGGGTGCCAGGATCCGCCACAACGCATACACTCAAGTCACTCCACAAGTACAAATACGACTGTCGTTGTCCAAGCTGGAGTGAATGACTTGAGACATACCTCCCTGGACTACATGGAGAGACATGGAAGAGCTCTTGGATCATGTGGCCCAGGGAGGTATGACCCTAGCCCTGAGTAGCATCCTGCCTTCGCCCAGAAAGATATCACAGTATAAAGGACAAAATGATTGACTTGGGTTATCCTGCCATCAGGCGGTCCCGCAGTCGGCCAGAGTTCCAAAGTCTTGGTCCAGCGTCGGTTGCTGTCGCTTCTTCCCTGACATCAGTGTGCCAGGGGTATACAAGATGCATCAGACGCAGTTTTCTTCAGCTTTTCTTGCCCCAGATGTCAGGTGCCCCCAAGTGGGTAGGCAATACATACTGCTAATCAAAAATATACATATAAAATAAAAACAATACCTTCAGTTACCAGCAAATACATCCCAAAGGTTGTATAGGATAGAAGGGTATAGATAAGTCCAGCTAGTTCAGAGGGGATGGAGGGAGGGTAACCTGGACTGCAGCAGTGTGAACACTCTAACATCTACATTTATGGTAGGTACAAAACTGTACTATGTTCATTGTGTAACACTGCTGCAGTCATCACACTTGGGTTGAATTCCAAAGCTAAGTTTGGGTGGCTGGTCTATAATGAGTTAGGATTGGCTAAGAGGCCCTGCAGAACTGCAGTGACAAATCCTGCTCTGGATTTAGAGTAAAGAGGCAGGTGGTAATGCTTGGTGAACATGTGGTGTGCACTGAACTCCAAGTTGCAGCCTCCAAAATTTCCTTGGTAGGTACTCCTCTGAGAAAGGCTGCTGAAGTGGCTGTTGCCCTGGTGGAACGAGGCCTAATGTTATTTAAGGACTGATTTTCCATGCTGTGTGTAGCAGTACCGAATAGTGTCCTATCCATTTGGATATGGTCTGCTTTGAGATAGCTTTGCCTTGTGATCCTGCAGCATATGCTACAAACAGTTTATCAGTTTTCCTGAAAGCTTTTGTTTTGTCCAAGTAGAAGCATATCTGCCTGTGTATGTCCAAAGAATGCAGAAGTTTCTCCCCTTTATTTTGGGGGTTTGGCTAAAAAGTAGGCAAATGGATGGTTTGGTTAAGAGCCACACTAGATACCATCTTTGGCATGAAGGTAGGGTTTGTCCTTAAAGATACCCTATCCTGATGAAAAATTATGAAAGGTTCCACTGCCATTAATGCCTGTAGCTCTGAGACTCTTCGTGCTGAAGTTACTGCCAGGAGCAGAGCTGTTTTCCATGATAAAAATTTTAGATCGGCTGTATTGGCTGGCTCAAAAGGTGGTAGGGTCAGTTTTTCCAAAACGAAATTGAGGTCCCAAGTTGGTGTTGGTGCTCTTCGGGGCGGTCTTATGTTTTTAGCCCCACTGAGGTACTGTTTTAGCAAGGGATGAGAGAATAAAGGAGGATCCGTGTTGTAATGTGCAGAAATGGCAGAGGCATGAATCTTAATTGATGAAAAGGATAGGCCTCTGTCCAGCATCTCAGTTAAGTATTATAAAACCGGAGGAATGTTTGGAACAAGAGGGTCAAGGCTGTGAGCCTGGTTCCAGGCACAGAATCTCTTCCATTTTTCTGAGTAAGCTTTCCTGGTGCTAGGCCTCCTGGCCTCCAAAATGACATCCATAACAGCTTTAGAGAGAGGTGTTGCCTGTTTGACTAAAGTATCGGCCATGCAGCCAGGTTTAGGGTTTTGAGCTGACCGTGCAGGATCTGATTGTTTTGTTGAGTCAGAAGGTGTGGAATTTGGGGCAAAATCCATGGTGGGTCCTGAGCCAAGTTCCTTAAGATAGGGTACCAGTGCTGGCATGGCCAGTCTGGAGCAATCAGGATCATCTGTGGTTTTTCTTGTCTGGCTTTTAGGAGTACCTTTGAAAGGAGAGGCAGTGGTGGGAAGGCACAGACCTTTTAGGTTTTTCCAACTGAATAGAAGAGCATCCACGTTTCCATGCTTGTTTGTGATAAGTCCTTGTGCAGAACTTTTGTAGTTGGCAATTCAGAGGGGAGGCAAAAAGATCTATGTCTGGGCATCCTCATTTTTGTGTTATCATGCTTAAGATTTGTGGGTTCAATTTCCATTCGTGAAGGTCCATGATATTTCTGCTTAGGTCGTCTGCCAGAGTATTTTTCTTTCCTGGCAGGAATTGTGCTTGCAGGTAAACTTGGTACATTAGAGCTGTGTTCCACAAGGTCATGGCTTGCCTGCATAGGGGATAACAGTGAGTGCCCCCTTATGTACCACATTACTGTGGTGTTGTCAGTCTTTAGTAATAGGTGTCCTGGGTGTAGAAGGTTCTTGAAAGCTGTTAGGGCAATTTGAACAGCCAACATCTCTTTTTGACTGAAATGAAGATGCATCTGGTCTGGGGTCCACTTGCCCTGAATGCATGTTCCTGCCATGTGTGCTCCCCAGGCGTAATCCAAAGCATCTGTTAGAGTTTGCCTGGCTGTGGGTTGGGTAAAAGGCGGACCCTTGTTTAGGTGACATGCCTGTGCCCACCATCGAAACTCCTGTTGTAGGCAGGGAATTATTGGAATTACTGCTTCTAGACTGTGCGAATGTTGAGTCCAAACACTTGGGTACCATTGTAATTTCCTCATATGCAGTCTGGCATATGGTTTTAGTATCTACGCAGGATGCCATGAATCTCAGGGCCTGCAGAATTGTCTTGCAGTGAGATGGGATGTTTTTGCCAGTAGTTGAAAATATTGAGTTAGTTGCACCTGCTTGTCTGGTGTGAGGTAAGCCATCTGGGTCGTATTTAAGCAATAAAACAAAACCCTTAGGTACAAGCAAATACACCACAGAGGTAGTATAGGATAAAGTGGTAGAGAAGTTCAGCTACTTCAGAGGGGATGGAGGGAGGGTAACCTGGACTGCAGCAGGGTGAACACTCAAACATCTACATTTATGGTAGGTACAAAACTGTACTATGTTAATCGTGTTACCCTGCTGCAGTCATCACACTTGGGTTGAATCCCAAAGCGAAGGAGGGGAGGTGGAGTCAAACAGGGTTAGAAGAAGCTGGTAGGCCCTGCAAAACTGCAGTGGCAAAACCAGCTCTAGTCTTAGAGTAAAGAGGTAAGTGATAGTGTTTGGTGAAGGTGTGCACTGAACTCCAAGTAGCAGCTTCCAGAATATCCTTGGTTGGCACTCCCTGAGAAAAGCTGATGTAGCTGTAGCCCTAGTGGAGTGGGACCTAATGTTAGCAGGTACTGGTTTCCCATGATGTGTGTAGCAGAAATGTATGCAATGTCCTATCCATTTAGAAATGGTCTGTTTTGAGATAGCTTTTCCTTGTGATCCTGTAGCATAGGAAACAAAGAGCTGGTCAATGTTTCTGAAAGCCTTAGTTTTATCCAAGTAGTAAGGTAATTGCCTGTGAATGTCCAAAGAGTGCAGGAGTCTTTCTCCTTTGTTCTGGGGATTTGGAAAGAAGGTGGGCAAGTGAATGGTTTGCTTTAGGGCCACACTGGATATCATCTTTGGCATAAAGGAAGGATTAGTTCGTAGAGAAACTCTGTCTTGATGAAAAATGAGGAAAGGTTTCACTGCCATTAGTGCCTGTAGCTCTGAGACTCTTCTAGCTGAGGTTATTTGCTAGTAGTAGGGCAGTTTTCCATGAAAGAAATTTTAAATCCGTTGAAAAAGCTGGTTCAAAGGGTGGCAGTGTAAGCTTTTCCTGGACAAAGTTGAGATCCCAAGTAGGTGTTGGAGCTCTCCTTGGCAGTCTAAAGTTCTTAGCCCCTCTGAGGTACTGTCTTAGGAGTGGATGTGAAAATAAAGGAGCATCCGTGCTGTAATGCGCTGAAACTGCTGAGGCGGGAATCTTAATAGATGAAAAGGAAAGTCCTTTGTGTAACATCTCAGTTAAATATTGTAGAATCTGAGGAATGTTCGGCTCCAGGGGATTTAGGCCTTTAGCCTGGTTCCAGGAGCAAAATCTTTTCCATTTGTCTGAATAGGTTTTCCTGATGCTGGGCCTCCTGGCCTCCAGAATGACATCCATAACAGCTTTGGATAAAGGTGTTGGCTGGTTGGTTAAGTAATTTGCCATGCAGCCAGGTTTAGTCTTGAGCTGGCTGTGTAGAATCAGATTGTCTTGCTGGGTGAGCAGGTGAGGAATTTGTGGCAAAATCCATGGTGGGCCCTGGGCCATGTTACTTAAAATTGGGTACCAATGTTGGTGTGGCCAGTCTGGTGCAACGAGAATCATTTGTGGCCTCTCTAATCTGACTTTCAGCAGTACCTTTGCTAGAAGAGGCAGTGGAGGGAAGGCATACACTGTTAATGTTTTCCAACCGAATGAGAGAGCATCCACTTTCCAAGCTAGTGGATGGAAGGTCCTTGTGCAAAATTTTTGAAGTTGGTGGCTGTTGGGGCTTGCAAACAGATCTATGTCTGGGCGTCCCCATTTTTGAGCTATCATTACAAATACTTGTGGATCTAGTTTCCATTCGTGTGGATCCATGATGTTTCTGCTTAGGTCGTCTGCCAATGTGTTTTTCTTTCCTGGCAGGAATTGTGCTTGTAATTGAACCTGGTAAGACAGTGCAGTGTTCCACAAGGTCATTGCTTGCCTGCAATGAGGGTAGGAATGTGTGCCCCCTTGCTTTTTTATGTACCACATTACTGTGGTGCTGTCTGTCCTTAGTAGTTGTCCTGGGTGTAGGTGGTCCTTGAAAGATGTTAGGGCATTCTGCACTGCTAGCATTTCTTTTTGATTGATATGCAGGTGTCTCTGATCTGTAGTCCATTTGCCCTGAATGCACTGTCCTGCCATGTGTGCTCCCCAGGCATAATCCGATGCATCTGTTGTCATAGTTTGCCTGGCTGTGGGTAAGGTGAAAGGCTGACCCTTGTTGAGGCGACATGCCTGTGCCCACCATAGAAACTCCTGTTGAAGGCAGAGAATGAGTGGAATCATTGTTTCCAAGCTGTGGCTGTCCTGAGTCCACACACTTTTCAGGTACCATTGTAATTTCCTCATATGCAGTTTTGCAAATGGTATTAGTAGTATGCAAGATGCCATTAATCCCAAGGCCTGCAGAATTTCTTTTGCAGGGAGTTGGGTCTTTGTTGCCATTATTTTGAAATATTGTAACAGCTGTCGTTTGTCTGGCGTGAGATAAGCCATCTGGGCCATTGTATTCAAGCTGGCACCCAGGAATGTTATGTTTTGTGAGGGCACTAGTTTTGATTTCTTCTCGTTTACTGTGTACCCTAGGCAACTTAGAAGGTGTTTGACAAATGCCAGATGCTGTAAAAGAATGTCCTTGCTTTCTGCTTGAATAAGACAGTCATCCAGGTATGGGTATATTTGAATTCCTCTGTCTGCAGTATGCAATTACTGGTGCCAGGCATTTTGTGAAGACCCTGGGCGCAGTAGATAAGCCAAAGGGCAGTGCAGATAATTGATAATGCGTTGAACCTGCAATGAAGCGGAGGTATCTTCTGCAATTTTGTCTGATAGGGACATGCAGGTATGCCTCCTTGAGGTCCAAAGTGACTAGCCAAGCATTCTTGCCGAGCATGGGAAGAAGCTGCTGTAGTGTTAGCATCTTGAATTTTGGCACTTGCAGATAGGTGTTCAGAATTGAAAGATCCAGAATGGGTCTCCAAGCATTGTCCTTTCTGGGGACTAGAAAGAGCCTTGAGTAAAATCCTTGTCCCTGCTCCTGTGTAGGTACCTGTTGGATGGCTCTCATGTTCATGAGAGCTGTAATTTGTTTTTGTGCCTCTGCCCATTGATTTGGTGGCAGGTTTGGCATTCCTTTGATCCTTGGTAAGGTATGAAAGTGGAATCTGTATCCTTGATAATGTTTAGAACCCATTTGTCTTTTGTGATTATGTGCCAGTTGCCTGCAAAAATGCTAGTTTTCCCCCCAAGGGTGTTGCCAGGAGAGATTTGCTTGGTAGTTTGAGGATAGAGTCATTGTGTCTGCCTGCTGCTAGCTTGGAGTCTGTCTTCTCCTCCTTTCTGGGTAGCAGAACCCCATTGGCGAAGTTTGTAAGGGCCCTGTGACTGACCTCTGCCCCTTGGGCGTCTGTATTTGCTCCTCTGTGATCTGTCTGAAGCTGGAAAGGACCAATTTTTTATTGGCCAATTTCTGCTGAAGCGAGGGGGTTGTACCTGCAAGAAATCCTTGACCGTTTGCATAGATTTAGCCTTATCCTCCATTTTCTTTAAAACCTCTTCTGTTTTGACACCAAATACATCCTGTTGTAAAGGTGCATCTAATAATTTTGCTTTAACATGGTCAGGCAGGGTTTGCTCTTTTAACCAAGCATGTCTCCGAATGACTGAGCCAGTAACAGCTGCTCTGCAAGAAGCTTCCAGTGAATCAAATCCGCACTGTAAGGTATGCTTGCCCAACTGTTCAGCTGCATGTAACAGATCCTGCATTTCCTTTAATTCAGGCTGTTCTGAGTGTGTGCTCATTTTTTGTTTTAACTGAGACATCAGGAATTGTTGATATTTCAATATGTGAAACTGGCAATTTAATGCTCTCATAGCCAGAGTTGCAGAGGTGTATATTTTCTTTCCCCATCTATCCAGGGCTCTGGAATCTCTTTCAGAGGGCACAGGATTTTTAGCCATAGAAGCCTTTGCTCCCATAGGACCCTGGGATATGGTTTCTTGGTCAGCTACAGGCTTTTATAAAGGAATTTGTGAGAGTAAGGTACTCTGTAGTATCGGTCTGGTTTGGCTGGAGCAGGAGGTAGAGCGTCTAGATTTAAACTAGACTCCAAGTAGACATCATCCACAACATCTAAAACAGGAGGGATAGCAAGAGGTCTGTGCTGGGGAAATAAAAGAAACTCTCAGAGCCTTTTCTTAGAATCTGAGTAATCCTGGCCTTCCCAGTGGAAATGTTCCCTCGTGGTATGTAATGTTTCCCCAAAGAAGTAGTCTTCAGGGGGAGATGCTGAGGAAATAGAGTCTTCAGCATCAGAATCCTCATAAGGTGGAAAAGTGTAATCCTGTTCCTCAGAAGAATCTGAGGAGAGAGAAACCTGGTCAGAGGATGCATAATCCTCCTCTTGTCTTGGTCTTTTATCAGGAGGGGGATGGGAACCCCTGATAAGGGTAATTAAGTCTTCAGCCATCTTAAGCATCTGTTTCTTAGGCATGGGGCCTTGACCTGTAGACTGATTAACAGTTTTCTTAGGTTTTAAAGGAGTTTTAAGCTTAGCATACGATTTAATAGTGAGTGTAGTCAGTCTGAAGACACATTCTGCAACCGAAGGAGTTTCCTCTGCACCGGTGTCTAAATCTGCTCCGGTGTCGGTAGATGGCTGCGTCGGCCTAGTAGACTCCGCTTGGGAGTCGGCAGCTGTCTGGGGTTCCAGCTATGCGGTTGTCAGGGGCTGCGTAGGCACCTCACTGAAAACAGAAGAGCCGGCGACAGGCCCAGCTGAGGCCTTGGGGTCTGGCTTATTCCTAGGCTGCCTGTCCTTATCCTTGCTTTTTTTATGATTTGCGGTCGTCAGCTGCTCCGACGGCATGATATAACTGAATTTCCTACCAAAGTAATGCCGTACAAAGTCAAAAAGTACAGTTTTGTACCTACCATAAATGTAGATGTTCGGGTGTTCACCCTGCTGCAGTCATCACACTTGGGTTATCCTGTCATCAGGCGGTCCCGCAGTCGGCCGGAATCCAAACTCTTGGTCCGGCACCGTTTGCTGTCGCTTCTTCCCTGACGTCAGTGCGCCAGGGGGTATATATAATGCATCAGACACCATTTTCTTCAGTTTTTCTTGCCCCAGATGTGAGGTGCCCCCAAAAAGGTGGTCAATAATTAGTACCAAATTAAGTAATTTTTTCACTAACACAAAATCCCTCCAGCTATAAGCAAATACATCAGGAAGGTATTGTAGAGATTTAGCCAGTTAGATCAGAGGGATTGGAGGGAGGGTAACCTGGACTGTAGCAGGGTGAACACTCGAACATCTACATTTATGGTACGTACAAAAAGTACAGTTTTGTACCTACCATAAATGTAGATGTTAGAGTGCTCATACAGCTGCAGTCATAACAGATGGGTTATCCTGCCGTCAGGCGGGTCCTTGGTCGGCCGAATTCCAAAGTCTAGGTCCGGCGTCGGTTGTTGTCGCTTCTTCCCTGACGTCAGTGCGGCAGGGGTATAAAAGAGCCAGCCGACGCCATCTTCTTCAGTTTTTCTTGCCCCAGATGTCAGGTGCCCCCAGAAGGAAGGCAAAACATAAACTTATGTAGTCATGCAATATAGAATAATCAAAAAACAGTAGTTTGCAAGCAAATACACCATAAAAGAATACCCCAAATAGGTAGTATGAGAAGGTGTGCCATAAGGCCTGTCCTAAGAGGGGATGGAGGGAGGGAAACCTGGACTGCAGCTGTATGAGCACTCTAACATCTACATTTAAGGAAGGTACAAAACTGTACTACGTTCATCGTGCATACAGCTGCAGTCATAACAGATGGGTAGAATCCCAAAGCTAAGTAGGGGTGGCAGGCACTAAGTGGAAATAGGAGGAGCAAGGATGCCCTGCAAGACAGCTGTGGCAAATCCTGCTCTAGATTTTGAGTAAAGTGGAAGGTGATAGTGTTTGGAGAAAGTGTGCACTGAACTCCAAGTGGCTGCTTCCAAAATGTCCTTGGTAGGAACCCCCATGAGGAAAGCTGCAGAGGTAGCTGTGGCCCTTGTGGAGTGGGACCTGATGCTTGAAGGCACAGCTTTTCCATGAAATGAGTAACAAAAGCGTATGCAGTGGGCTATCCATTTTAAGATAGTCTGTTTGGAGATGGCCTTTCCTTGAGCACCTGTAGCATAGGACACAGAGTTGCTCGGATTTCCTGAATGGCTTTGTCCTGTCCAAATAATAACATAGTTGTCAGTGAATGTCCAAGGAATGCAGTAGTCTTTCCCCTTTGTTTTGTGGGTTAGGGTAAAAGGTAGGTAAGTGGACAGTCTGATTCAAGGCTACACTGGATACTACCTTTGGCATAAAGGTAGGATTGGTTTGTAAGGAAACTCTGTCCTGATGGAAAATGATGAAAGGTTGCACAGCCATGAGGGCCTGTAGTTCCGAAACCCTGCGTGCTGAGGTGATAGCCAGAAGGAAGGCTGTTTTCCATGACCAATATTGTAGTTCTGTTGAAGCAGCTGGCTCAAATGGAGGAAGGGTCAGTTTTTCCAATATGAAGTTGAGGTCCCAAGCAGGGACTGGTGGTTTCCTTGGGGGGTTTATATTCTTAGCCCCTCTGAGGAACTGTCTTAAGAGAGGATGAGAGAATAAATAAGGATCTGTGTTGCATTGTGCAGAAATGGCTGAAGCATGGATTTTGATGGAGAAGGAAAGTCCACTAACATCTTAGCTAGGTACTGCAATATTTGAGGTATATTTATCACCCAAGGATTCTGGCCCTTTTTCTGACTCCAGGCACAAAACCGCCTCCATTTGGCGGAGTAGGCTTTTCTAGTAGAAGGTCTTCTGGCCTCCAAGAAGACATCCTGCACCTCCTTGGAGAGGAGGGTCTGTTGTGAAATCAAGGGATTCTCCATGCGGCTAGATTTAGGGTTTTGAGCTGGCTGTGAAGAGTTCTGAAGTTGTGCTGGGACAACAGAAGAGGCACTAGAGGTAGGATCCATGGTGGGGAATGCGTCAGGCTCTTCAGGAGTGGATACCAGTGTTGTCTTGGCCAGTCTGGAGCAATGAGAATAATTTTCGGCCTCTTTGCTCTGGCTTTTAATAGAACTTTGGGCAGCAGAGGGAGAGGCGGAAAGGCATAGACTGTCAATGTTGTTCAATTGAAAGAAAGTGCGTCCACTTTCCAGGCCTGTGAAGGATAGGTCCTTGAGCAAAATTTTTTCAGTTGGTAATTTCTGTGGGTAGCAAAGAGATCTATGTCTGGCTGTCCCCATGCCTGAGTTATCTTTGCGAAAACTCGAGAGGATGCAACTTCCATTCGTGTGGCTCTGTCATATTTCTGCTTAGGCTGTCTGCCAGTGTGTTTTCCTTCCCTGGCAGGAATTGTGCCTGAAGTTGGATTTGCAATTCCAGAGCTGTGTTCCAAAGGGTCATGGCTAGTCTGCACAAGGGGTATGAATGAGTTCCCCCCTGTTTATGTACCACATCACTGTGGTGTTGTCTGTCCTTATCAATAGCTGGCCTGGATGCAGTAGGTCTTTGAAGGCCATAACAGCATTTTGCACTGCTAGCATTTCCTTTTGGTTGATGTGTAGGTGCTTCTCTTTTTGGGACCATTTTCCCTGAATGCACTGATCTTTCATGTGTGCCCCCCAGGCGTAGTCAGAGGCGTCTGTTGAGATGATTTGATTTGCTAAAGGTATGCAGAAAGGGAGACCTTTGTTTCTTTGGCATGCTTGAGCCCACCACAGAAATTCCTTTTGAAGACATGGAATGAGTGGTATAATTGTTTCCAAACTGTGGCTGTGTTGAGACCATAAGTTTTTTAGGTACCATTGAAGTTTCCTCATATGCAGCTTTGCACATGGGATCAGCAGGATGCAAGATGCCATGAATCCCAGAGCCTGCAGGACTTTCCTTGCAGTCAGCCTGGTGAAGGCTGCCATTTTGCTGAAGTATTGAGATAGTTGCCCTCGTTTGTCTGGCGTGAGGTAGGCCATCTGGGTGTTTGTATTCAAGTTGGCACCCAGGAAAATTATTGTTTGAGGGTATTAGTTTTGATTTCTTTTTGTTGACTGTGTATCCCAGAAAGTTCAACAGTCTTACTACAAATGCCAGGTGTTTCAGAAGTATGTCCTTGCTGTCCGCTTGGATCAGGCAGTCATCCAGATATGGGTATATTTGTATTCCTTGAAGTCTGCAGAAGGCAATTACTGATGCCAGGCATTTCATAAACACTCTGGGCGCAGTAGACAGGCCAAAGGGCAATGCAGAGAATTGATAATGGGTTGAACCTGCAAGAAATCTGAGGTATCTTCTGCAATCTTGTCTGATAGGGACATGCAGGTATGCCTCCTTGAGGTCCAATGTTACCAGCCAAGACTCCTTGCCCAGCATGGGAAGAAGCTGCTGTAATGTGAGCATCTTGAATTTTGGTACCTGAAAATATGTGTTTAGGATGGATAGATCTAAAATAGGTCTCCAATCTTTGTCTTTCCTTGGTACCAGGAATAGTCTGGAATAAAACCCTTGACCTTGTTCTTTTGCAGTCACCTCTTGAATAGCTTTCATGTCCATGAGAGCTGAAATTTGTTTTTGTGCCTCTGCCCTTTGATTTTGTGGCAGGTTTGGCATGCCTCTCATTTCTGGAAGGGTGTGAAAGTGGAATCTGTAGCCTCTGTCTATAATGTCCAGGATCCATTTGTCTTTTGTGACAATATGCCAATTTTTTGAGAATGCCAGTTTTCCGCCTAAAGGTTCTGCCATTAAAGCTTTGCTTGGCAGGTAATGGGGAAAGTCATTGTGTCTGCTTTCTGAATGACTGATCTATCTTCTCCACCTCTTGGGGTTGGTGCTTGCCATTGCCTGGCTCTGAATGATCCTTGAGATTGCCCTCTACCTTTCGGGCGCCTGTATCTGCCTGAGGTCTGTCCATGGCTGTAAAAAAGAAGTTATGTCCTTACCATCACGTTCCATGTGGAGTGTTCATCTCGCCTTTGTTCTTACACATGGGTTCAGAGACGATCCTCGGCTCCGAGTCGGCTGCTTAGCAAAGCTCTGCATCGAGAAGAAGCTCGAGACCAACCTATCTCCCACAATTCCCTCTGCCCTTACCTCAGATCTAGTTTGCAAAACACCAGATCCAGCAACAATAATGTAAACATACATACATACAAGGGCTCAACTGAAACCAGCAGCACAACAGAGAGAAATCAGTAGCGGGAGAACCAGACCAGACCTCTAAACTGGACGTTCTTCCTGACCTGAGGGTGGGAGGGTGGGAATGAAAGAACAAAGGCGAGATGAACACTCCACATGGAACGTTATGGTAAGGACATAACTTCTTTATGTGAGAGTGTTCAATCTGGCCATTTGTTCTTACACATGGGTAGCGTCCCTAGCTCCATGACCCTGAGAGACTCACGGAAGAACGTTCCTGAGCACAGTGGAACCAAAGATTGCCCTGTCCCTGGAAATCCTATCCACTTTGTAATGAGTGATGAACGTATGTGGTTTAGACCAAGTGGCGGCCGCACAAATAGTATCCAAAGGTAGGCGGGCCGCATGAGCCAAAGATGTGGAGACTGATCTAGTAGAATGTCCTTTTGGTTTGGTGGGCAAACTTTGATCAGTAGCAGCATAAACAAAGGTAATACAATCAGACAGCCATTTGGCGAGAGTACGCTTCGTCACTGCCATGCCCTTTTTGTTGTCCGCAAAGGCTATAAAGAGCTGGTCTGCTTTTCTGTGATCTTTTGTTCTATCTAGATAGAATCTGAGTTGTCTATGAACATCCAACTTATGCAACATATATTCCAGCTTATTGGAATGTTTTTTGAAAAATGTGGTGAGTTCAATGGATTGATTAATGTTGTTGACTGAACAAACCTTGGGGAGAAAAGAGGGGTTGGTGCGTAAAGATACCCTATCCGGGTGAAAAATTAAATATGGGTGTTTAATGGAAAGAGCTTGAAGTTCCGACACTCGTCTGGCTGAAGTGATAGCTACTAGAAAGAGTTTTCCAGGACAAGAACTTTAACAGGAAGAGGCTGGCTCAAAGGGTGGTAACATTAGCTGGGATAAAAGGTTTAGATTCCACGGAGCTGTAGGAAACCTGAATGGTGGTCTAAGATGAAAGGATCCTTTTAAAAAGGCTTTACAAAGCCTATGAGCCATAATAGGCGCTCCATTCTCCCCTACATGAAAGTTAGAAATAGCAGCCAACTGAACCCTCAAGGTGGCAGTAGAAGCTCCTTGGTGAAATAGCATGGATAGGAACTCTAAAACTTTGTTTAGTAGGGCTATTAAGGGATTTACATGTTGTGCAGTTGCCCAGTATACAAAACGCTTCCACTTACTAGTGTAAATTTTTGTAGTGGAAGCTTTATGAGAGGCTACTAGAATGTTCTGAACTGCCGGAGAAAGAAGATCAGACCTGGCTAAGAAGGGAAGCGGAGCAGCCAAGCTGCTAATCTGAGGGACAGGAGCGACGGGTGGGGAGCTCCTGACGAATGAGTCAGTAGATCTGGCACCGGGTCCAGGATCCAGGGCTCCCGTATTTGGTGTGCTTGAAGAAAGGGAAACCAAATTTGACAAGGCCAGAATGGGGCAATGAGAATTACAGTCCTTTCCAGATCCTTGGCTTTCTGGAGAAATCTCGGTATCAGAGGTATAGGGGGAAAGGCATACAGGAGACCCGGGGGCCAATCATGAATCAGAGCGTCCCTGGGGACATCCCCTGGCGGGGGTAATAGGGCAAAGTAGCTTCTGCATTTGGCGTTCATTGGAGATGCAAACAGATCGCAGCAAGGCTGGCCCCACTTGCGGAATATCATGTCCGCTATTGTCTGGTTGAGGGACCACTCGTGAGGTAACAGGATGGCTCTGCTCAACCTGTCCGCTATAACGTTGGATAACCCCGGGATGTGCGTTGCTATCAGAAAGCGACCCGTGGACTCTGCCCATTGCCAAATTCTCATGGCCTCTCTGCATAACTGTAAGATTTGGTTCCCCCTTGCTTGTGTATGTACCAAACTACGGACATGTAGTCCGTTTGAACTGCAATGGTCCCTAGAGGTAGAAGGGAGGAAAAGTGTTGCAACGCTAGAAACACTGCCCTCATCTCCAGGACACTGATGTGCAGGTTATACTCTAGATTGGTCCATTCGCCTTGGACCGTCTGTCCCTGAAAGATGCCCCCCACCCTATCAGGGAAGCGTCAGTGGTCACTGTAGCTGTTGGTGTGGGTAACACAAACGGTCGGCAGTCGATGAGATTGCAATTCTGTAACCACCAAGACAGGTGTGTTTTGCAGGTGTTTGTGATGTGAATTTTGTGCATCAGCGGTAACTGTTGGAACGACCATTGTGCGAACAGCAGCCATTAAAGAACTCTCATGTGTAGTCTTCCCAAGGGAATTGCAATGAGGGAAGCTGACATGAGTCCCAAGACTTTCAGAACCAGTTTGGCTGGGGATTTCTTGGACAACAGAAGTAGAGATATGTGCTTTTGTAGGGAGGCTATTCTTTCTGGTGGAAGTCTTAGAAGCAAAGAACGGGTATCCAAATCTGCCCCTATGAATGAGATATGCTGTGATGGCTATAAGGCAGATTTTTCGAAATTTATCGAAATCCCTAGCTGAACACAAAGGCCGAGTGTGTAGTCCCTGGCCTGTATCAGTCGACGCTCGGTGGTGGCAGTAAGGAGCCAGTCGTCCAGATATGGAAACACCCGGAATCCTAGACGTCTCAAGTGAGACGCTACCACTGCCATGCATTTGGTGAAAACCCTGGGGGCTCTGGTTAGACCAAAGGGCAGGGCCAGAAATTGAAAGTGGCTGGCTCCCAGCTGGAAGCGCAGGTGATCTCTGGACGCTCTGGCCATTTTGATGTGGTAGTATGCGTCCTTGAGATCTACTGAGCACATCCAGTCGTCCTTCTGTAAGAATGGAAGGATCGATTGAAGCGTGACCATCCGGAACTTTTCTTTCTTCACAAAGGTACTGAGCTTGCTTAGGTCCAGAATTGGCCTCCAGTCCCCTGTCTTTTTTGGAACTAAAAAGAACCTTGAGTAAGTTCCGAATCCTCTTTGGTCCGCCGGGACTGGTTGGATGACTCTTCTAGCAGCTTTGAAATTTCTATAGCTGCAGGTTCTCGCAGATGGGGCAGTACATCTGGGAATCTTTTGCGGTAACTGGGGAAATAGAAATGGAATTTTGTAACCTCTGGTAATAATGCTTTTTACCCATCTGTCTGAGGTAAGACTTTGCCAGGCCTGAGGGTATAAAGCTAAGCGACCCCCGACTGCCTCCAGAGCAGGACAGTCGGGCCTCCCTTCAGGAATGCTGGAAAGGCTTCCCTGGGACAGTATCCCTGTCGCCTTGGTACTGCGGACCCCCTCTGCCGCCAGGGCGACGTCTTCCACTTCTGCCCCCCCCCCTCTGCCTCTGGAAGGGGCATCACCCTGTGTGCTCGGGAAAGAACCTTGGGGTTTACGAAACCACATTTTCCCACCTCATTGCCCCTTGGGGTACGGTTTGGATGGGGTGGAAAAACGGACTCCGACAGCAGACAGAGTCTTTCCCTCTTGCTCACACCAGGTAAGGGTCTCCTTTACTTTGGGGCCAAAAAGAGTGGCACCATCAAAAGGGGCGTTAGTAAAGGAAGACTTGAAGGCTTCCGCAAAGGAGCATAGGCGCATCCAGGATTGTCTACGGAGAGCAATCGCTGAAGCCGCAGCCCTACTCGACCCTTCGGCTGCATACGAGATGAGCCTCATGGACGAGTTTACAATAGATGTAAGGGTTCTGAGCTGTGCTGTAACCTTATCCGCAACAGCAGCATCTGTAGTACCCTGGAGAGTATCACCCAACTCTGACTAGATCCCTCTGTAAACGTGCGAAATGTGTCAAATAGTTCAGCGATCGCATGGAAAAAGTCGCTGAACTGAAAATGCGCTTCCCATATCTGTCCATGGTCCTAGAATCTCTGTTAGGCGGATGGACAGACGAGGAAGTTTCAGACATCTTTTTAGTGGCAGCTGCCACCACCATAGCGTCCACTGGAACTCCCTTTGTGAGGTATGCCTTATCCTGAGGGGCCGTAATATACTTATTAGGCTTTCTGGGAACTGGCTCCACTGTGTCAGGTGTCTCCCACGCCCTTCGAGCAATCAAATCCATTAACTCGAAGGGCGGAGTGACCCAGGAGGAATAAGGGCGAGCACCGAATGCCTTCAGCAAAACTGACTCATCCTCAGAAGGGGGTAGGGCTTGCCAATCACCTCTCTGTTTTAGGATCTCCAGGATGTCAGAGAATGAGACATCCTGAGGGTGATTTTGGGGACCCTTCTGACTCATCTAAGTCGGTGTCTGATGTTAAGGACTCTTGTGGAGAATCCAAGTGCCTCCTCTTGCACAATCTTTTCCTCGGGACGTCATCCGGGGGGGGGGCATCCGATGAAGCCTCCGAAGAAGAGGGGGCTCCCTCTGGGAGCGGCTGAGACACTGGTGCTCGACGCTTTTGAGTAGCCGTAGGTGCAGACGAGGACAACGGGCCTTTATGGGAGGGAGACGTTGCTTCTGCTGACGCAGTTGTCTGGGAAGACAAAACCTTCCTCATAAGGTCGAAGGCCCCTGGACCCTGAGCCGAGGAATCCTCCGGTTCCGAAGAACGCGGAGGTATCTCCGACGCGGAAGCCAAGGGCACCGACCCCGAGGACGGAGCAGAGGTGATCCGTGCCGAGGCGCCGAGAGGGAGAGTCGGCACCGAAACATCGGTTCGACTCTCTGTCCCGGAACCAAGGATAGATAGTCGGCTCCGCGAGTCCGGAAGAGGTTCCGACAGTAGAGGTCAACGGTGCCGACCGAGAAAGACGGTTCCGGCATCAAGGGCTCCACTATCAACAGATCAGCGTCTCCCAGCTCCGAGGGCTGAGTAGGCCTCGGAGGAGGACCAGATGGAGACAAAGGAAGGCCTTCGAGTCTCGACACCAACTGAGAGGAGACTGCAATGAGTTTGGACAGGGCCGTGTTCTCCATCAACTTCTGCACCACACGATCTACATCGGTGTCGGAGAGGGGCTTGGAAGACCGCGTCGAAGGAATCGAGGACGGTGCCGACCTCAAAAGAGCAGGAGGTGGCAGTTCCGTCACCGGTTCCAAGACTCGAGGCTCGGTGACAGACACTAGCTCGATACTTGGCCCCGACGTCTGTGGAACTGGTGAACGAACTTTAAAAGAAGAACTTGGAGCCGATGATGTAGGCTCCGAAGTCTTAGACTCCTTCGAAGATTTAGAAGTCTGGTCTGACTTATCTAAAGCCTCCTGAAAAGCAGGCTTCAGAAGACCCCTGTCCATAAGCTTCCAGCGCCTGTCATGACCCTTCCACTAAAGGAGTGACATATGGAGCAGTCCTCCTGAAGATGGAGAGGGCCAAGACAGTAGACACAGGACCTATGGTTGTCTGTGACAGACATCTTCTGTCCGCACTGACATCTTTTAAAGCCTGACAACCTTCTCAGACATGTCAAGTCAAAAAAAAAGTCACAATCAACAGTGAAATAATCACTACACTTAAACTTAGCCAAAGGCCGTGAAGAAAAGATATGAAGTGATTATTAATTTAACAGTCGAATCAGATATTTAGTGAGTGGGGTAGGCCCTAGGAATCCTAACTAAATAAAACTGTTTGAAAACAGTAATAATTTAGTGAATTGGAACCAAAGACCATACACACACACACTAACAAGTCTTTACAAATCTAAGAAATTTTAGATCAAAATTCTATTAGAAAAAAGCTATATCTTATCCGACGTTGGCTCAGAGCTCTTCAAGCGATGTGATCAGCTGCAGCAGCAAACTAGATCTGAGGTAATGGCAGAGGGAATTGTGGGAGATAGGTTGGTCTCTAGCTTCTTCTCGATGCAGAGCTTTGCTAAGCAGCCGACTCGGAGCCGAGGATCAGCTCCGAACCCATGTGTAAGAACAAACGGCGAGAGTGAACACCCTCACATGGACCAATTTTTTGAAGGCCAGTTTCTGCTGAAACGTGGAGGTTGTACCTGCAGGAAATCTTTCACTGTTTGCATTGATCTCGCCTTTTCCTCCATTTTCTTTAGTACCTCCTCAGCTTTAACACCAAACAATACATCTTTTTGAAGAGGAGCATCTAGTCATTTAGCTTTGACATGATCGGTAAGGCTTGTTCTTTGAGCCAAGCATGTCGACATATGACAGACCCTGTAACAGCAGCTCTACATGAGGCCTCTAAAGCATCAAAACCACAATGCAAGGTATGTTTACCCACTTGCTCTGCACTATGCAACAAATCCTGCAACTCTCTTAAATCTGGTTGCTCAAGTTGTGTCATTTTGCTTTTCAACTCAAATAAAAACTGTTGATACTTTAACATATGGAACTGACAGTTTAATGCCCTTATGGTTAAAGTGGCAGAGGTATACACCTTTTCCCCCCACCTTTCTAAAGCTCTGGAATCTCTCTCTGAAGGTAATGGGTTTTTAGCAGTAGAGGCCTTAATTCCCTTGGGACCCTGTGAAATAGTTTCTGGGTCAGCAGTGTGGCTTTTGTATAGGAACTGGTGTCAATCAGGAACCCGGTAATACCTGTCTGGTTTAACAGGAGCTGGAGGTAAAGAATCTGGGTTGAGGCTGGCTTCTGTGTGCACATCATCTAATATATCTAAGACAGGAGGGATAGCCAGGGGCCTATGCTGAGGGAGCAAGAGAAAATCCAGGAGCCTTTTCTCGGAATCTGAGTAATCTTGGCCTTCCCCAGTGAAAGTGTTCCCTCAAAGTATGTAGGGTTTACCCAAAAGAGTAGTCCTCAGGGGGGGAGACCGAGGGAATAGACTCCTCTGCATCAGAGTCTTCAAAAGGAGAATATGTATATTCCTGGTCCTCAGAATGTTCAGAGGTAATAGAGGCTTGATCTGAGGAAGGGTAGTCTTCCTCTAAACTGGGCCTTTTGTCCAAGGGGGGTTGAGAACCCCTGATAAGAGTAATCAAATCCTCAGCCATTTTGAGCATCTGTTTTTTAGGCATGGGGCCTTGAGAGGGGGTCTGTGGTCCTTGTTTTTTAGTTTTCATGGCTGCTTTAGATTTTGTGAAAGCCTTAACAGAGAAGGAGGAAGGCCTGAAGACACCTTGAGAAATGGCAGGCCTGTCTAAACTCTGGGTTTCCCCGCCAAAAGTGGCGTCGGTATCTGTAGTCGGAATGGGGGCAGAGGAGCCTGCGACCTCGGGCACAGAAGACACCGGTAATGAAGTGTCATCGGTACTCGGGGGCTGCGTAGGCGCCTCGCTGAGAACTGGTAGTCTGCCTTAGCGTGGTGTCAGTAGAAGTCGCAGATCTCGTATGTCGGTCCTTACCTTTGCGTCTTTTACTCAAAACTGGAGTCCGAGTATCCGACATAATAATTAAATTTTTTACCAAAATAGTGATGGGCGAACTCCACCCGACGCTTAATAGTGCGTTTGTTGAATCTAGCACAAAAACGGCAGGCCGAGACGTCGTGGTCTGGGCCTAAGCAAGGAATACAGAAAGAGTGGAAATCCTTATGCGGTATTTGCTTCCCACATGAAATGCAATTATTAACTTTGTCTGACATCGGTCTGAGGCAAGAAAAGTTTCCCCAACGGGGTACTTAGCTTTCAAGAAGACTTTGGCTGAAATATTTTCGCAAATCTCAGGAGCTGGGCGACCGGCACTTGCGAACTGCTTCTGCTTTGGGCACCGCGCAGCAAGAAAGACTGGGGAAGATGCCGTCGGCTGGCTCTTTTATACCCCTGCCGCACTGACGTCAGGAAAAAAGCGACAACCGACGTCGGACCTAGACTTTGGAATTCGGCCGACCGAGGACCCGCCTGACGGCAGGATAAACCATCTGTTATGACTGCAGCTGTATGCACGATGAACATCTGCACTATGTTCATCGTGTTACCCTGCTGCACTCATCACACTTGGGTACAATCCCAAAGCTATGGATGGGTGGAGGAGTTATAGAGGGTTAGAGGAGGCTAGAAGGCCCTGCAGAATTGCAGTGACGAAGCCAGCCCTAGTCTTAGAGTAAAGTGGTAAGTGATCGTCTTTGGTAAAGGTGTGTACTGAACTCAAAGTTGCAGCTTCCAAAATCTCCCTGGTTGGTACCCCCCTGAGGAAGGCTGTAGATGTAGCTGTTGCCCTGGTAGAGTGGGGCCCAATGGTAGCAAGAACTGGTTTTCCATGATGGGTATAGCAAAAATGAATGCAATGTCCTATCCATTTGGAAATGGTTTGTTTTGATATAGCCTTCCCCTTGTGTAGCTGTAGCATAGGATACAAAGAGCTGGTCAGATTTTCTGAAAGCCTTAGTTTTATCCAAGTAGTAACGAAGTTGCCTGTGAATGTCCAAGGAATGCAGGAGTCTTTCTCCTTTGTGTTTGGAAAGAAGGTGGGTAAGTGAATGGTTTGATTTAAAGACACACTGGAAACCACCTTAGGCATGAAGGAAGGATTAGTACGTAGAGAAACTGTCTTGATGGAAAATGAGGAAAGGTTCCACTGCCATTAGTGCCTGCAACTCTGAGACTCTTCTAGCTGAAGTTATTGCTAGCAGCAGGGCAGTCTTCCATGATAGGAACTGCAGAGAAAGCTGGTTCAAAAGGAGGCAGCTTAAGTTTTTCCAGAACAAAATTTAGGTCCCATGTTGGTATAGGTGCTCTCCTGGGGGGCCTAATATTTTTTGCCCCTCTGAGGAACTGCCTTAGAAGTGGATGTGAAAATAAGGGTGGTTCCATGTTATAGTGGGCTGAAATAGCTGATGCATGGATTTTAATGGAGGAAAAAGAAAGTCCTTTGTGCAACATCTCAGTTAAATACTGTAGAATCTGAGACATGTGAGGCTGAAGTGTGTTTTGGCCTTTAGCTTGGTTCCAGGCACAAAACCTTTTCCATTTGTCCGAATAGGCCTTCCCGGTGTTGGGCCTCCTAGCTTCCAGAACAACATCCATAACTGCTTGGGAAAGAGGAGCTGGCTGAATGTTTAGGTGATATGCCATGCAGCCAGATTTAAGGTTTTTAGCTGGCTGTGAAGAATCTGATTGTTTTGCTGTGTGAGCAAATGGGCAATTTGTGATAAAATCCAAGGTGGGTCCTGGGCCATATTCTTTAACTCATTACAGCCGAGTGACGTCTCCAGGCGTTTCTGCAGTTACCGCCTACTGTGCCTCTAGGCGTCAAATATTGCCAGTTCATATTTGTTTTAATAATTCCAAAACCATGCTACATACAAGGTATCAGAATATTTTATCTTGAACCATACATGATGGCAAACACAATTGTATTGCTGTATGACGTCTATCAATGACTGTTAGAACTCTAAAGTAATAACGTAATTTTTAAAGGTTGAAGCCACACCCACTGGGAGTTAAAGGTACACACTCCAAAGGGCTGTACTGGAGGGAATGAGTTAATAGTGGGTACCAGTGCTGGCGTGGCCAGTCTGGGGCTATGAGCATCAGTCGTGGTCTCTTTCTGACTTTCAGAAGCACCTTTGTGAGGAGAGGCAATGGAGGGAAGGCATATACTGTCAGGTTTTTCCAACTGAATGAGTGCGCGTCCACTTTCCAAGCTTGATGGTGAAGTGTCCTTGTACAAAATTTTGTTAGTTGATAGTTTTGAGGACTGGCAAACAGGTCTATGTCTGGAAGGCCCCATTTTTGAGTTATCATTGCAAATACTTGTGGATCCAGTTTCCACTCGTGGGGATCCATGAGATTTTTGCTGAGGTAGTCTGCCAATGTGTTCTTTTTTCCTGGCAGGAATTGAGCTTGTAACTGAACTTGGTAAGCCAGAGCTGTGTTCCACAAGGTCATTGCTTGCCTGCATAGAGGGTAGGAGTGTGTACCCCCTTGTTTATATACCACATTACTGTGGAGTTGTCCGTCCTTATTGTAAGTTGTCCTGGATGTAATAGATTCTTGAAGGCTGTCAGAGCATTCTGTACAGCTAGCATCTCTTTTTGATTGATGTGCAGATTCCTTTGATCTGCAGTCCATACGCCTTGAACGCACTGTCCTGCCATGTGTGCCCCCCAGGCGTAGTCAGATGCATCTGTTGTCATAGTTTGCCTGGCTGGGGGCAAGGTGAAAGGCTGACCCTTGAGGTGACAAACCAGTGACCATCACAGAAACTCCTGTTGTAGGCAGGGAATGAGAGATATCATTGTGTCCAAGTTGTGGCTGTGTTGAGACCATACGCTTTTTAGGTACCACTGTAATTTCCTCATATGCAGCTTTGCAAATGGTATTAGTATGTATGCAAGATGCCATGAAGCCCAATGCCTGCAGAATTTTTCTTGCAGGTAGCTGGGTCTTTGTTGCCATTGTTTTGAAATAGTCAGTTGTAGTTGCTTGTCTGGCGTCAGATAAGCCTTCTGGGCTGGTGTATTCAAGCTGGCACCCAGGAATGTCATTTTGTGAGGGTACTAGTTTTGATTTATTTTCGTTTACTGTGCACCCCAGGGCAACTTAGAAGATGTTTTACAAAAGCCAGATGTTGTAAGAGGGTGTCCTTGCTTTCTGCTTGGATGAGGCAGTCATCCAGGTATGGGTATATTTGAATTCCTCTGTCTGCAGTATGCAATTACTGGTGCCAGGCATTTTGTGAAGACCCTGGGCGCAGTAGATAAGCCAAAGGGCAGTGCAGAGAATTGGTAATGGGTTGAACCTGCAATGAAACGGAGGTATCTTCTGCAACTCTGACAGGGATGCAGGTATGCCTCCTTGAGGTCCAACGTTACTAGCCATGCTTTCTTGCCTAACATGGGAAGAAGCTGCTGTAGTGTTCGCATCTTGAATTTGGGTACTTGTAAGAAGGTGTTTAGAATTGAAAGGTCCAGAATTGGTCTCCAGGCATTGTCCTTTCTGGGAACTAGAAAGTCTTGAGTAAAATCCTTGGCCTTGCTCTCGAGTAGGTACCAGCTGAATGGCTCTCATGTCCATGAGAGCTGTAATTTGTCTGTGCCTCTGATTTTGTGGCAGGTTTGGCATTCCTCTTTTCATTGGCAAGGTGTGAAAGTGGAATCTGTATCCTCGTGAAATTATGTCTAGGACCCATTTGTCCTTTGTGACAATGTGCCAGTTGTCTGAAAAAAGTGTGTTTTCCTCCCAAGGGGGCTGCCAAGAGAGTGTTTGGCCAGATGAGGTGCAAGTCATTGAGTTTGCCTTCTGGTAGATTAGGACCTGTCTTCTCCTCCCTTCTGTGCTGCAGTGCCCCATTGTTGAGGTTTGTACTGGGCTTGTGGTTGTCCTCTGCCTCTTGGATGTCTGTCTTTACTCCTCTGTGGTTTGTCAGTAGCTGGAAAGGACCAATTTTTTGGTGGCCAATTTCTGCTGAAGCGAGGGGGCTGTGCCTGTAGGAAATCTTTGACTGCCTGCATAGATTTTGCCTTATCCTCCATTTTCTTTAAGACTTCTTCTGCTTTAAATCCAAAAAGAACATCCTGCTGTAAGGGAGCATCTAGAAGCTTTGCTTCAACATGATCAGGCAGAGTTTGTTCCTTTAACCAAGCATGCCTACGTATAACAGACCCAGTGACAGCTGCTCTGCAGGAAGCCTCCAAAGAATCAAACCCACATTGTAAAGTATGTTTGCCCACCTGTTCAGTTGCATGCAACAGATCCTGCAGTTCTTTCAATTCAGACTGTTGAGGGAGTGTGCTCATTTTTTGTTTTAACTGAGACATTAGAAATTACTGATATTTTAGCATGTGAAACTGGCAGTTTAGTGCCCTCATAGCTAGAGTGGCTGAGGTGTAAACCTTTTTCCCCCACCTAATGCCCTGGAATCCCTTTCAGAGGGTACAGGATTTTTTGCCATAGAAGCCGTAGCCCCCTTTGGACCCTGGGAGTCTCTGGATCAGCAACAGGACTTTTATAAAGAAATTTGTGGGAATCAGGCACTCTATAGTATCTGTCAGGTTTGGCCAAAGCAGGAGGCAGAGAATCTGGGTTCAAAATGGATTCTAGGTAAACATCATCCACTGTCTAAAACTGGGGGGATGGCAAGTGGTCTGTGCTGGGGGAGTAAAAGAAACTGAGCCTTTTCTTTGAGTCAGAGTAGTCCTGACCTTCCCAGTGAAAATGCTCCCTCTGTGTAAAGTTTCCCCAAAGGAATAGTCTTCATGAGGAGAAGCTGAGGGAATAGAATCCTCAGCGTCAGAATCTTCATAAGGGGAGAAGGAATAATCTTGGTCCTCAGAGGAGCCTGAGGAAATAGACACTTGTTCAGAGGAGGCATAATCTTCCTCTTGTCTAGGCCTTTTGTCGGGAGGGTGCTGGGAACCCCTGATTAAAGAGATCAAATCTTCAGCCATTTTGAGCATCTGTTTCTTAGGCATGGGGCCTTGAACAGGGGACTGAAGTGCAGTCTTTTTAGGTTTAATAGGAGTTTTAGTCTTAGGATACGTTTTAATGGTGAGCGTCATCGGTCTGAAGACGCCTTCAGAAACCGAAGGGGTTTCTGCAGGACCGACATCTTTTTCAGCAGTGTCGTCGGTAGGGCCTAAACAAAATGGCTGCGGCCTAGTACTTTCAGCCAAAAGTTCCGAAGCGGTCTCGGGTTCCAGATCTGCGGTAGTCAGGGGCTGCGTCGGAGCCTCAATGAAGACCGGTGAACCAGAGATCGGACCAGCCGAGGCCTCTGAGTCTGGCTTGGGTCTAGGCTGCTTGCCCTTATCCTTGTTTTTTGTGCACGCCGGTAGTCGGTTGCTCCAACGGCATAGTGTAGTTGAATTTTCTACCGTAGTGTCGTGTGAAATCAAAGCATCTTTTTATAGTACGCTTATTAAACCTAGCACAGAAACAACAACTAGTGACGTCGTGGTCTGGGCCTAGGAAAGGTATGCAGTAAGAATGAAAATCCTTATGAGGTATTTGCTTCCCATAAGAAATACAATTGTTAACTTTTTCTGACATCGGTCTGAGGCAAGAAAAGTTTCCCCAACTGGGTACTTAGCTTTATTGAAGACTTTGGATCTGAAATTCCACTTCAAAAATCTCAGGAGTCGGCCGACCGGCACTTGCCAACTGCTTCTGCTTCGGGCACCGCGCGGCAAGAAAGACTGGAGAAAATGGCGTCGGATGCATTATATATACCCCTGGCGCACTGACGTCAGGGAAGAAGCGACAGCAACCGACGCCGGACCAAGACTTTGGAATTTGGGCCGACTGCGGGACTGCCTGACGGCAGGATAACCCAAGTTTGATGACTGCAGCAGGGTAACAATAACATCACATCATCCACAATGTCTAGTACAGGCAGAATAGCCAGGGGGCTGTGCTGAGGCAATAAGAGGAAATCCCTGAGCCTTTTCTTGGATTCTGAGTATTCCTGACTTTCCCAATGGAAATGTTCTCTCATGGTATGTAAAGTTTCCCCCAAGAGAGTAATCCTCAGGAGGAGAGGCTGAAGGGATAGATTCCTCAGCATCAGAGTCCTCATAGGGGGTTAAAGGGTACCCCTGGTCTGAAGCGTAATCGAAGGAAATGGAAACCTGATCAGAGGAGTCCGTCTGTATCCTGCCTAGGCCTTTTCTCAGGAGGGGGATGGGAACCCCTGATTAGAGTAATGAGGGCTTCGGCCATTTTAAGCATCTGTTTCTTGGGCATGGAGGACTGTCCAGGAGAATGCTGTACTTGTTTCTTTGTCTTTAATGGTACCTTTGTCTTGGCTGTTGATTTAATGGTAAGTTGTGAAGGAAGACCCTCAGAAGCCGGTGCCTGCTCAGCCCCATCTGAGGGATTAGTTTCCGTAGGCCCAATACCTTGAGTTTCCAGAGGCCTAGTTGTCTCCATGTGGGAGTCGGAGGCGGCCTGTGGCTCTGAGGTAGCGGGTGTCAGGGGCTGCGAAAGTGCCTCACTGAGAACTGGTGAACCAGCGACTGGCCTAGAAGAGGTTTCGTCGTAGGTTTTGGACCTCGGATGCTTGTCTTTATCCTTGTCTTTGTGTTTTTTCAGAATTGCGGTAGTCGGTTGATCCGATGGCATAGTAAAATTGAACCTTCAGCCAAAGTAGTACAAAGCAAAAGCAAAACGTCTTTTTATAGTGCGTTTGTTAAATCTAGCACAAAACAGACTAGTGACATCGTGATCAGGGCCTAGGCATAGAATACAGTAAGAGTGGAAGTCCTTATGAGGTATTTGCTTCCCACAAAAAATGCAATTAACCTTTTCTGACATCGGTCTGAGGCAAGAAAAAGGTTTACCCAGTGGGGTACTTCGCTTTATTGAAGACTTCAGATCTGAAATTCAACTTCGAAAATCTCAGGAGTCAGCAGATCGGCACTTGCGAACTGCTTCTGTTTCGGGCACCGCACAAGAAAGACTGAAGAAAATGGTGTCGGGTGCATCTTATATACCCCTGGCGCACTGACGTCAGGGAAGAGGCGACAGCAACCAATGCCGAACCAAGACTTTGGAACTCTGGCCGACTGCGGGACCGCCTAACAGCAGGAAAACCCAAGCGTGATGACTGCAGCAGTGTAACACGATGAACATCATGTACCCATGAATTACCACATAGGTGGCAGGACATTAATCAAAATTGTGATGACAGACTTAGGGACACAGGTGGACAGTCGTCTCACTTTCGATAACCACATCGCAACAATCAGGAAATCCTACGTGGCACACCTCATCACCAAGGGCTTTTTATCCCGAAAAAAGGAAGTCATTGTCCCACTGTACTCAGCCCTCATTAGACCCATTATAGAGTATAATGCCCAGTTTGGTATGTACCTCACAAGACATCTGCAACAGCTGTAAAGGCCACAGAAATACCTCACAAAGAATCACAGGCCTAAAGCAGATGCCATATACTGACAGTCTAACAAAACTTCAGCTGTACTCTGTGGCATATCTTCTACTCAGAGGCCATCTCTGCTTAACTGACCTGCTTCTTTGTAAGCTTTGCCCCAGGGGCCTTGTGGTGCAACGGTAATGTATCTGACTCCAGATCTGAAGGCTGCATGTTTGAATCACATCAGGGTCATCTTACTGGGGTTGGGAGGGTGGCCTAATGGTTAAGGTGTTTGCCTTACAAACACAAGGTGCAGGATTTGAGTCTCGCAAGGGATACTTGGCTAGGCTTAAAATGGCTAGCAAGGGCAGTTAGCTTAGTACTAATCTATGAACCTATGAACATACAAGGCCATGTCAAACCCTGAGCTGTTGGACATGCTCCACTTAAAGAAATCCCAATCCCTCAGAGCCACACGCTCCAGGGATCTAAACCTTGCCATCATAATGAACAAAACATGCTGGAGGGATAGGTTCCTGACCCACATATTCCCCATACCCTGGAATAGACTGGCCATACATGTCAAGCAGAGCGCCTCATTGGCCCTCTTCAAAAGGAGCCTTGATGATTGGATGGGAGATAGGAAATTAACCCAGGGGATCATATCAGTCACCCTGCTAGACAGGATTCCAGAGAAGTAAATATTGTGGGAAGAAATATCCAGGGAATTGTTATAGCTAGGCTTGCATAGGCCCTAGGGCCGATAGCCTAGTACCAACCTATGAACCTATGAATCCTTATATCTGCTTCCCAAAAGTAATGCAATTAACTTTTACTGACATCGGTAAAGAGCAAGAAAAAAAGTTTCCCCAATGGGGTACTTAGCTTTTTAGTTGAAGACTTCGGATCTGAAACACGAAAACGAAAATTTCAGGAGTCGGCCGACCGGCACTTGCGAACTGCTTCTGTTTCGGGCACCGTGCGGCAAGAAAGACTAATGTAATGGCATCGGCTGCATGTTTTATACCCCTGATGACCTGACGTCATGGAAGGGACAGCAACCAACGCAGAACCCAAAACTTTGTTAATCAGGCCGACTGAGGACACCCTGCCAGCAGATTACCCAAATGTAATGACTGCAACAGTGAATCACGAAGAACATCTGTACTATGTTCTTCATGTTTCACTGTTGCAGTCATCACCTGTGGGAGGATTTTCAAAGCTGAGGAAAATAGTGGAAGGATGGGTCGAGTCCTAGGTATGGGCCAGGAGGCCCTGCAGAACTGCAGAGGCAAACCCTGCTCTAAACTTGGAAAACACAAGTAGGTGGTAATCCTTTGTAAAGGTATGAACAGAGGTCCAGGTGGCCCCTTCCAAGATGTCCCTGGTAGGTACTCCTCTGAGGAAGGCAATGGAAGTGGAGGTGGTCTTATTGGTGTGGGTACGGATAGACTTGGGGATGGGTTTCCCACGTAGTCTGCAGCAAAAGTGGATAAAGTATGAAATCCATTTGGAAATGGTTTCCTTGGAGATGGGCTTCCCTCTGCCACTGGGGCAAAGCTTACAAGAAGCAGGTCTGTTTTTCTGAATGGCTTAGTATGTTCCAGATAGCATCTGAGTTGTCTGTGCATGTCTAGTGAGTGAAGAATACTTTCCCCCTTGCTTTGAGGATTGGGAAAGAAGGTGGGAAGGTGTATGGCCTGGTTAAGGGTCACATCAGATACCACATAGGGTGTAAACGAGGGGTTTAGCCCTCTGGGAGACTCTGCATGGAAAATTATGAAGGGCTCGACAGTCATGTGCTTTAAGTTCTGAGACTTTCTGGCTGAGGTGATAGCTAGTAGGAAGGCAGTCTTCCAAGAGAGATATTTCAATTCTGTTGAAGTAGCAGGTTCGAGAGGTGGTAAGGTTAGTTTCTCTAACACAATTTAGGTCCCAAGATGGCGTCAGAAGCCTTCTGGGAAGCCTGATATTAGAAGCCCATGTGAGAAATTGCTTAATCAAAGGATGAGAGAAGATGGGTGGGGGTCTGAATCATAATGAGCAGAGATGGCGAAGCACGGATTTTAATAGAGGAGAAAGAGGACAGTATTGAGCAACTCTACTAGGTAATCCAGGATGAAAGGGATGGAAGGCTGGGAGGTACTTCCCCCTTTTGGATAGTTTCCAGGAGCAGAATCTTTTCCATTTTCCTGAATATGATTTTCTTGTGCTGGGCCTTCTGGCCTCTGTGATTATGTCCACGACCAGTTTGCTTAACAGGGACTTCTGGTTAGTTTTTAGTGTACAAGCCATGCTGAAATTTGAGAGTCTGTAGATCTGGGTGTACCTTCCTTCTCTCCTGGGTCTGGAGGTCTGACCTAAGGGGAAGCAGCTTTGGGGGCTACAAGGTCAGACTGGGTAATACGGGATACCAATGCTGTCTGGGCCAATCTGGAGCAATGAGGATGGAGTTTGGTCTCAACTCTATTATTCCGATCAGAACCTTAGGAATAAGGTGCAGAGGAGGGTATGCGTACACAAATGGAGTTCCAAGGGAAAGTCAAGGCATGCACCTTCTATGCTAGGAGGTGATGCTCTCTGGTACATAACTTGTGCAGCTGGTGGTTGAGGTGCAAGGCAAAGTGGTCCATTTCTGGGGTCCCCACTCCTGGGTGATTTGCAGAAAGATTTCTCTGTGGAGCCGCCATTCATGGGGGTCCAGTAAGTTTCTGCTTAGGTAGTTCACCAGTGTGTTGTTGATCCCTGGTGAGTATTGGGCAATTAGGTGTAGCCCCATGGAAGTGTGTGTAAGCCAGAGACTCATGGTTAACCTGCACAGGGGGTAAGATTGGGTACACCCCTGCTTGTTGACAACACATTAATGTGGTGTTGTCTGTTTTTATAAGTAGGACCCCTAGCCTAAGATGAGGTTGGAAGGAAGTCAGAGCCTTTTTGCACTGCCATCATTTCTTTCTGGTTGATGTGTAAGTGACGTTCCTGGCATTCCAAAGACCTTGGGCACACCTGCCTGTTAAGTGATCACCCTAAGTAATGTCTGAGGTGTTGGTGGTGATGGTCTGGCTGGAAGGGTGGAGGATGAAGGGAAGACCCTTGTTCATGGCACAGGCCTCCGCCTACCAGAAAAATTTGGCCCTTATACAAGGGATCAAAGGGAGCGTGGTCTCTAGAGACTGAGTGCAGACACCAAAGTTTCTTCAACTACAACTGAAGTTTACTCGTGTGAAGCCTGGCGAGGGAAGAGAAGGATGCAAGATGCCATGTATCGCAGGGTTTGCAGGAATGTCCTCACACTGAGGTGACTTCTGGAAGCCAGCTGGGTAAAGTAGAGAAGCAGAAAGCTCTGCTTTTCTGGGGATAGGAAGGACATTTGAGTTGCTGTCTAGCACAGCTCCCAGGAAAACTATTTCTGTGGTGGGGGATTTTGCTTTATTTTTTCTCATTGATGGTGAACCCCAGGGAAGTAAGGAGTGATTTGACAAAGAGAAAGTCCTGGAGCAACAGTTCTTTGCAGTCTGCCTGAATGAGGCAGTTGTCCAGGTAAGGATAAATCTGTATATTTCTCTGTCGGCGCAATGCTATAGCCAGGGCTAAGCATTTAGTGAATACTCTGGGAGCAGTAGATAAGCCAAAGGACAGTGCAGAGAAAGTACACTTGCCATACATGTATTTGTTAGAATGTACTCACCGTCATCACATTTGGGTTATCTGCCTGCAGGTAGCCCTCAGCCAGCCTGAATACCAGAGTCTTGGGATTTCTGCGTCTGGTGCTGTTGCTTGCTTCTTCCATGACCCCAGGTCGTCAGGGGTATAAAACATGCAGCTGATGCAATTAATCAGTTTTTCTTGCCCGAGATGTCAGGTGCCCCCAAAATAGGAAGCAATTACATGGTATGGAACACCCCCATCAAAAAGCAAATACACATGACATAAGATATAAAAAGGATAGGTAGAAGAAAAAAGAAGTCAGGGGGCTGGAGGGAGGGTAACCAGGACTGCAAAAGTAAATACACTCGAACATCTACATTTATGGTAAGTGTACACAGCTGTACGATGTTCTTCATGTTTTACTGTTGCAATCATCACATTTGGGTTGATTTCCAAAGCTACACAAGGGTGGCGGTAGTTAAGAAGCATTAGGGCTGGCAATCAGGCCCTGTAAGACTGCTGTGGTAAATCCAGCTTTGGATTTAGAAAAGAAAGGCAAGTGGTAATGCTTGGTGAATGTGTACAGAACTCCAGGTTGCAGCTTCCAGGATGTTCCTGGTAGGGACTCCTCTGAGGAATGCTGTAGAGGTAGATGTAGCCCTAGTAGAACGTGTTCTGATCCCCTATGGGGTAGGTTTCCCATGGTGTTTGTAGCAGAAATGGATGCAGTGTGTTATCCATTTAGAAATGGTTTGCTTTGATATGGCCTTGCCCTCTGCCCCTGCAGCAAAGCAGACTAGCAACTGGTTAGATTTTCTGAGAGGTTTAGTCCTGTCCAGACAGAACCTAAGCTGCCGGTGCACATTCAGGGAGGGAAGGATCCTTTCCCCTTTATTCTGGGGAAAAAAGTTGGAAATGAATTACCTGGTTTAAAGCAACACTAGACACTACTTTGGGCATAAAAGATTCGTTAAGTCCTGAGGGAAACCCTGCCTGCATGGAAGATAATGCAGGGTTCCACTGCCATAAGGTCCTGCAATTCAGACACTCTTCTTGCTTAAGTGATGGCTAGAAGTAAAGCTGTTTTCCATGAGAGGAATTTTACCTCTGCTGTAGCAGCAGGTTCTAAGGGCGGAAGCGTGAGCTTTTCTAATACAAAGCTAAGGTCCAGGCTGGAGTGGGAGCTCTTCTGGTGGGTCTTAAATTTCTGGCTCCTCTCAGGAACTGTTTGACCAGAGGATGAGAGAAGAGGAGTGGCTCAGTATTATAATGAGCTGAGATGGCAGAGGCATAAATCTTAATTGAAGAGAAGGATAGGCCCTTGTGGAGCATTTCTGTTAATTAGTATACGAGGTAAGCTGGGCACAGTCGTGTCCTTTCCCTGAGACTGGCTCCAGGAAAAGTATCTTTTCCACTTTTCCGAATAGGATTTTCTAGTACTAGGTCTCCTTGCCTCAAGAATCACATCCAGCACCTGCTTACTGAGGGTTGCTGGTGATGAGTTCAGGGGATGAGCCAGCCTGCCAGGTTCAGGGTCCGTAACAGGGTGCAGAATCTGGCCCGCCTGCTGGGACAGCAGAAAAGGAGTCTGAGGCAGGTGCCATGGTGGCAGTAGTCAGACTGCGCAAAAGAAGGTACCAGTGCTGGTGTGGCTAGTCTGGTGCTATCAGGATTGTCCTTAGCTTGTCTGGTGCCATCAGGATTGTCCTTAGCTTGTCCTGTTTGATGTTTAGTAGAACCTTCGAGAGGAGGGGCAGAGGAGGAAAGGCATAGATTGAGAGGCTTTCCCAGGTAAAGGACAGGGCATCCACTTTCCAAGCTTGGCTGTGGGGAGTTTTTGTGCAATATTTGCTCAATTGAT
Organism: Protopterus annectens; assembly: GCF_019279795.1. Taxonomy (NCBI): domain Eukaryota; kingdom Metazoa; phylum Chordata; order Ceratodontiformes; family Protopteridae; genus Protopterus; species Protopterus annectens. The sequence continues at coordinate 338,925,258 of NC_056747.1, read as the reverse complement.
AGCTCTGAGGGAAAGCAAAAGGCTCCACCTCCGGTGACCCCCACCTGTTCCTCAACAGCTTGAATATTTTGGGTTCCATTTTCCACTCGTGTGGGGCCATGAGATTTCTGCTCAGTCTGCCAGTGAATTTAGTTTGCCTGGTAGGAATTGAGCTTGCATGTGCACTTGGCTGCTCAAGGCTGTGTTCCACAGAGCCGTGGCTAATCTGCAGAGTGGGTAGGAATGGGGTCCCCCCTACTTATGTACCACATAACTGTCGTGTTCTGTGTCTACCAATATTTGTCCTGGAAGAATACAGCCATTGAAGGCTGTCCGAGCATTCTGTACAGCTAACATTTCTTTGTGATTGATATACAGGTGCATTTGCTTTGGGCTCCATTTGCCCTGAATACACTCCCCTGCCATGTGATCCCCCCCATGCACAGTCTGATGCATCCGCTGTTGGGGTTTAGGTGGCAGGGGTTGAGTGAAAGGGAGTCCCTTGTTGTGGTTGCAGGCCTCTGCCCACCAAAGGAACTCTGTCCTTAGGTAAGGAATGATAGGAAGCATTGTTTCCAGGTCCTGAGAATGTTGACACCAGAGCCTTTTTAGGTACCACTGAAGTTTCCTCATATGCAGTCTTGCATATGGAATTAGAAAAATGCAAGGGACCATGGAACCTAGGGCTTGCAGTATTTTTCTTGCAGATAGCTGGGTTTTGGTGGCCAGTAGACTGAAGTAGTTTGTCAAATTTGTTTATCTGGAGTAAGGAATACCATTTGGGAAGTTGTGTTCAAGTTTGCTCCCAGGAATACAATCTGGTGGCTGGGTACCAGGTGTGATTTCTTTTTGCGGATGGTGTACCCCAGTGAAGTTAGAAGTCTCTTTACAAATGCCAGGTGCTGTATTAGCAATTCCTGACTGTCCACCTGAATCAGGCAAAAGTCCTAGTAAGGGTAAATGTGAATTCTTCTCTGCCTGCAATATGCAATGGCTGGAGCTAGGCACTTTGTGAACACCCTGGGCGCAGTAGATAAGCCAAAGGGAAGTGCAGTGAACTAATGGTGCATAGAGCCTGCTCTGAAGCATAGTTATTTCCTGCAAGATTCCTTTATGGGAATGTGCAGATAAGCTTAGTTTCATTCTAAGGTTGCTAGCCAGGAATCCTTAGCTAGGAAAGGAAGCAGCTGTTGGAGAGTTAGCATTTTGAATTTTGGAACCACCAGAAAGGTGTTGAAAATATACAGAACCAGGATAGGACACCAGGAGTTTTCTTCCCTGGGTAGCAGAAATAGTCTGGAATAAAAGCCTTGTCCCCTTTGTTCTGCTGGGACAGGTTGAATAGCCTTGATACTGAGAAGAGAAAATACTTGCTTTTGGGCCTCTGTCCACTGGTTTGGGGGGAGGTCTGGCCATCCACTTAGGGTTGGGTGTGAGTGGAAGTGGAATCTGTATCCCTGTCCTGAGTAACGTACTCCCAGTTTTTGGCATGCAGGGCAAGTTTCCCTCCTAAAGCTGCAAGTACTTGGGCAAGGCTTGGAAGAGTTCAGCATAAGTCATTGTGCAATTTTACCACAGGATGGTGGCTTACTACTCTGTTTTGGATGAGAGCACACTCCATTACTTAGACCTGTGCATAACTTGAGACTAAAGTCTTTGGTGGTCTGCTGCCTCAGGGTTTGGACTGAGAAAGCCTGGAAGGGACTGGAAAAGACCAATGCCTACTGAATCTAGGTGGCTGTACTTGTAAGAAATCTTTAACAGTTTGCATAGACTTCGCTTTCTCCTCCATACTTTTGAGGACAACTTCTGCTTTATTGCCAAATAGACACTCCTGGTTTAATGGTGCATCTAGTAATTTTGCTTTGACATGATCTGGCAAGTTTTGTTCCTTAAGCCAAGCATGCCTTCTGAGAATAGACCCAGTGACAGCAGCCCTGCAGGATGCTTCTAAGGCATCAAATCTACACTGCAAAGTATGTTTACCAACTTGGTTAGCAGAATGCATTAACTCTTGTAAATTTGTGTTCTGCACTATCAGGAATCATCATTTTGTTTGATTAGCTCCATAATATGCTGCTGATACTTTCACATATGAAACTGGAAATTTAAAGCCTTATGGCAAGACTAGCAGAGGTGTATACCTTCTTACCTCATTTGTCTAAAGCCCTAGAATCCCTGTCCGAAGAGGTATGATTTTTGGCAGTTGTAGCCTTAATGCCTTTAGGTCCCTGGGAAACTGTCTCTGGATCCACAGAAGGATTCTTAAAAAGGAATTTGTGGGAGTCAGGTACTCTATAGTACCTGTCAGCAAAGTATCAGGGGTAAGGCTGATTCCAAAAAGACATCTACAATTTCCAGAACAGGTGTGATTGCTAGAGGCCTGTGCTGAGGCAAGTTTAAAAATTCCCTGAGTTTCTTTGGGGACACAGTAGTCCTGGCTCTCCCAGTGAATGCTCTATAAGGTTATGCAATGTTTCACCAAAAGAAAAATCTTCTGGAGGGAAAGCAGAGGGGATGGAATCCTCTGCATCAGAATCCTCATAGGTAGATAAGGGTATGTCCTGATAATCAGAAGGATCAAAGTTATCAAGACTCCTGATCTGAAGAATCAGAAGGAAAATTAGTTCTTGGTGTTTTTGAGGGGGGAGGCTGACTTCCCCTGATTAAAGTAATGAGGTCTTCAGTCATTGTAAGCATTTGTTTTTGTGGCATGTGGGCCTAAGAATACACTTTGGTAGTCAGTTTCTTAGACGTAGTGCAAACTTTAGGCCTGAGAAATTAAGTATTTTTGGTTTGAAATGAAGTTGTCTGCTTAATATGAAAATCGGAAGGCCTGAATACACCCTCAGAAGCCGGTGCCTGCACAGCAGCTCCACACCCATCCAAGGTAGACATCCACAGGTTCCACAGTCGAAGAAGCATATCGCATCATACCAGATTCCGAATGAGTCTCAGTAGAGGCCTGCAAATCTGTATTAGTGGGTATCAGGGGCTGCGAAAGTACCTCAATGAGTACTGGCGAACTGGCGACTAGCTTAATGGTAGCATCGTAGGCAGTTATGGACCTATGCGGTCTGCCTGTCTATCCTTACATTTTTTTCAGAAGATTGGTAGTCGGGTGGCGTATTGAAGCCATTTTGGAGTACGGAGATTGAGCGAGAAAGAATTTAGCTACAAAAATAGCCTGATGAATAGTTCAGCTTTAAACAAGGCACAAAACAAACAGCGAGGGATGTCGTGGTCTGGGCCTAAACAGATGATGCATTAAGAATGAAAATCTTTGAGGCATTTGCTTTACACAGGCAAGACAATTTTTTCTGACATCAGTTGCAGCATGAAAAAAGGATACCCAATATGGTACTTATTTTTTAGAAGACTTCACGTCTGAAATGCAAAAAACGTAAATTTCAGGAGGCAGCCAACCGGCACTAACTGCTTCTGGCACCGCACGGGAAGAAAGACTGATGTAATGGCATCGGCTGCATGTTTTATACCCCTGACGACCTGACATGGAAAAAGCAACAGCATCCAACGCAGAAATCCCAAGACTCTGGAATTCAGGCCTGCTGAGGGCTACCTGCAGGGAGATAACCCAAATGTGATGACTGCAAAAGTGAAACACGAACATCTTAAAAGTCTTGATAGCCTGCTCTAAAGGGCAGCGGCAAGGTTAACATTTTGAATCTAGGGACCACCAAGGTGGTGTTCAGTTTGGATAGATCCAGGATGGAGCCAAAGGTGCAATCTTTTCTGAGAACAAGGAATAATCTGGAGTAAAAACATTTTCCTGCTTGATCTGGAGGGACAGGTTCTACTGCCCCCTGGGGTATTAGAGTTTGGACCTGTTTCAATGCCTCTGCCCACTGGTTTGGGGGGAGGTCTGGGTACCCTCTTGGAATACAGAGTTCACTGAAGGATAATCTGTATCCCTGAGAAATGATTTTTAAAACCCATTGGTCCTTGGTTATAGAGACCCAATTTTCCTTTAAGAGGGTGAGCCTTCCTCTTGGTTTTTGGCGAGTAAAAGGAGGGCGGGGGGGGGGTTATTGTGAGTGCTTGTCATAGAAGCTTGGCTTAGAACTCCCTGACAGAGATGGAAGTGGTCAATTGTTTGCTTCATTATTGGCCCTGGGACAGGGGCCTGGATAGCCTGTCCCTGCGGGGCTTACCTTGGCCCTGTCTGCTAGGTGCAAGTAAGGCCCAAGGCTTAAAAGGAAAGATCCTGCTGAACCTGGGATGTTGAACTTGAAAGAAATCTTTTACTGTTTGCACAGACCTTGCTTTGTCTTCCATCTTTTTAAGCACCTCTTCTGCTTTCTCCCCAAACAGGTGTTCCTTATCTAGGGGTGCATCAATAACTTTAGACTTGACATGATCAGGGAAAGGTTGTTCCTTCAGCCATGTATGTCTTCTAACGGATCCTGTCACTGATGCCCTCCCAGAGGCTTCTAGGGCGTCATATTCACATTGTAATGAGTGTTTGGCCACTTGCCAAGCAGAGATATTGCCAACATCCTGGCAGATAGGTTCAGTGCTAACTTTACCCCCCTCTCAGCCCCTAAAGGGCCCATCTCTATACCAGAAGAATGCAAAGTTCCTGTAATGACAGCTGCACAGGTAAAAACCACACTCTCCAAAGCAAAGAACACAGCATCCATGCGACCTGACAACATCACAGGCTGTGTTCTACATGAACTACAGAATGAACTGGCACCCCTCCTAAGCACCAAGTTCAAGCATAGCTTCACCTCAGGCTTTCTCCCCCTGAATGGCACACACCGATGGTTATCCCACTCCAAAGGGGGAGCCCACCACAGACACTGGGAACTACTGCCCCATTAGCCCAACGAGCCTGGTCTACAAGGCCATGGAACAAATCATCATGGAACTTATAAACAAAGACACTGAATCTCCAAACTCTGGACCCCACCCAATTTGGGTTTGCAAAAGGCAGATCAAGTCTACTAAGCCTGATAGACTTCTTTGAAGTGGTCACCAAAGCCGTAGATGAGGGTAAAGTGGTTCGCATAACCTATCTAGAAATCGCCAAGGCTTTTGACACCATCCCCCACTCTGGAATTACAGATAAACTCATTAAACTAGGTATAAATCCCTGTCACAAGATGGGTTGCCAACTGGCTCACTGACAGAACCCACACTGTGAAAGTAGCAGACTTCAAATCCAACTTCAGACGAGTGACAAGTTGGGTATCACAGGGTTCAGTCCTGGGTCCTCTCCTGTTTGGTATCTACTTTTAAGTAAAGGCCAACACAGAAGGTCTTTGGCTAACTAAGTTCACAGATGACTGCAAACTAGGAGCCATAATCGAAACTCCTAACAATGTGGACAACGTAACAAAACAGCCTCACTGAGACAAATGCCTGGTGTCAAAGCCATGGCCTCAAGCTCAATGCCACGAAGTGCACCGTCATCCCCTTTGGTAAAAACTCTGTACCCATGAGCTACCACATAGGTGGTAGTCTACTTAACACCAAAAGTGTGATAAGAGACCTTTGGACATAGGTGGGCAGTAGTCTCTCCTTTAAACACATCGCCACAGTAGTCAGGAAATCCTTCTACGTGGCACACCTCATCACAAAAGGTTTCTCATCCAAGAAAAAAAAAATAGGTCATGGTTTCCCTCTACTCATCACTCACTAGACCCATTATAGAGTGCAAAGCCCCTTTTGGTATGTACCTCAAGACATCAACTGCAAATGCCACAGAAATACCTCACAGAGGATTACTGGACTCAAACTGATGTCCTATGCAAGCCGTCTCAAAAGACTCCAGCTTAACTCGGACACACATCGCCTACTCAGATGCAATCTCTGCCTAACGCACAAAATGATGTCAAACCCAGAGCTGCTGGACATGCTCCACTTAAAGAATTCCCAATCCCTACGAGCTACAAGCTCTACGGACCTAAACCTTGTAACCACAATAAACAGAACATGCTGGAGGGATAGATTCCTGTCCCAGAGACTTCCCAGACTTCCCATACTCTGGAACAAACTACCTATCTATATATCAAACAAAGCTTATTAGCACTCTTCAAAAATCTTGATGATTGGGTGGGTATTAAGAAATTCACCCCGGAGATCACCTCTGTGGCTCTGCTCAACAGGGGCACAGGAAAATAATTTTCTTGGGCGGCGAAAGCCAGGGTACCTTTTTGGCTAGGCTTATATAGGCGCTAGGACCAATAGCTAGGACCAATAGCCTAGTACCTACCTATGAATCTATGAGTGTAGTAATTCTGCCAGCTCTTTTGAGTTAGCACAGTCAGGGGAGGTAGCAATCTTCTGTTTTAATTGTTCCCAAGTGTGTTAATATTTTAACATATGAAACTGATAACAGAGTGCTCTGATAGCTCAAGTTGCAGAGGTGTATACTTTCTTACTCCATCTTGTCCAGAGCTCTGGAGTCTTTGTCAGAAAGAGGATTCCTGGCAGAATTAGTCTTAGCTCCTGTGTCCCTGTGTAATGAACTCAAGGTCTGCAGCAGGAATCCTGTACTACATTTATTTCTGAGAATCCAGTACTCTCTAGTACCGGTCAGGTTTAGTTGGAGCAGGAAGCAGGGCATCAGGTGGTAGCTGTATTCATGGAAAACATCCACCACTTCCAAAATAAGTTGGATGGCCAAGGGTCTGTGCTAGAGCCGGTCCATACTCTCTCTGCAAGTCGTTTCTTTGATTGTGGGAAATCTTCAAATTCCCACTGAAAAAGTTCCCTGCGGGAGTGAAGGGTTTCCCAAAAAGAGATGTCCTCTGGAGGGGAGGCAGAAGGGATGGATTCTTCTGCATATGAATCCTCAAACAGTTAAGGGACGTTGTTCCTGTTCAAAAGCAGAATAATCACATTCCTCAGACTCCTGGTCTGTCAATTTCTGCAGAAGGATGCTTTTTCATTTTTGGAGTGGGGGCTGCAGTACCTCGGATAAGAGAGATGAGATCCTCTGTCATTTTAAGCATTTGAGCTTTTCGTGGAGGAGCAGTAACAAGACGGTGACTAGAAGCAGATTTCCTAGGAGTGGCCTGGCTTCTAAACCTGAGAGAATCAGTCTCTGAGAAGCAGTAGTTGTATGCTAAGACTTTTGTCTAGAATAGTTAGTGAGAAAGACCTCCTCGGTAGCTGGTGCCTGGGTTGCAGCTCCGGACCCAACCATGGCAGGGGCAGCCAAAGGCTTGGAAGGTGAAGTGGATTTCTGCAGCATACCGGACTCTAAGGGTCTCTGCAGAAAGTGAGTCTGGCATCAGGGGCTGCAAAAGCATCTTAACGAATTCCGGAGAACTGACAACTTGCTTAGCGGTAGTGTCGTCAGAAGGCTTAGCCCTCTGTGGCCTGTCTCTATCTTTATCTCTATGCTTTTTCAGAATGACAGATCGTTGGCCGACCGACGCCATATCAGAAATTGAAGACTGAAAATGAAAATAATTGTCTAGAAAAAAAGAGTTGTACAGCGAATGGTTCTCAAAGAGGGCACAGAACTGGCAACGAGGGACATAGGGGTCTGGGCCTAAACAAGTGATGCTGTAAGAATGAAAGTCTGTGTGTGGGATCTGCTTTCCACAGGCGAAACAACTTTTTCGGACATCGGTTAAAGTAAAAAAAAAAAAAAAAAGGGTACCCAACAGCTTTAGACATTTTCTGCTGAAATTCAACTTCTGGTAGCAACCAACTCGGCACTCATGCGAACTGTTTCTGCTACAGGCTCAACAGCAAGAGACTGATGCAATGATGGAAGCTGCCTTGCTTTATAGCACTGACGTCATACAGGCAACAGCAGCCGGGTGCACAAAAACAGTGACTGTGGTATTCAGGCCGAAAGAGGGCTACCACAGCAGGGATAACCCACAGGTAATGACTGCAACAGTGAAACACGAAGAACATCCCTGTAATACCTCTGATAGAGTTGGGTGCCCCAGAAACTGAAGGATTAACTACAGTCAATAAGACAAAATATAAAGGGAAGATAGGGGCTCAAATAGGAACAGTGGCTCCAATGTCGCTATGAGATCACTCCCAGATGAAAGGTCAGTGGGAAGGATGGGAAGTTGAGAATGAAAAAGGACAGCACAGATGGATAGTTATGGTGAGTACATAACTTGTATCTAATGTTGTCATTTTCATTCATTCCTCAAAAGATGGGATAGAGCTCCCAGCTAAGAAAACCCTGGGTAGCCCTCATGGGATGACATTCTGAAGTACTACAGAACCAAAAGCAGCTCTACTTCCAGAGATCAAATCTGACTTGTCATGAGCAATAAAGGTATGAGAATTGTACCAAGTGGCTGCAGCACAAATTTCAACAGAAGCTCAGACCAAAAGGAAGATTAAGTAGCCATGGTTCTAGTGGAGTCAGCTTTAGGAGATCTAGGCAAAGACAGACCTTGTGACTGAAAAACTATACGCAATCTGTTAACCACTTTAAGGTAACTTTGGAGACCAGGTTTCCCAACCTGTTGGAGCCAAAGAGATGAACTGATCTGTTTTTCTAAAAATCATTTGTTCTATATTTATTTATTTACATTTGTTTACTGGGAAATTCTGACTGGACACAGGTCCATTTTCAGCAGAGGCCCATGGAGAAAAGCTCCAGAAAATCAAAACAAGTCAAATAAATACAAAGCAAATAAAATCTGTAGCAAATATTAACAGCAAGAAAGTATGAAGATCCAATTAGGTACCAAGAAGTAGCAATGCACATGAAAAAGTAAAAGTACATCTAGAAATAACATTGTAAGCATAGGATGACAATGCTCATTATATGTAGTTCAGTAAGTTTAGGTAAAAATTTAGAAACTAGAAAAATAAAAATAGAGCAGTCTATGAACATCTAAAACATGTAGCACGTATTCACCTTTATTACAAAAATTTGTAAGAAAATGGGCAAGTTGATGACTTCACTGATGTTAGTCTCAGAGGCTACTTTGGGCAAAAAGGAAAGCTTAGCATGTAATGTGATTATCTTTGTGGAAAACCAAGTAAGGGAATTTTGAGAGGAGTGCTTTTAAGTCAGAAACTCTTGTTGCTGTAGTAATGGCCACCAGAAAAAAATGTTTTCCAAGAAAGAAACTTGATACCCAACTTGGTCAAAGGCTCAAAATGAGCCATTCAAATCCTACGGTAACAGCGAAGATCCCAGGGTGGAGCACGGTCCTAAGCAAAACATTACCTTTCAGGACTGCTTTGCAGAGTCTGGAAGCAGCTTGGGAGGGTCATACTGTAGCCACTATGATAATCTGGCATGGCTGCTAGTGAAAAAACTAGACCCATCTCGAATAACTGAGGCAAGGAAATCTGGAACTGCAGGTTGAAGTATAGTAAAAGGGCCGAACTCTCTATGAAGGGCCCAATACGAAAATGCCTTCCACTTCAGTAAATTTTTCCAGTGGAGTCTTTTTGGGATGATAGTAGTACCTGGAGGACCAAAGAACTGGAAAATCATGCAGTCAACTTGAGGCCTGCAATATCTAGATTGGTCATCCCAGATGGATGAAAGATTACATCTGGATTGGGATCCAAAATCCAAGGTGGACATAGAAAGTGAGTACACAGGAAGGGGAAGCCACATCGGACAAGGCCTAAAAGGGGCAATGAGGATAACCAAAGTGCTTTCTGAAAATGGTAAGGATTACAGGTGGGGGTGTGGGGGGGTATAAAGGAGACTGAAGGGGGCAAACATGGAATAGAGCATCCCTCATTGAGTCCCCTTGGGGTGGGGGTCAAGGCAAAGAACACACTGCATTTGAAGCGGAGGGGAGAGGCAAACGTTGACCTCACTACCAGAAAATATTCTCCACAACAACTAGATGAGAAACCACTCATGAGGTATCAGAATGGACGTGCTGAGTTTTTACCAACAACGTGGATTTCCCCAGGATGTGCATTGCCATAAGACAAACTGGAAGAAAAATCACCCAATGCCACACACTCACTGCCTCTCTACACAGGGAAAAGGATTATGTTCTACTCTGTTAATGTACCAAAGTACTGACACGTTACCGATTTTGACAGCAATCGCCCCCAGAAGAAGAGAATCCTGAAAGGACGCAATGCTAGGACTGCCCTCATTCTCCAGGAATAATACAGATTAGTCTCTTCTGGGGACAATCCTTCAAGAAATCCCCACCTTACCTTACCTGGGAGGCATCTGTGGTTACTATGTCTACCGTGGGTGGAAACAAAGGCGTCAGTGACAAACGTCACTGAACTGTACTAACCAGAGCAGTGAATTCTTGCAAACCCGTGAGTTTTACCAGAGAAGAGAGAGGATGTGGAACAGAGCACTGTACTAGAGTCCACTGAATAACTTGCATATGGAATGAAGCCACGGAGACAAAGTTTACAGCAGCCACAAGTGAACTTAAAGCCTGAAAGATCAATCAGTCTTGCTATGGGAGAAGGGTATGAAAGAATCAGTCTTACCTGCAATCTTACGGACTGTTCTCAGATGGAATAAGGCCAAATGACTGGTGGTGTCCATGTGAGCTTCTAAAAACTCGAAGACTTGAACAGGTTGTAGATAGGATTTGGCATAATTGCGATTCCTAAAGGCTGACAACTGGAGTAAGTAGTTCCTAGCCTTCTCAAGGAGATGTCTGCTTGGGGCAATGAGGAGCAAGTCATAAATTAGGAAGCACCCTGAAAGTGAGCAATCCCACGTGACCTGCTATCACTGCCATAACACTTGGTGAATACCCTGGGGGATGTAGTGAGACCAAAGGGCAGGGCTCTGAACTGGCAACGTATAACCCCCAGCCAAAAGTGCTGATATCTTGGTAAAAAGAAGTTAGGTCTTACCATAATGTTCCGTCTGTATTGTTGATCCTCGTTCAGTTATTACATGTGGGTATCGCTTCCGACCTCAGAACTGAGCAGGCCATTTTCCAAGCTCATGTCAGCTACAAACTGTCTAGCTAAAACTCATACCCAGAATTTCCCTCTCCCTGTTGCCTCAAATTGAGTTTGCAGATCAAAAGAAGGTAGAGGCTACCTCTGGTCAAATGACTTAACAGAACCGGATGGTGAGATCCACTAGAAGCCAGAGGAGGAGGGAGGGTCGTAATGACTGAAGGAGGATCAACAATACAGATGGAACATTAGGGTAAGACAACTTATTTATCTGATATTGTTAATCCTCGTTCATTCCTTACGTGTGGGACAGAGTCCCCAGCTACCTTTATTCCTGGGAGGCTCTCATGGAAGGACATTACTGAGCACCATAGAAAGTACAGTTGTGTACACTTACCATAAATGTAGATGTTAGAGTGTATTCACTGTTGCATTCATTACATTTGGGTAATCTGCTGGCAGATTTCCCTCAGTCGGCCTGATTACCGAGTCTTGGGTCCTGAGTTTGTTGCTGTCGCTTCTTCCATGACATCAGGTCGTCAGAGGTATAAAACATGCAGCAGACGCCATTACATCAGTTTTTCTTGCCCAGGATGTCAGGTGCCCCCATAATAGGAAGCAATTATATACAAAGGTTATACATCCAATGATAAGCAAATACACCAGAAAGCTTAAATACAGTAAAAGAAGACGAGAGGTATAGCAAATCAAAGTCAGAGGGCTGGAGGGAGGGTAACCAGGACTGCAACAGTAAATACACTAACATTTACATTTATGGTAAGTGCACACAACTGTACTATGTTCTTCGTGTTTCACTGTTGCAGTCATTACATTTGGGTAGATTCCCAAAGCTAAGGAAGGGAGGAGGCAATTAGAGAACATTAGGACCAGCTATTAGGCCCTGCAAGACTGCAATGGCAAAACCAGCTCTGGATTTAGAGAAAATAGGCAAGTGGTAATGCTTGGTGAAGGTATGAACAGAACTCCAGTTGCAGCTTCTAGGATGTTTCTGGTAGGAACACCTCTGAGAAAGGATGTTTAAATAGATGCAGCCCTGGAGGAATGTGATCTTATCCCGTGGAGTAGGTTTTCCATGGTGCTTACAGCAGAAATGAATGCAATGGCCTATCCATTTAGAAATGGTTTGCTTTGAAATGGCCTCCCCCCTCTACCCCTGCAGCAAAGCCAACTAGCAGCTGTTCTGTTTTTCTGAGAGGCTTAGTCCTGTCCAAATAAAATCTTAGTTGTCTGTGCACGTCCAAAGAGTGCAGCATTCGCTCTCCTTTGTTCTGTGGATTAGTAAAGAGGGTCAGCAAATGAAAGGCCTGATTAAGGGCCACACTGGAAACCACCTTGGGCATAAAGGACTGGTCCGGAGGGACACCCTGTCTGCATGGAAGATGATGAAGGGCTCCACTGCCATGAGAGCCTGTAATTCAGACACTTCTTGCCGAAGTGATGGCTAGAAGGAAGGCTGTTTTCCAAGAAAGGAATTTCAACTCTGCAGTTGCAGCTGGCTCAAAGGGAGGTAGAGTGAGCTTTTCTAATACAAAGTTAAGGTCCCAAGCTGGAGTAGGGGCTCTCCTGGGTGGCCTTACATTTTTGGCCCCTCTGAGGAATTGCTTCAGCAGTGGGTGAGAGAAGAGGGGTGGCTCTGTATTTTAATGTGCTGAAATGGCAGAGGCATGAATTTTAATAGAAGAGAAGGAAAGGCCCTTGCGAAGCATCTCTTAAGTATTGAAGAATATGTGGTAAACTGGGCACTTGTGCCCATCCCTTGAGTTTTGGCTCCAGGAACAGAATCTTTTCAACTTTTCAGCATAGGATTTTCTAGTATTAGGCCTCCTTGCCTCCAGAATGACATCCAACACTTGCTTACTGAGAACTGGTAATGGAGAGCTCAGGTAATTAGCCATACTGCAAGGTTCAGGGTTTGAAGCTGGGGGTGCAGAATCTGGCCCTCCTGCTGGGACAGCAGGAAAGGGGTCTAAGGCAGGTGCCATGGTTTCAGCAGCAACACTGCGCAAGAGGGGGTACACCACTGTTGACGTGGCCAGTCTGGTACAATGAGTATTGTCCTTGGTTTGTCCTGTTTGATCTTTAGTAGAACTTTGGAGAGGCAGAGTGGGAAAGGCATTAACTGAGAGGGTTTCTCAGGTGAAGGACAAGGCATCAGCTTTTCAAGCTTGTCTGTGGGGAGTCCCTGTGCAGAATTTGTCCAACTGGTAGTTCTGAGGGGAGGCAAACAGGTTCATCTCTGGGCTCACCCATTTGTTTCTCAACATGTTGAATATCTTCGGTTCCAGTTTCCACTCGTGTGGGTTCATGACATTTCTGCTTGGGTCATCTGCCAGTGAATTTAGCTTGCCTGGTAGGAATTGAGCCTGTAGGTGCACTTGGTAGCTCAAGGCGGTGTTCCACAGAGCCATGGCTGGTCTGCAGAGGGGTATAAGTGAGTTCCCCCTGCTTGTTTATCTACCACATAACAGTGCTGGTGTTTGTTTTTAACAATAATTGTACTGGAAGGATGTGGTCCTTGAAGACTGTCAGAGCATTCTGTGCAGCTAACATTTCTTTTTGATTGACATGCAGGTGCATCTGACTCTGGTTCCATTTGCCCTGAATGCACTGCCCTACCAAGTGAGCCCCCCCCCATGCATAGTCTGATGCGTCTGTTAGGGTTTGGGCGGCAGGGGGTAGAGTGAAAGGCAGTCCCTTGTTGAGGTAGTAGGCCTCTGCCCACCAAAAGAATTCTGTTTTTATACAAGGGATGATAAAAATCACTGATCCTAGGTCCTGAGAATGTTGACACCATAGGCTTTTTAGATACCATTGTAGATTCCTCATATGCAGTCTTGCATATGGAATTAGTAGGATGCAAGAGGCCATGAACCCCAGAGCTTGCAGTACTTTCCTTGCAGTTAACTGGGTCTTTGGGGCCAGCAATTTAAAGTAGGCTGTCAGATAAACTTGTTGCTCTGGCGTGAGGTAGGCCATCTGGGAAGTTGTGTTGAAGTTGCTCCCAGGAATACAATTTGTTGGCAGGGTACTAGATGAGATTTGTTTTAGTTTATGGTGTATCCTAGTGAGGTTAGCAGTTTCTTTACAAATGCAAGATTTAATAGTATGTCTTGGCTTTCTGCCTGAATTAGACAATCGTCCAGGTATAGGTATACTAGAATATTTCTTTGCCTGCAAAATGCAATAACTGGAGCTAGGCATTTTGTGAATACCCTGGGTGCAGTAGATAAGCCAAAGGGCAGTGCAGAGAACTGATGGTGCATGTAGCCTGATCTGTATCGTATGTATTTTCTGCAAGAATCCCTTATTGTGATGTGTAGGTAAGCTTCCTTTAAATCCAATGTTGCCAACCAGGCATTTTTGCCCACCATGGGAAGCAGCTGATGAAGAGGAGTTAACATTCTGAATTTTGGAATTACCAAAAAGATGTTTAGGATAGATAGGTCCAGGATAGCACGCCAGGAGTTGTTTTTTCTGGGTACCAAGAAAAGTCTGGAGTAAAAACCTTGACCCCATTCTTCTACTGGGACAGGTTGAATAGCCCTGATACTTAGAAGAGAGAAAACCTGCTGTTGAGCCTCTGCCCACTAATTTGGGGGTAGGTCTGGCCAACCTTTTTGGGTTGGTATGGTGTTTAAGTGGAAACTATATACTTTGGAAACAATATTTAAAACCCAATTGCCTTGGGTAATGAGTTCCCAGTTTTCCGCATGCAGGGCGATCTTTCCCCCTAAAGGCGCGGTCAATTGAGCAAGGCTTGGAAAGTTTAAGGTTAAGTCATTGCGACAGTTTACCATAGGGGGTGTCTTACTACTTCAAGCTTTGGAAGTGGTTGCCCCCCCACTGCTTAGGCTTGTGAGTACTGTGAGACTGTGGCTTAGGTGGTCTGCTGTTCCTGGATTTGGACTGAAGGCCTGGAAGAGACACGAAAGGACCAATTTTTAAAAGGCCAATGCCTACTAAATCTGGGAGGCTGTACTTGCAGGAAATCTAACAGTTTGCATAGATTTAGCTTTTTCCTCCATCTTTTTAAGAACAATTTTTACTTTGTTGCCAAACAGGCGGTCTTGGTTTAAGGGAGCATCCAGTAATTTGGCTTTAACATGACCTGGCAGAGTTTACTCCTCAAGCCAAGCATGCCTTCTAAGAACAGACCCAGTAACAGCAGCCTTACAAGATGCCTCTAAGGAGTCAAAGCCACATTGCAAAGTATGTTTACAAACTTGTTCAGCAGAATGCATTAAATCCTGTAAATTCTTTATTTTCAGTACATTCAGAAATCATCAATTTCTGTTTAAGAAATCCAATATAATGCTGCTGGTACTTAACATATGAAACTGGCAGTATAAGGCCCTAATGGCCAAAGTAGCCCAAGTGTATACCTTCTTACCCCATATGTCCAGGGCCCTGGAATCTCTATCAGAGGGGGCAGGATTTTTGGCAGTAGTAGCCTTAATGCCTATGGGTCCCTGTGAAATGGTCTCTGGGTCTGCAGTAGGACTCTTAGAGGAACTTGTGAGAATCAGGTACTCTGAAATACCAGTCAGGTTTCCTGGGAGCTGGAGGTAAGGTGTCTGGGGCCAGGCTAGATTCCAAGAAGGCAACATGTACAACGTTCAGTACAGGGGGGATAGCTAAAGGCCATTGTTGAGGCAGGTGTAAGAATTCCCCAAGACTCTTTTTGGAATCAGAGTAATTCTGGCTTTCCAGCAGAAATGATTCCTAAGAGTGTGCAAAGTTTCAACAAGAGAAATCTTCGGGTGGGAAAAAACAGGGAATGGAGTCCTCTGCATCAGAATCCTCATAGGTAGATAAGGGGAAATCCTGGTCATCAGAAGAAAATGAAATTTCAGAATCCTGATCAGAAGAAAAATTAGTTCTAGGTCTCAGAGGGAGAGGGGTGGCTTCCCCTAATTAGAGTAATAAGTTCAGCCATTATTTGTTTAAGCATATGGGCCTAACCATGTGGTTTGGACATCTGTTTTCTAGGTGTGGATCGAGTCTTGGGCCTTGAAGAAGATGGCGTTGGTTTGTTATGCAAGTCAGTAGGCATGAATACACCCTCAGAAGCCTGTGCCTTCACAGCAGCTCCAGACCCATTCCAAGGTAGAGAAATCCGCAGGTTCCATAGTCGAAGCATCTTGCGGCATACCGGACTCCGAATGGGTCTCAGTGAAGGCCTGCGAATCTGAAGTAGCGGGTATCAGGGGGCTGCAAAAATGCCTGAGTACCGGCGAACTGGGGACTAGCTTAATGGAAGCGTCGGCAGCTTTGGACCCATGCAGTCTGTCTTTAGCTTTACGTTTTTTCGGAATGTCAGTAGTTGGATGGCTTACAGAAGCCATTTCATTTCTAGATAATTGAACAGAGTACCAAAATAGTTAGATGCAAAAATGAACTGAGAACGAATAGTACGAGGATTGAATAAGGCACAAAACAGACAGCGAGGGATATCACGGTCTGGGCACAAGCAAGGAATGCAATACGAAAATCTTTGAGGTATTTGCTTTCCACAAGAAATACAATTAACTTGTACTGACATCGGTTTAGAGCAAGAAAAAGGATCCCCAATGGGGTACTTGGCTTTTTAGAAGACTTCAGTTCTGAAACTCGAAAAATTAAATTTCAGGAGTCAGCCGACCAGCACTTGCAAACTGCTTCTGCTTCGGGCACCACACGGCAAGAAAGACTGATGTAATGGCGTTGGCTGCATGCTATATACCCCGGACTACCTGATGTCATGGAAGATGAGACAGCAACAGACACAGGACCCAAGACATTGATAATCAGGCCGGCCGATGGCTACTTTCAAGCAGATAACCCAAATGTAATGACTGCAACAGTGAAACACGAAGAACATCTGCCTGGAAACTTAATCGGACCAGCTGCCCTGCAAGATAAGCTGAGGAGACTGAACTTGGAGTGCTTTAGAGGAGTAGGATCCAAAGAGTAGACTGCACACTCTGAAGAGAGAAAGCCCTCTCCATCACCTCAATGTCAAGAGGACTGGGAGAACCCGTTGCTGGCCTCATTGAAGCTAAAGTTCCAAGTACTGCCAAACAGACTCTGTCCATGCTCCTACCACGACAGAGGAGTCAGATCCAAGCTACCCAGCACCAAAGTACTGAGGGGAAGTGACTGCTCCGAAAACTTGTAGTGAAAGCCATCCCCCGGATCAGATGCCAAAGCTTTGGCTCAGAGATTCAGGTTGCTCTAGGGCAATTGGTGCCTAACAAGTCAGGGGCATAGAGTCCAAGTCCTAGCTGTCCTCAGATCAGACACCAACTCTTGGAATTCTAGGATCCACAAGCTCCAAAATCATTGGAGAGTTCAGAAACAGGAAAGTACAGTTGTGTACACTTAACAAATGTAGATGTTAGAGTGTATTCACTGTTGCAGTCATTACACTTGGGTTATCCTGCTGGCAGGCTACCCTCAGTCTGCCTGAATTCCAAAGTCTACGTCCGGCGTCAGTTGCTGGCGCTTGTCCCCTGACGTCAGTGCGCCAGGGGTATAAAAGATGCAATAGACAATGAAAATCTCCATGTCAATTTTAAGTAAAATAACACTCTAGTTTACTATGATACAATGTACAAAACAATCCTCATATTTTTAAATAACTATTTTTATTTAAATCCTAAGCAGTATAACTTTAAGAAATCATTTGCTTATATAATGAATTAGATCCAATTATGTAAATGTATATAAACTGCCATTTATGCAGCTTTCATTGTACTTGACAAAGCTCGGTAGAAACAGAGTGAAAGCGCTTGTGTTAAACGTTGTGTGTTTTGGTGGAATAAAACTTTGTTATCGTGTTAACAGCATTGGAATTATTGCCTCCGCTCAGCCATCCAGGAATTTAGTGTTCTTTGCTGTTGGTGCTTTTAACTTTCTTCTTGGCTTTTGGTGCTTTGATCCTGATGGCATCCGAGACGGAAGCGTTCGATGCAGCAGTTACACCGGAAATACTGAAGGACTCAACTGGTGAACACCCGGTTACCCGGACGGAGTTCAACCAAGTTCTGGCTATGCTAGCAGAACTAAAAGGTTTATTGAAGGCAAACAGCTCACCAGAGAACTCAGAATCATGCCCACAACAGCAAAAAGTTCAGGGCACACAAGGAAACGTTTGGAAAGGTCCACAAACAAACAGGATTAATGACGGCTCTCAGGATATAAACGAAAATCATCCAACGTGTTCGAGGGAACAGACTGTACGTAAAAAAGCAACGAAACCCAAGGAATTTGTTTTTAGCAACTGGGCTAAACAGCCGTTTACTTTCAAAAAAGGTACTGTAACTAACAACTCTATGTCTACAGCTGAATTGGACTTTAATGAATTCAAAGATAAACTGTACTCATTAAAAAGCAACCAGCTAGAGATAGACTATCTGAAAGAATGCATTAAAGTTAAACGTATCCCCAAGGGGCTACGCTTTTATAAATTTCCTAACCATGTGAAAAAGAATACTATGTATTATGATAAACTATGTGATATATTTGATAAAGCAGGGTTGGAAGTTTTAAAAGTTATGGTCGAAGAATATGAAATTAAAGCAAAAAAGTTAAACAATGAGTTAAATATGTTGAACCAGGCTATTACAGCAGAAAACACATTCAGTATGTTCAAACATGATTATGATAAACTGTTTCATGAAGTTGACCAATTTTGTGATAAAGTAATAAATAGGAAAATAAAAAAACTTGAGAGATCTGCATGACTACAATGAAGGCATTGCTTACCCCAACCCCACTAGATTTAGAACTAATGACAGATTAGAAGTAATAACAATGAAGGTGATGAAGTATTCTTTGAAGCTAGTAATGAACAGGAACCC
Organism: Protopterus annectens; assembly: GCF_019279795.1. Classification (NCBI taxonomy): domain Eukaryota; kingdom Metazoa; phylum Chordata; order Ceratodontiformes; family Protopteridae; genus Protopterus; species Protopterus annectens. Next base: position 338,906,554 of record NC_056747.1, on the reverse strand, counting down.
CCACGACGCAGTGAAAGATTAGCAGAAAAAGGAAGAAGGTTTAATAACCAGGTTTTTCACCAGCACCCCGGGAGAACCGGGGGGGTGGGAGCAGAAACAACGCAGGCAAACAAGAACCTGGAACAACAGAGACTACTAAGCTTAGAAACATTACAATATGTCAATACACCATTGCCAGATAACATTAATAGGGTTAAAGAGGGTGAATGCTTAATTTGTAAAAAGGAAGACTTTACAATTTACAATTACACAGAAGTGTTGATAGAAAACACAGCATTTGATATTTTTTCTAAGGGACTTCATTTTGTTCCCAGTAAAAAAACTAATATAGCATCCTTGCTTATAGAATTCAAGCTGTTCATTAGGAACATTAATATCAATCCAATTTTCAAAGGAAAAACTAATCTAAAAAATGTGCTAGTAAGAAAAAGTACATTTAACCCACCCATACACCCCACCTTGAGGGTATTTGAAGAGCTAGTGGAACAAGAACTAAGATCAACTTGCAGCAAAGACGGCAAAACAAGTAAACAGAATATAAGCAGTGAAGAAACAACTTTCATAAACATGTTGAAAAATGAAAAAATCAGAATTATGAAACCTGATAAGGGGGGGAGGAATGGTGTTAATGTATGATTCAAATTATGAAGCCCACATGTATGCACTTTTACAAGACATAGACCAGTATGCATTAATGTCCAGGAATGAATATAACATAGCATTAGCTAAAATAAAATTCATGTTGACGGACGATCTGTTGCAAGGAGCTATTAATGAAAATCTATACAATTACATCTTTGTCCACAAACCAAAGATTCCTATCCTATTTGGGATTCCAAAAATCCACAAGGGGATCAATCCTCTGGTTTTTAGACCAATTGTAGCTGGCGCAGGGGGAATTACTGAACCCCTTGGCAAATTCATTGATTTTATTATGAAACAATACAATGAAAAATTAAGTTATGTTTGCAAAGACTCGTGGGAGTTTTTAAAAGCTTTTCCCATTACCTTTTACACTCAAGAAATTTTAATGGTTACGATAGACATAAAAGATCTTTTTCCAAGTATTCCACATCAAACTGGGCTGGAATGGTTTACCGAATTCCTCAACAATGAAACAAATCTTAGTAACACTTAAAAACCTATTAGTAAAATTCATGGCAACAATACTGGAAAATAACTTCATATTCTTCAATGGCGAAATTTTCAAGCAAAGAAGAGGGGTAGCTATGGGAACACCCTGTGCCACAATTTACGCCAATGCTGTGCTCCATATGTGGGAAAGTAAATACATCTTTCAACAAGAATGGGCAAAATATATTATGTTCTACCGCAGGTTTTTAGATGACATCTGTATTTTATGGCAAGGAACTAAAAACGAACTGGATTTGTTTTTAAACTACATTAATTCTACAACTAGTTTTCTGTGTTTCACCCATGTTGTAAGTGAAACAAACTTAAATTACTTGGAGGTCTCCATTTACAAAGACCATAATACAAAACAGGTTCACTCTAAAATTTTTCGGAAGACAACTTTTTCGAACTCGTTGCTACACTTTACCAGTCAGCACCCCTTTCATCAAAAGAAAGGGATTGTTAAAGGACAATTAATCAGGGCCAGTAGAATGTGCAGCAAGAAAGAAGATTTTGAGGATGAAATTAAAAAACTACACAATATGTTTTTGCAGCGTGGATATCCACTAGACCTACTAACTACCCTCACACAAGAAGTGACTAATTTAAGAGATAGTTCTTACAAACCCCTGCTAGGTGTTGGATGCATAAATTCAAGGCAAAATGAAGCGAGTAAAAGTATTACAGAAAAAAGTCGTGGTTTTGCATACACGTTTTCCAATGACAACATTGGGATTGAGCAGTCCATACTAAAACATTGGCCGGTACTCAAAATACACGACGACTAACTCGACATTGGAAAACAAACCACAATTCATTAGAAAGAAAGGTCCCAGCCTCAAAGAAATATTCGAGAGAAAACAACACCTACAGGCCAACAGACATGGAGCCAAAAAAGGAACATACAAATGCGGGGCTTGTAAACAATGTCACATGATAATCCATGACTCCCACTTGTTTCTGAAGGCAAGGAACTTTGACATCAAATCACAGGGACATTATACCTGCAATACTAAGGGAGTGGTATATTTAGGACTATGCACTACGTGCAATAGTTTCTATATTGGAAAGACGGAGAGAGAGCTGAGAAAAAGATTATATGAACACTCCTATGACAGAGAAAAAGAAAGAAAATAATGCCTTCTACAAGCATTCACTAACATGTCCAAATTATAATCTCAAGTTCATAATTCTTGAACAAGTGCTACAAAATGAAAGAGGTGGTGACTGGGAATCTATTTTGGAATCCAAAGAATTAACATGGCAACTAAGATTAGATGCAAATAAAATTCCTGGATTAAATGACACTAAGTATAAGCTCAATTCTAAAATTAAGGAGAGCTAGACTTTAACACCTAGTTCAGGGAGAATTTATTAATTATTAGCTTATTTTCCAAAATCAATTTCAAAGCATTTTAGAGTAGTTCTTAGAAAGAACCCCCTTTTTTAGCATATTTTTAATATATTTATTGTACATTTAATTAAGCTTTGGTGCTATTAAGGTTCGTTTTTAACATAATTATTGTAACATTCATACATGTTTTGCTGCTATATACACAGAAAATTGTAAAGATTATTAATTTTATCCCTTTATTCTTCTTTTCTTTCCACCCCCCCCCTCCTGTTTCCCTTTCTTTCCTTTTCCTATCTATCTATCTGCAGGATGATTGCAACCAAAAAGCACAATTTTAATATCTTGCATTGATTCAAATGTATTGTAACAAATTATGCTTTTAAAAAATGAAAATCTCTATGTCAATTTTAAGTAAAATAACACTCTAGTTTACTATGATACAATGTACAAAACAACCCTCATATTTTTAAATAACTATTTTTATTTAAATCCTAAGCAGTATAACTTTAAGAAATCATTTGCTTATATAATGAATTAGATCCAATTATGTAAATGTATATAAACTGCCATTTATGCAGCTTTCATTGTACTTGACAAAGCTCGGTAGAAACCGAGTGAAAGCGCTTGTGTTAAACGTTGTGTGTTTTGGTGGAATAAAACTTTGTTATCGTGTTAACAGCATTGGAATTATTGCCTCCGCTCAGCCATCCAGGAATTTAGTGTTCTTTGCATGCTATATACCCCGGACTACCTGATGTCATGGAAGATGAGACAGCAACAGACACAGGACCCAAGACATTGATAATCAGGCCGGCCGATGGCTACTTTCAAGCAGATAACCCAAATGTAATGACTGCAACAGTGAAACACGAAGAACATCTGCCTGGAAACTTAATCGGACCAGCTGCCCTGCAAGATAAGCTGAGGAGACTGAACTTGGAGGGCTTTAGAGGAGTAGGATCCAAAGAGTAGACAGCACACTCTGAAGAGAGAAAGCCCTCTCCATCACCTCAATGTCAAGAGGACTGGGAGAACCCGTTGCTGGCCTCATTGAAGCTAAAGTTCCAAGTACTGCCAAACAGACTCTGTCCATGCTCCTACCACGACAGAGGAGTCAGATCCAAGCTACCCAGCACCAAAGTACTGAGGGGAAGTGACTGCTCCGAAAACTTGTAGTGAAAGCCATCCCCCGGATCAGATGCCAAAGCTTTGGCTCAGAGATTCAGGTTGCTCTAGGGCAATTGGTGCCTAACAAGTCAGGGGCATAGAGTCCAAGTCCTAGCTGTCCTCAGATCAGACACCAACTCTTGGAATTCTAGGATCCACAAGCTCCAAAATCATTGGAGAGTTCAGAAACAGGAAAGTACAGTTGTGTACACTTAACAAATGTAGATGTTAGAGTGTATTCACTGTTGCAGTCATTACACTTGGGTTATCCTGCTGGCAGGCTACCCTCAGTCTGCCTGAATTCCAAAGTCTACGTCCGGCGTCAGTTGCTGGCGCTTGTCCCCTGACGTCAGTGCGCCAGGGGTATAAAAGATGCAATAGACACCATTTTCTTCAGTTTTTCTTGCCCCAGATGTCAGGTGCCCCCAAAAGGGTAAGCTAAAAATATGCCAATAAAACATGCATGCACCAAAATATATTATACCTTCATCTACAAGCAAATACACCACATAGTTTGTATAGATTAGAGAAGTGCAGATAAGTTGCAGCAAAGATATGGGGGATGGTGAGTGGGTAACCTGGACTGCAGCAATGAATACAATTGAACATCTACATTTATGGTAAGTGTACACAGCAGTACTATATTCTTAGTGTTTCACTGTTGCAGCCATTACACTTGGGTTGAATCCCAAAGCTATGGTTGGGAGGCTGGAGCTAAATAGCATTGGGAGCGGCTATGAGGCCCTGCAGAACTGCAGGGGCAAAGCCTGCCCTGGATTTAGAGTAGAGTGGTAAATAATGCTTTGTAAAGGTGTGCACTGAACTCCAGGTAGCAGCCTCTAAAATGTCTTTGGTTGGTACTCCACTGAGGAAAGGCTGCTGAAGTGGCTGCTGCTCTGGTTGAATGTGGCCTAATGCCCTTAGGCACTGGCTTGCCATGTTGTGAATAGCAGAAACGAATTTAGTGGCCTATCCACTTTGAAATAGTCTGCTTTGAGATAGCCTTTCCTTGTGATCCTGCAGCAAATGCCACTAGTAGTTGCTCTGTCTTTCTGAAAGCTTTGGTTCTGTTCAAGTAGAAGCGTAGCTGTGTATGTTCAAAGAATGCAGAATTCTCTCCCCCTTATTCTGTGGGTTTGGATAAAAAGTAGGCAGATGAATAGTTTGGTTAAGGGCCACACTGGACACTACACCTAGGCATAAATGTTGGGTTTGTCTTCAGAGAAACTCTGGATAAAAAATAAAAGGTTAAATAAAAGGTTCCACAGCCATGAGTGCCTATAGCTCTGAGACTCGTCTTGCAGAGGTTATTGCTAGGAGCAGAGCTGTTTTCCAAGATAAAAACTTTATATCAGCTGTAGCGGCTGGCTCAAAAGGAGGCAGGGTTAGTTTCTCCGAGACATAATTGAGGTCCCATGCAGGTTTTGGTGATCTCCTCGGAGGCCTTAAGTTTTTGGCTCCTCTGAGGTACAGCCTTAACAAGGCATGAGAAAAGATTGGTAGCTCTGTATTGTAATGAGCCGGAATGGCAGAGGCATGAATTTTAATTTATGAAAAGGATAGGCCTTTGTCCAGCATCGCAGTTGAGCATTGCAAACTCGGAGGGATATTTGATACAGTTGTGTCAATTCCTTGTTGCCTGGTTCCAAGCATAGAATCTCTTCCATTTTCCAGCGTAAGATTTTCTGGTACTAGGCCTTCTGGCCTCCAAAATGACACCAGTTACAGCTTTAGTAAGAGGCGCGTTTTGTATCACAACATTATCCGCCATGCTGCCAGGTTTAAGGTCTTTAGTTGGCTGTGTAGGATCCGACTGTTTTGTTGGGATAGTAGATGAGGTATTTGAGGCAAGGTCCAAGCCGGGCATTGAGACAAGTTCCTTAGGAATGGATACCAGTACTGGCGGGGCCAGTCTGGGGCAATGAGTATCATCTTTGGCTTCTCTTGTCTGACCTTTAGGAGTACCTTGGGGAGGAAAGGCATAAGCTGCTAAATTTTTCCAGCTGAAAGATAGGGTGTCCACTTTCCAAGCTTGTCTGTGATAAGTCCTTGTGCAGAATCTTAGTTGGTAGTTGTGAGGAGAGGCAAATAGATCTATATTCGGGCATCCCCATTTCCTTGTTATCATGCTGAAGACTTGAGGATCCAATTTACACTCGTGGGGATCCATGAGGTTTCTGCTTAGTCTGCCAGAGTATCTTTCATGGCAGGAATTGTGCCTGCAGATGTACTTGGTAAGTCAATGCTGTGTCCCACAAAGTTATGGCTAGTCTGCAAAAGGGGCAAGAATGAGTGCCTCCCTGCTTGTTTATACACCACACGACCGTGGTGTTGTCTGTCTATCAGTGGTTGTCCCGGATGAAGTAGTTCCTTGAAGGCTGTCAGGGCATTCTGAACAGCTAGCATCTCTGATAGATATGTAGATGCATTTGGTTTGTGGACCATGTGCCTTGAATACATCTTCCTGCCATGTGGGCTCCCCAGGCATAATCTGATGCATCCGCAGTTAATGTCTGCCTGGCTGGGGGTAAGGTGAATGGCTGTCCCTTGTTCTGGTGACGAGCCTTAGCCCACCATCGAAACTCCTGTTGCAGACAGGGAATGAGGGTAATTATTGTTTCCAGGCTGTGGCAATGTTGACTCCAAACACTTTTTAGGTGCCATTGAAGTTTCCTCATATGCAGTCTCGCATATGGAATTAGTAGAATGCAGGATACCATGAAGCCCAAAGCCTGCAGTATTTTTTCTTGCAGATAACTGGGCCTTTGTTGCCAACAGGTTGAAAGAGGTAGTCAGTTGCCTTTGTTTGTCTGACGTCAGATAAGCCATCTGGGCAGTTGTATTTAAGCTTGCAACCAGGAATATTATCTCTTGATAGGGTACTAGTTTTGATTTCTTTTTGTTGACTGTTTATCCTAGGCCTGTTAGAAATCTCTTTACAGATGCTGTAGTAGAATGTCCTTGTTCTCCTGCTTGAACGAGGCAGTCGTCAAAGTAAGGATATATTTGTATTCCTCTGTCTGCAGAATGCAATTACTGGTGCCAGGCACTTTGTGAAGACCCTGGGCACAGTAGATAAGCCAAAGGGCAGTGCAGAGAATTGGTAGTGCATTCAGCCAGCTTTGAATCTGAGGTATTTTCTACATGTTTGTTTGACTGGGACATGCAGGTATGCCTCTTTTAGGTCTAAAGTCACATGTCAAGCCTTCTTGCCCAGCATGGGCAGAAGTTGCTGTAGAGTCAACATTTTGAATTTTGGTATATCCAGAAATGTGTTTAGAATAGATAGGTCCAGTATTGGTCTCCAGGTCTTGTCCTTTCTTGGTACCAAGAACAGTCAAATAAAATCCTTCTCCCTGCTCTTGCTCTGGTACTTGTTGAATGGCCCTCATGTCCATGAGGGATGAGACTTGCTTTTGTGCCTCTGCCCACTGATGTTTTGGCAGGTTTGGACAACCGTTTGTCCTTGGCAGGGTATGGAAGTGAAACTTGTAGCCTTGTGACACTGTCTAGGACCCATTTGTCCTGGGTTATTATGGGCCAATTTTGAGAAAAAGTGCTAGTTTTCCCCCTAAAGGTGCTACCAGAAGATAAGTGCTTGGTGCAGGCAGGAGGAAGTCATTGGGACCGTTTCCTGTATGGCTGTGATTTGTCTTCTCCACTTTTGGAGGCAGAAGCACCCCATTGTTTAGACCTGTACGAACCTTGGGGCTGGGATCTGCCTCTTGGGCGTCTGTATTTGCCCATTTGTGGTCTGTCTAACAAAGGACCAATTCTTTGTAGGCCAGTGTCTGCTAAATCTTGGAGGCTGAACCTGTAAGAAATCCTTAACAGTTTACATAGATTTAGCTTTGTCCTCCATTTTCTTTAACACCTCTTCCGCTTTAACACCAAACAAGGTATCATGCTGTAATGGGGCATCTAATAATTTTGCTTTGACATGATCAGGCAGATTTTGTTCCCTTTAACCAAGCATGCCTCCCGATGACAGAACCTGTAACAGCGGCTCTGCAGGAGGCCTCCAAAGAATCAAAACCACATTGCAAAGTGTGCTTTCCAACTTGTTCAGCTGCATGCAATAAATCCTGCATTTCTTTGTTTTCTGCACATTCAGAATTTATCAACATTTTCTGTTTAAGCAGTGACATAATATATTGCTGATATTTGAGCATATGAAACTGACAATTTAAAGCCCTTATTAGCCAAGGTAGCAGAAGTGTAAATCTTTTTTTCCCCATCTGTCCAACGCCCTAGAATCCTTCAAGGAGGTAGGCTTTTTTTTGCAGTGGAAGCCTTGACCCCTTTGGGACCCTGAGAGATAGTTTCTAGGTCAGCAGCAAGGTTTTTGAAAAGAATTTTTGAGATTCAGGAACCCTGTAGTACCTGTCCGGCTTAACAGAAGGAGGTAAGGAATCAGGGGTCAGACTGGACTCTGAAACTACATCAACAATGTCTAACACAGGTGGAATAGCTAGGGGCCTGTGCTGTGGTAGCAAAAGGAAGTCTGAGCCTTTTCTTAGATTCTGAAAAAATCTCGTCTCTCCCAGTGGAAGTGCTCCCTCATGGTATGCAAGTTTTCCCCAAAAGAATAATCCTCAGGAGGAGAGGCTGAAGGGATAGATAATTCAGCATCAGAATCCTCAAAGGGAGGAAGAGAGTATTCCTGATCAGAAGAGGAATCAGATGAAATGGAAACCTGATCTGAAGATTAATATTCTGTCTCTTGCCTAGGTCTTTTATCAGGAGGGGCATGGGAACCCCTGATCAAAGTAATTAGGTCTTCGGCTATTTTGAGCATCTGTTTTTTGGGCATGGAGGCCTGTCCATGAGGCTGTTGTACTTGTCTTTAAAGATGCTTTAGTCTGTCTTTGACGCTTAAGTCGTTTTAATGTATAATTGAGTAGGTCTGAAAACATCCTCAGAAGCAGATGCCTGCTCAGCGGCTCCGGACCCATCTGAGGGAACAGTCTCCGAAGGTCCTATACCTTGAGCTTCCAGTGGCCTAGTCGACTCAGAGTGCGAGTCAGTAGCGGCCTGCGGGTCTAAAGTAGCGGGCGTCAAGGGCTGCAAAAGCACCTTACTGAGAACTGGCGACTGGCTTAGAAGAAGCCTAGTCAGTTTTGGACGTCGGATGCCTGTCCTTTTCTTTTTCTTTGCATTTCTTGTGAATTCCGATAGTCGGATGGCTATCCGACATTGTACAATTAAATCTTCTGCCAAAATAGTGTAATGCAAAATCATACTGATGCTTAATAGTGAGTTGGTTAAATCTAGCACAAAACCGACAACTAGCAACGACATGGTCAGGGCCTAGGAATACAGTAAGAATGAAAGTCCTTAGGCGGAATTTGCTTCCCACAAGAAATACAATTAACTTTTTCTGACATCTGTCTGGAGCAAGAAAAAAAAAAGTTTCCCCAATGGGGTACTTGGCTTTTAATGAAGACTTCAGATCTGAAATTCGAACACGAAAATCTCAGGAGTCGCCCGACCGGCACTTGTAAACTGCTTATGCTTCGGGCACCGCCCGGCAAAAAAGACTGAAGAAAATGGCGTCTGCTGCATCTTTTATACCCTTGGCGCACTGACGTCAGGGAAGAAGCGACCGCAACCAACGCCAGAACTAGACTTTGGAATTCAGGCCGACTGAGGGTAGGCCTGCCAGCAGGATAACCCAAGTGTAATGACTGCAACAGTGAAACACGAAGAACATCCAGATGTTCTTCAGAAACCACTGTAACTTGCGCATATGCATTCGTACCAGTGGGAGCATAGGGATGATCGCTGTCATTAAAACCAAGAGATGGAGAAATGCCTGGCCATCACCTTTTGGGATAGTAGGGCTTCCTGGAAGTCAAAGAAAGAACCTTGTCCCGTGGGGGGAGAAAAGCCTGGTCTGTTCTGATTCTGAAACCTAGGAAAATCTTGGCCTGTTCTGGGGTCAGGGAGGATTTTGGGGAGACTGGTGAACCCTAGATTCTGCAGAAGGGACATGGTGAAATGTAGATGCTTTGCTAGAGCATCCCTGGACTCTGCCAGAATCAGGATGTCATCCAGGTAAGAGTAAATCTGTATACCCTGAGTTCTGCAGAAGGCAATTGCTGGAGCTAGGCACTTTGTAAAAACTCAGGGGGGCATGGATAAACCAAAGGACAAGGCAATAAATTGGAAATGAGAGGGAGGTCCAGAGAAATACAGGAATTGTCTGTGGAAATACCTGATGGGTATGTGTAGGTAGGCCTCTTAGGTCCAGGGTGCCATGAAGGCACTGGTTGGAATAATAGACAGTAGAGTGGGGAAAGACAGCATTTTAAAAGAAGGCACCCGAATATGGAGATTTAGATAGGACAGGTTTAAGATGGGTCTCCAGGGGACTTTATTTCTGGGGACCAGGAAGAGACGGGAGTAGAAACCCTTTCCTTCCTGTCCTGGGGGGTACTGGTTCTATGGTGCCTAGCTTTAGAAGGTCCGCCAGCACAAGATGGGGTTGATTTTTTTTTGGGGGGGCATGAAATATCCTATGGGTGTTTTTTCTTTCCAGGACAGGAAGTACTGTTTTTGGACAATGGTTAAGACCCATTGGTCCGTAGTGATGGATTGACAAAGGGGAAGACCATAAGAAAGGCAGGCTGAGAGGGGGAGGTGGGCAAGGCAGTCATGCATTACTAGGGCTTCCTCTGTCCTGAAAGGACTATCTGGGTTGGGTTGATGTGGTAGTGCAGAGGGCCTGGAGAGGGTAGGTCTTCCAGCCCCTCTCCTAGGCCTGGAAGAGAAAGTAGAGGGGTTTAGGATTACGACTCAAAGGTGGCCTTAGCACGGTAGTTCCTATAATTAGGGATGATCGACACCAGCAGATGCTTGATATCCTGTAGTTCTTTGACTTTTTCCTGCAGATTTTTAAAAAGGTCAGCAGATTGTTTGCCGAAAAGAACATTGCGATCTAGAGGGGTGTGCACGATCTTAGACTTGAAATTCTCAGGAAGGCTCTGCAGTCTTACCCACGAGTGCCTCCTGAGGGCAGAAGTGGATGCTGCAGACCTGCTGGATGCTTCTGGAGCATCATAGCTGCATCTGATGGAATGCCTGGCTACCTGTTGTGCCAAGGAAAGTTTGGAGGTAATGTCCATCTTAATGGGACTGGCAGGCAAAGATGCCACCATGGAGGAGGCTTGAGAGACCAACTCTAATGCATACTTGGTCATGGGGGTCTGATAATTTATGTCTCTGAAAGCCAAAGTGGAAGAAGTGTATACCTTTTTCCCCATCCTATCCATATACTTGCTATCTTTATCAGTGGGCAGAAGAGAGGCAGAAGGCAGCAGTCTAGATTGCTTATCTGCAGTGGTGGCAATCACAGCTGTGTCCACCAACGGTGGTTCAACCAGGAATTTTTGGTCCTCTGGTACTTTATAGAAGTGGTCTGGATGCTTAGGGGCCAGAGGCTGGGAGTCTGGGGCCTTAGAAACTGAGCTGAAGGCATCCAATTAAGCAGGCAGAACCAAGAGCGAGGGTGATTCTACTTGCAGCAGCTCAAAGTACCTTTTTTGGGTGTCAGTCACTTGGGACGTAATCCATTTAAAGTAATCCATCTTGGTGATGGTCTCACCAAAACTAATGTCCTCGGGGTGCCCTTACACAGATTCCTCAGATCAGGAGAGTAATATTCCTGAGGGGAGGCAATCTGGAAAACATTAGAAATGGACTCTTCTGAGGATGAGAAAGAAGAATCATGTTCTTAGCTGACTTGAGGGGTCAAGGGAGGGAAAAAGCAGGCTTAGGGCTCAGAAGAGTCAGGGTGTAGGTGGTTGAGGCAGAAGGCCATAACGGCCTGCATGAGAGAGGAGGTGAAGGCCTTCCAATCTGGTGTGGCTTCTGAAGAGGACAAGGCATGTTTATTTTTCTGCTTTTTGGCCAGGGAGGAAGTAGTGGCCTGGCATCGGGTTTGGACAGTAATATCCGAAGTCTGGATCCCGGAGGTACCACCGATACTGGTCCCCCCCCCCCTTGACAGACAGCCAATGTCTGGATAAGCTCAGAGGACATGCCAGTTGCCTGCTGCGAAACGGCTTCCTCAAGGGCCATCACTGCAGTAGACGGCTCTGCCAAACATGCCTCAACCCCTAGATCGGCAGTTGACAGTGCGTCTGAAAGCAAAGGGGCAGGAGAGGAAGGCCTAGGCAACTTGGCCTTGTGCAGAGGTTCAGGTGTGGCCTCTGATGCAGAATCCATTCTAAAGGCTAAGAGCTTAAGGCACTGGTTCTCCAGGTAGAGGTTTAACGCGGCCAGACGGCTTAGTAAGGTCTTGGGCACAAACGATTGACAAATAGCACAGGAGTGATAGCATTCCCAGCCTAGGCAAAAAACACGTGTCATGGGCATCTTTATGGTGGTATCTGGCACCCACATTGGCACTTTTCCTTTTTTTCCTGACATCAGCTAAAGGCTACAACTAAGTGTTAGCAACAACAATCGGCACAAAAATAAGAAAATTAGAAACCCAACGGGTTACTTATCTTTAGGATGGGATGTCCGTGAAGAGGCGATCGTACAATGCGAATGTAGTCTGCAGCTGAAAAGTTCTGAGGATTGTGCGTGCAGACGTCACATTTAATGCCCCTGGGTTATGGCTTTACATGTGACGTCCCACACACACTGCAACAGCCAAGCTGAAACTTTTGTATAGGAGCCGACGTACGAGTCACCTGAAGGCAGGAAATCCCACATCCAGAATACTGCAACATAGGAACCAGAAGGGCATTAGTGATGCTAATCTCTACAGAGAGGAAAACAGAGAGCTGTTCCAACTTCTTGAAATCTTTTGTTCTGTGGAGATGAAAACGTACTTTTCTATGTACATTTAAAAGATGCATGTACTCTCCCTTATTAGAAAAACTGGGGAAGGTGACAGGCAATAGAACTGTTTGATTAATATTCAGTTCAGAAGCTGCCTTCCGCAATAAGGATGGATTTGTTCGATAAGTGACTGCCTTTGAGTAAAACTATACAAAGAGATTTGAAAGCGCCTGGAGTTCAGAAATTGGCCTCGCAGACTTAATAGCTGCTAGGAATGCTGTTTTCCAAGGCAAATTTTAAAATCAGATTTAGCTAAGGAAGGGTTACTGGGTCAAGTACGAATATTAAATCCCAAAGAGGTGACTGGCCTTTCACTGGAGGTCTAAATAAGAAGCTGCCATTTAAAGACCTTTCACAATTTGGTAGAAGCTAGAGAAAGCATTTTCTCCAGAATGAAAACTGGATACAGCCGCTAACTGTACTTCAACTGTACAAAAACTAGCACTTTTTTGAAAGATAAATGCTAAAATGTCTAGAATCACGGATACAGGAACAGTGAAGGGATCAATTTCCTTCTGAAGAGTCCAAATTGAAACCTTCTCCATTTACTCTTGCAGAAGCTATCTGGGAAGACAAAAGCATTCAGATTAGGGAGGAAAACCTGGGCTTTCTATCAATGGAATTGAGAAACATGTAGTAAGTCTGCAGCATGGAATATTGCGATGCTGTATCCCAGAGTGATGAGAACACATCTGGACTGGGGTTCAGTATCTATAGAGGATACTGAAGACAAGACCAAGTGGAACCACACCTGGTGAGGCCAAAAGGGAGCAATGAGAATAACGGAGCTCTTCAACCAAAGTGCTTTCTGTAAGCATTTTGGAATCCAAGGTAATGGGGGATAAGCACAAAGGAGACTGGAGGTTCAAATGTGGACTACAGCAGCTCAGTCACTTCCCCTGGGTGGGGGTTAGGGCAAAGAACTTGCTGTACTTGGCGTTGAGAGAAGAGGCAAGATCATCAAAGAAAGGTTGGTCCCATTAATGGAAAATTCTTTCCATTAAAGATTGAGACACCACTCATGCATCAAAAGGGATCTGCTGAGTCTGCCAAGATTTTGGACTTCTCCAATATGTGCACTGCCACTAGAAAGCAGAGGAAATCGCAGTCCGTCACACATTGCCTCTCGACAAAGGGGTTATGAACGGGTACACCTCCCCAATTTCTTCATGTACCAAACAGTGTCATTATTGTATACCATCTTGAAAGGCCTGCAAAGGTAGTAGGACCACTCATCGGTAGTATACTGATAAGCTAACTGCTCTGAGTGGGACCAAATACCATGGGCCTAAAGAACCCCCCCCCCCAATCCCAACTAGAAGGCATCGGTGGTCACTGTTGCTACTGGAGGGGACAGAATAAAAGGACGGCCTAGGTAAACGTCTTCAAACTGAATGAATTCACCAACTTAGATGATCCTTGCAGACTCAAGTGAATTTAACTGGAAAGGACAAATGGATGATGCAGAACAGACCACTGAATAGCTTGAGTCCACTGCAGCACATGTATATACAAACAGACTACTGGAACCAAGGTTATGGCTGCTGTCTTCAAAACTAGAGTCTTGAGGACAAGTCTGGATGGAGAAGGGTGAACAAGAATTTGCAGTACCTGAAACTTGACTGCATCCATGCAATGTAAAGGAAGAGAGGCTGACTTGCTGATTTCAACTGAGCACCTATGAGTGCTAGGCTCTATACAGATTGTAGATGAGATGTGGAGGTGTTGACAAATGCCTAGTCTTTGAGAAAGTTGGAAAACAGTCCCTGGACTGCTTAAGGAAATGCTTGGTTGGGGCGATAAGGAGGTGGTTGTCTAGATATGTAAACAGTCTCAGCAAACTCAGGTGTGCTGCTACCACTGACATTCACTTGCTAAACACCCGGAGGCTGTGGAGAGCCCAAGGGACAGAGCTCAATTGACGATGACTGGCCTCCAGCGAAAGCTCAGAAACCTTCAGGATAGTCTGTTCATCTTGATGGGAATAGTACATGTCCTGACGATCAATTCAGCACATCCAATCATCCTTGTGTAAAAAACGAGGAATGGAATGAACCATTACTGTTAAGTTTGACTTCACAAATTGGTTCAGTTCGCTTAGATCCAGAACTGGCCTCAGTTTCCCAGTTTTCTTTAGTACTATAAAGAACCATGAATAAGTTCCAAATACTCTGGTATGGTGGGATATCCAGGATGACTTGTCAAGCAGCTTTTCAATCTTTTGAGCTGCAGTTTCCCTCTGACTGGGTGGGATATTTGGAAGCCTCATTCTTTTGGTTCAAGGTATCCAGAAAAATGGTAGGAAATAAAGATTAGTTGTGTAAAATCTTACCATAATGTGATGTTATATGTCCTTTTTTCGCTGTTGCAGTATTCTTCACGAGGGAGATGGCCTGCCAAGTGACCCAACGTCTGCCAGGATACAGAAGTCTTTAGTGCCCAGGTTTTGTGGTACGTTGCATGCTGAGTGGCCCAGGGAGAATGCCTGACCACTAGGTAGGTAGGTACACCCAAAAAAAATCAAATGCAAGGGGATGGATGGTGGGAGAGAATACTGCAAAAAAGAGGAGAGAATGACATCCAACGTTAAGGTAAGATTTCACACAACTAATCTTGTCCTCCTATTCTGTTGCATTATTCTTCACATGAGGAAGAATGTAAACGTTCATGAGGAGGAGAGAGAGAAAGTAGGGGCAGAGAAGCTTTCTAGGAAGCCATGGAGAATGGCCCTAGTGAACCCTGCCCTGGATTTGGAAATTTAGCCCAGTTTGTAATGCTTGAAGGTATGGACTGAAGACCAAGTAGCTGCCTCCACAATGGAGTTGGTGTCCAGACTTTTGAAAAAGGGGCCAGAAGAGGCTATGTCCCAGTAGAGGGAGCCCTAACTGAGGGGAAGCTCTTTCCATGGTGCTCACAGCAGAAGGTGATGGCCTCAGAAATCTAGTCGGAGACAGTCTGTTTAGTAACTGGAATCCTAGGGCTCTATGGTGAAAGAAGACAAACAGCTGGTCAGATTTTCTGATGCTCCTGGCTTTGTCTAGATAAAACCTAAGCTATTAATATCCTAAGTGTGTAGAACTCTTTCTGCATCAGTTTGGGGAGAAGGGAAAAAAAGGTGGGGAGGTGTATTCCTTGGTTCAGTGATAACTTGACAAACTTAAGCATTTAGGAGGGGGTGGTGTGGAGTGAAACCCTGTCTTTATGGAAGACTAAAAAGGGGGGAGCCACAATGGTCTGCAATTCCAAAACTGTTCTGGCACAAGTGATTGCCAAAAGCAAGATAGTTTTCCAGGAGCAGAATTTTAGGGAGGTACAAGCTGCTGGCTCAAATGGAGCCAAGGTCAGTTTTTCCAAAACAAAATAAGATCCCAGGGAGGTGGGGCTCATCTCCTGGGGGATTTCATGTGGAACACACCTTTCAGGAACTATTTGACCTCAAACCTGGAAGCCAAGGAAGGTGAGAGGCAGGACAGGCATAAAACTGGCATGAGCACTTTCACTGAAAAATAACTCAGTCCGGCATCCAGCAACTCACGCAGGTATGACAGGAATGTGGGAACATTCACTGCTAGTGACTCAAAATTATGAGAGAGATACTATAATGAAAATCTGTTCCATTTAGACAAAGATTTCCTTGTGTTGGGTTTCCTTGCCTCCTGCAGTTCCTTGAGCACATCCACTGACAAAGGTGTCAGAAAAGAATTAAGGCTCTATCACCCACTATGTCATCTATAGAGTTGAAAAGTGGGGATGAATGAGGGTGCCCTCGTGTTGTGAGTAGGGCCACACTCTGGGGTAACTTGTGGTGATTGACTTTGGCTAAATGCAGGAGAAAGGGGAACCAATGCGGTCTTGGCCAAAAGGGGGGGTCCAAGATTTTTGGTCTGTCCTGCTGAATCTTCAGAAACACACTTGGGATGAGAGGAAGGGGAAGGAATGCATGCAGGAACATCCCCTCTCCATGAGAAGCTGAGGGCATCCACCTTCCAGGCAAGGGAACGTCAGTCTCTGGCACAAGAGAGAGGAAGGAACCTGTTTCATGGGGGAGGTAAACAGATCTCTGCTTTTGGAATACCCCAGTGGCGAACAATATCCAAAAACACGTCCCTGTGAACCAACCATTCCCAGGATTGTGTTTTGGACCTGCTGTGCGTGTCTGCCAAAACATTCATGCTGCAGGAAATGTACACTGCTTGAAGGGGTGTCTGCAGTTTCACCGCCATATCCCCCCACCTGTACAGCTAGCCTGCACAGAAGGCAATATCTGGTTCCCCCTGTTTGTTTACATACCAGAGCACAGTCATATCTGTTGGTACTTTCAAGTGCCCTGAGGTGAGGAGATACTGAAAACCTTGAAGTGCCAAGAGTAGTACTCATTTATTTCATACCGATATGATCTTTCCTTTGAAAGGGTGACCAGGTGTCTTGTGCTTTCATGGCACTGAATGCTACTCACTAAGCGTGTGCCTGACGCGTCTGTGTGCATTTCCTGTACTGGTGGAAGAGGATGAAGTGGGAGCCCTGGACTGGTAGACAGCTGTTGAATCCACCAATTTATTTGAACTCCAGCAGATGCGCATGCAGAGTCCACATTGACTTCAGGTACAACTGCCATTTCCTCATGTGCATTTTTGCCAGAGGGAGCATTGGGATGGTGGAGGCCATAAAGCCTACAGTTCTGAGAAAGACCTTGGCTGAAATGTGAGACTGGAGAATGAGACTTTCAAAAAAGGCAGTGAAGCTCCTGGGCCTTCTGCGTGAGGAGGGAGACCTTCATGAGGTCTGTTTGAATCCAGCATCCCAGGAAAATTTGGTCCTGGATTGGGGTGAGGGTTGAATTTTTGGTAATTTATTGTGAATCCCTGGGAAAGAAGGATGCTGACTGCAAGGCTGAGATCCTGCGGTAGCAACTCTGGACTGTCTGCTTGGAAAAGATTTTCCAAATGTGGGAAAATATGGATGCCTTACAAGCTGCAGAATGCCACCATTGATGCTAAGCACGTTGTGAAGACCCTTGGGGCAGTAGAAAGTCTAAAGTGTAGCGCAAAAAACTGAAAATGTACAGATGCTACCAAAAATCTTAGATATTACCTGCAGCTGGGGTGGATGGGAATATGAAGATAAGCATCCTTGGTCTACTGTGGCCATGAAGGCTTGAGGTAGATTGGGGAAATAGGGTTTGTAAGGTTATCATCCTGAAAGAAGGTACCTTCAAGGAAGGTGTTTAGAAAAGATGTCTAAAACGGATCTCCAAGGACCCTTCCTTCCTTGGTACTAGGAATAACCTGGAATAGAATCCTTTTCCATGGGTGGGGAAATGTTGGATGGTGCCTTGATCCCGAATATTTGAAGCACCGGTGGCAACAGTGGTAGTACTTTGGGTGGTTGAGGGATGCTCTTGAATGAAGGGCAGTGACTCCCAGACCATGAAATATCCCTTTTTAAGATTAGGTTATCTTTTCCTAGGCAGGGCTGGAAAGGTAGAGGTGAAGGGAGAGGGGAGGGTGGAAATGGGCTCCAGGTAGTCAGATGGACCTTGGCCTGTCTGGAAAGGACGGTTTAGGAAGAGGAGCTGGTTGTGGAGTCTGAAAGGATTGTTGCTTCTTTCCAGGTCTCTTGGACTTGGGATGAGCTGGTCTGGACTGCCTCCTGACAAAGGCTGGTTTAGAAGGGCAATTTCTCTGGAATTTTGGGACTGGAGAACTAGGTGGTGGTTTAGATCTTTCATCACATTACCCTACTCCTGCAATGTTTAAGAGTTCCACAGTCGCAGAGCCAAACAGAACTTAACTGTCCAGGGGAGCATCCAGCAATTTGGATTTACTACCTCTGCCAAGGGTTGTATTCTAAGCCAAGCTAAACTCCTAAGGACAGACCCAGAGGCTAGCCGAAGCCTCTACGGCATCACAGCTACATTTGATAGTGTGTCGGGTGACTTGGGAGGTAGTAGCCAGCAGGGATGTAAACTAGAGTCCGATCCTCCGATGCTGTTCAGATATTTTAGATAGCTGTGCCAAGAACTCAGTACTTTGTCATACAGGTTTCGTAGATTATTGCTTTAAATACAAGGGTGGCAGAAGTATAAACTTTCTTGCCTAGTATCTCCAAATGCTTCCTGTCTTTGTCAGAATTAAGCGGAGAGGTAGAGGGAAGTAGTCTTGCAGGTTTGTCAGAGGACAATGATGACTGAAGGATCAACAGAAGGTGCCAAAAATAAGTACTTATAATCTATAATCAGCAGGCACCTTGTATCTGTCAGGTTTCTTAGGTGCCAGAGGATGTGGGTCAAATGTCTTGCAGAGGACGCAAAAGCATCTAATAAGACTGGAAGGATAGGGGGAATAGCAGAGGGACTTGAGTCTCCAATTGCAGTAGGTCATAGTAACGTTTTTGAATGTCTGTCACTTCAGTGCCGTCTCTTGAAATTTCTTGCATCCCGATTAGTGTCACTGAAATAAATCTCCTCTACTGGAGAATCTGTCCCAGTAGAATCTTCTTCAGGGGAGGCAAGTCTAGTTGGGAGAGGATCTGTGTTGAGTAAGCTAGAGACTCCTTATCAGAGAAGGAAGCATCTTTAGAAGACGACTCTTCCCTAACCCTTTTTTGCGAAGGAGGCCAGGGGGACTTGGGACTGAATCCCCTGGAGGAGGTGAGGGACACAAGCATTGAAAATGCTTTGGGAGAAGGCTTGCCGATCCTTCTGTGGGTCGGAAGGAGGGGAAGCATACTTGGTCTTGTGTTCCTTTTTAATGGGCATATCCATTCTGTGGAGTGATGGTGGGCCAGACATAGGCCTACACACTGTCTGAATCTACCTCTTCTTGAAAAGAATGGTAGGAATCACTTAGGGGCCTTCAGAATTAACAAGTCGGGGTTCCCCTTGGATGTCCAGTGTGGGTAGCTGTGGTACCTTGGGACATGCTTCTATCCTGTTCTGCAGCGACTTCTGTTAAGAGTTCAGCCTATGGGTCAGACAAAAGCCCTGAGCGAATCTCCACACTGGTAATAGTGTTGAGAGAGACGTTTGGCCCTGGAAGGTGCAGCAGAGGCTTCCGGTTTGTGTTTTTTGGCATCCTGCTTCACATGTGACTCGGCTTCTGAAGTCAAGAGACCTTCCATCTTTTGGTGAGAAAATTTAGTAACTAGTTTACTCTGTATATGAAAAGTAAATTAAGCGTAATTCAAAGTTTTCAGGATGAACGACTGGCAGATAGGGCAGGCTGTGTGGTCATGGGAAGGCCAAAGACAGAAAAAAACACTACTGATGACAGTCCTTATGTGGAATCTGACTTTCACATTTGCCCTTCTTGATGACATTAAAACTTAAGACACTATAAAAAGTAAGGAAAGGATTCCCCAACAGGGTACTTATCCAAGCTTAAGTTTCCTCAGAGGTCAAACTATGTACTGGAAAGCTAGTTCTGTCTGGTGGCAAAGACTTTGAGGATGGCACACGCGTACATCACTTTTACAGTCTCCATCTAATAGTCTGTGCGACTTACCATGCACCCTAGGCATTAAAGACTTTTGTATACTGGCCGACGTCAGGTCGCTTGGCAGGCAATCTCCCTCATGTAAAAAAAAATACTGAAACAGCAAAACAGAAGGACATCCTCTGGATATTTTTAGCACCCAAGAACTTTGTTACAGAAGCCCAGAAATCTGAGGGTGAAGACAAGCATCCCCTGACTGCCTCCAGAGGTGGGCCAGTCAGGCCAACCCTTCAGGAGTGAAGAAAGGATTTATCTGAAAAATAATCTGCAAAACCCTGGTTTTGCAGGCCTACCCTGCGCAAGGATTATTTTTTTCATTTGAAATCCCCCCTCTGTCTCTGGAGGAGTTGTCCCTGCGTGAATCCTGAAAAGTTCCCTAGGACCTATGGAACCAAATTTTCTTGCCACGTCTGATTCCAGGAAAAGTGTAACCCTACGCCAGGACAGGGTCTTTCCATCCTTTGTACTCTGGGAAAACGTTTCCTTCATATTAGCCCCAAAATGTTCCATCAAAAGGAGCACTGATGAAAGAAGACTTGAAAGGCTCCGCAAATTCTTATAAAATGCATCTGGGCATGTCTCCTAATGGCTATGCCTGAACCTGCAGCCTGTGAGGTGCTCTCCGCAACATGGGATATTAACCTCAGACGCAGTGGAAATGGACAGTAGGGTGGTCAGTTGTGAATAGAACCTCTTATAATCCTCAATAGACTCGAAAATGGTTCTTGGCCAAATTCCAATATCTTGTCAAGTGCACCAAGTAATTCAGAGACCTCAAAGCAAAAGTAGATGAAGTAATACTGCACTTTCCAAACCTATCCAATGTAGTGAAATCTCTATTAGGGGGATGGGATGAGGAACTCTGCTCTGCTAGCTCCTTTTTAGCAGCTGCCGACACCAACCACATCAACAGGGACTCCTTTGCTCTACATAATATATCCTTCGGCCGTACCAAACATTTATCTGGGAGTCATGGAATGGGATCAACAGAATCTGGCTCCTTCCATTCCCAATGAGAGATTAAATTGATAAGCTCATCTGTCGGGGGAATCAACCAAGACAAAGGTGAGCCAGACCCAAAAGCTTCCACAAAGACTTGCATAAAATCTTACCATAACAATAGATGTCCTCCTCTTCACTGCTGTAGTATTCTTAACCTGAGGGGGATCTCCCACCTGAAGGCAACCTGATGTGGGCCCAGTATACAAGTGTCTTATACTACAGGGTATTGTGGAATGTCACACGTAGGCTGCTGTCCGACAAAAGCCATAAAAGCAAAGTAGGCACCTATCATCCTCAGAAATAAATCCCCCAGGAGGAATGCCAGATTTAGAATATAGGTGAGTAACATCCAAACACAGCAAATATCCAGGGGGAAGGAAGGAGGGATACAATACTGCAGCAGTGAAGAGAACATCTATTATAAAAAGATTTTACACAACTATTCTATGTCTTTCTATTCACGTGCTGCAGTATTCTTAAGAGTGACAAACCTCAAGAAGGAAGGGAGGAGGAGGAAGGAGTAAAAGGAGCTCTTGAATCCATGAAAAATTTCTGTGGCAAAACCAGCTCTGCATATGGAAATGCCATCCAGTTTGTAGTGCTTGCTAAAAGTATGGATAGAAGACCAGTTGGCTGCTTCAAAGATGGCACTGTTATCAAAGCCCTTGAAGAATGCATTAGAGGAAGCCCCAGTAGAGTGGGCTTTCACTGGTGAAGGGATTCTCTTTCCATGCAGCAGGTAAAAGCAAATCTAGTCTGCTTGGAAGCAGGCAAACCCAGAGCCCTGGGATGAAAGTTCACAAATAGTTTATCAGACTTCCTGACAGCTGTAGTCTTGTCCAGATAAACTTAAGTTGTCTGTGTACATTTAAGGAGTGTAGTACTTTCTCACTGTGGTTTTGTGGAGAAGGGAAGAGGTAGGCAAATGGATGGATTGGTTAAGTGATAACGCCTTAACCACTTCAGGGATAAAGAAAGCATTTCTTCTCAAGGACACCCAATCCTTATGAAATGCCAATAATTGGGACATCATGACAAGGGCTTGAAACTCCGACATCCTTCTGCCTGAGGTCAAGGCCACTTGTAAAACAGTTTCCCAAGAGCAATGTTTGAGGGAGGCCGAGGATGTAGGCTTAAAGGATCCAGGGTCAGTTTTTCCTAAGACTGAATTAAGGTCCCATGGAGGAGGAATACGTTTCCTGGGTGGCCCAATGTGATGGACTCCCTCAAGGAATTGTTTCAACTCGCATCTGGATGCTAGAGAGGGAGAGGAAGAGTAGCAGAAACAGCAGACACATGTGCTTTGACACAGAAGTAAGCCAAGCCAGCAGAGAGCAATTCACACAATTAAGACAGAACCACTGGGATTCCCACTGTCAGTGGGTCTTTGTTCTTAGAGACACCAGAGTAAAAACTTTTCCACTTGGAAACACAAGATTTTCTTGTATTAGGTTTGCTGGCCTCCTGCAAAACCTTCAGAACATCCTCTCAGAATAGGTGTCTGAAGGGGATTAGAATCCTATCAACCTAGTGTCAGCTGTAGCAATGACAGGTCTGGGTGTATTGGGGATCCTTTGTTCCATGTGAGTAGGTCCACTCTGTGGGTAACATATGGTGGAAGGCCCTTGGCTAAATGCAGGAGTACTGGGAACCAGTACTGTCTTAGCCAAAAGGCAGTCAACAGCAAGATTTTTGGTTGGTCTTGTCGAATCTTGGACAAGGCAATTGGTATTGGGGGAAGGGGAGAGAATGCATACAGAAACACCTCCCCTTCCAAGAGGAGAGGATGTCTACTTTCTAAACCAGAGGACTTGGGGCTCTGGCACAAAAATTTGGGAACTGTGCTCAGGGGGGGGGATCCAAGTCTATTTGAGAAATTTCCTACTGGTGAACTATATCCATGAACATGTTCCCTGTGAGGCATCCATTCAGATTCAGTCAGGGATCTGCTTAAGAGACTGCCATGGGATTCCAGTTGGAGGGAACGTACACTGCTCTAATAGTCATGTGGTACTGGGCCAGAAATTCCCATACCAGAAGAGCCAACCTGCACAGGAGGCAGGACTTGGTCATTCCCCCCCCTTTCACATACCAGAGGACTGTCATGTTGTCTGAACAGTTCATAGGTTTATACTAGGCTATCTGCCCTAAGGCATTTATAAGCCTAGCCCAAAGTTTTGTGGCTTACGCCACCCTTATATGAAAAAATACTGTGCCCATTAGTTTGTTGTGCCTCTGTCCAGCAGTGACACAGAGATGATTCCCGGGGTAAACCTGCGATCTCCCATCCACAGGTCAAGCTTTCTCTTGAACAGAGCCAGCAAGATGCTCTGCCTCACATGGACCGGGATTTTATTCCACAGCATAGGGAGTCTCTGAGTGATAAATCTATCCCTCCAGCACATCCTATTTATATCCGTGCTAAGGTTTAAGTCGCTTGCTCTAGTGGTTTTGGTGGATTTGGATTTTTTGAGGTGGAGCATGTCCATTAATTCCGGGTTGGACATGGCCTTGTATGTCAGGCACATGTCACCTCTGAGCAGACGGTATGCGACTGAATAGAGCTGGAGTTTCTTCAATCTGGCAGCATATGACAGATTTTGGAGTCCCTTTATCCTTTTGGTGAGGAACTTTTGGAGTCTCTCCAATTGCTGCAGATGTCGGGTGAGATACATCCCGAATGGGGCATTGTACTCTATCATTGGTCTGATAAGTGAAGAGTACAGGGGAACAATGACCTCACTAGATCTGGATATGAATCCCTTCATGATCAGGTGGGCAATGTAGAAGGTCTTTCTAACCACTTTAGCAACGTGAGTGTCAAAAGAAAGGTCACTGTCAACCTGGGTCCCCAGGTCCCTGATAACCTCTTCTGTGCTTAGTGGATTGCCACCTATATGGTAGCTTGGGGTTACCTTGTTTTTCCCGAAGGGTATGACTATACATTTTTTTTGGCATTTAACTTCAGGCCATGGCTCTGGCACCAGATATCTGTTTCCGTGAGTCCCTTCTGAAGGATATCCGTGTCCGATGCACTTTCCACTATGGCGCCCAGTTTGCAGTAGTCTGCAAACTTTGTCAGCCAAAGTCCTCCCACGTTGGCCTGTACTTCTGAGAAGTAGATGCCAAACAATAGGGGGCCAAGGACCGAGCCCTGTGGGACACCACTTATGAACGGCTTGGAGTTTGACATAGCGCCAGCAACTCTAACCCTGTGGGTTCTGTCCTTAAGCCAGTTTGCAAACCATCTTGTGACATATGGGTTTACATTTAAGCTGGTAAGTTTTTCTACAATACCAGAGTGGGGTATTGTGTCGAAAGCCTTTGCAAGGTCAAGGTAGGCTGTATGGACTGCCTTTCCCTCATCAATGGCCTTGGTGACTGTTTCGAAGAAGTCGACCAAGTTCAAAAGGCATGATCTGCCCTTGACGAAGCCAAACTGGGTCGGGTCCAATGTCTGCAAGTCCCCTATATCTTTGTTTATGAGCTCTATTATGATCCTCTCCATAGCTTTGCAGACTAGACTTGTTAAGCTTATGGGGCGGTAATTACCAGGGTCCGTACAGGCACCGCCTTTGTGGAGTGGGACCACAGTTGCCGTACGCCACTCCTTGGGCACGTATCCTGTGGCAAGGCTGAGATTAAACAGCTGCCTTATGTGCGGGTTTAATTCCTCATTTAGCTCGTGAAGCACACAGCCGGGGACACCATCCAGTCCCCATTGATGCTGTGTTTTTAGCTTTAGAGAGAGCAGCTTTTCACCTGCGCATTTGAGATGTCTGGGAGGCTACACTCCACTGGGATAGTTCTCTCTCCTTAGGGGGGGAGAGGGGGCTGAAGTTTGCACTGAACCTGTCTGCCAGTATATGTTGGCAATGTCTGTGGGTTCAGTGATTTTTGTATCATTTTGGACTAATTCTGAGCATATCTTGGAGTTTCCACCCAGGTTCCTAACATAGCTGAAAAAGGCCTTATGATTGTCCTTTGAATCCATGGCAATTTTTCTCTCACTGGTTGTAGAGGGCCTGTGCAAAGGAGAGGTTAAAATACTCAGCTAGTACCAATGCTCGCATTTCTCTGATGTTTGAGTTCTAATTTTTGGGAAGGGGTCCAAATTCCCTGAATTATGAATTTGCCAAGACCATTACCCAGCCCACGTTTGATGCATCGGTGTAGAGTTCTAGGACTGGGTCAAGAGGATGCAGAGGTATACCTGGATTTAGGTCCATGTGATGTATCCACCAGAGTGGTTCCCTCTTTAGGCAAGGAAAGCAGGGTCCTTGGTATTTTAGCAGAGGAAAATGTGGTCTTATGAAGGAGTGAAGACAGAGTTCCTGCAGTTGATGATGAATCCTAATTCCCCAAGGATGGAAATGGTCGTCTCCAAGGTCTGGAGTAGTGTGTGTGAATTTGGGGCCTATAAAAATCAGCAGTGTGCAATCACCAGTTTGGCATTGGACCCCGGATGTAACCTCCACATGCTTAGCTAGCAGCTTAAGCCATTGATTCTCTAAATATATAGGAGAAGAAAGCCTGCTTCTAAAGTCTTATGAACAAAGGACTGGCAAATGCGACAGGACTTGTGATCGTGATTAGGGTCTAAACAAAACATTGAGAATGGCTGTCATGTGGAATTTTGTCTTCCACACTGGCACTTCCCCTTCTTGGATCACAACCAAAAACAGTAGTAAGAAATAAATTCCCCAACAGGGCAATTATCTGGGAAAAGGCTGAATTCACAAGTGTTGAAACGATCAGACCAAAAGTCAGAATGGCGTTCTCACTGGTGGCAGAAGAGTTCTGAAGATGGTACATGCATGTTGCTTTTATGGCCAACATCTGACAGCAATCTATGTGCGACATCTCACATACCCTACAGAAGACTACCTGTATACTGGCAGATGGCAGGTCATCTTCATGCGGGAGATTCCCCTCTAATTAGGAATACTGCAGCAAGTGAACAGAAGGACAAACTAACTCCTCTGGGAGATCACATGAAGACCATCCACCTTTTTAAGGATCTCCAGGATGTCTCCAAAGGAGACGTCATCTGCTGTAGATCTGGGGGACCCCACCCCTTCATGGAAGTCAGTACCTTCATTGATTGATTTCATGGGGTAATTTGTCTCCTTATGCACGCTCTTTCAGGGAACCTCTTTGTGGGATTGTCTTGAGGGGTATCTGAAGATAGGGGGTAGTTCCACAAAGGAGACCGTCTGTGGATACTAGCTAGTACTGGCTCTCCCTGTGAAGTAGGCCTGAGAGGATCAGAGCACTGACTTGAACAAGGAAGGGATATAAGAGCCAAGGACGAGAGAGTAGTCAATTCTTTTGGCTGACAGAAAACCCTCTCCACTACCTCAAAGGCAGATGGAACATGAGAAGCCATAGATGGTCACACTGGAGTGAAATCTCCGAAGCTACCAAGCCTCAACCTTGCCCAGATCTGTCTCAAGGAGGGAAGTGGACCCAAGCTGTCCAACACCAAAGCTCTGACAGACAAGCACAGCTCTGTTAACATCGGCGTATAACCTAGCCCCACACATCTGGCATCTATGCTTTGGCTCAGAGACTTATCGCAATCCAAAGAATCAGAGTGGAATTAATCAGGGAAGCTGTTGGAGTCAAAGAGCTAGTAGTCTTCGGATCCAACTCAGACGCTCTTGGGGTGCTTAGAATGGAGGGCTCAAACTGTGGACAGATCAGAGAAGGATAGATCATTACTTGAGAACTGGATGGGAGGCTCATGGATCCGATAGGCAACTAAAAGAATAACCCCATTTGCATCTCAGCTCTGTGGAATTTCATCACCCTATCCACATCGCCTCGAAAAACTTCTGGACCCAATTCAAGAGGTGGTTGACTGGGGTCTAAATTCTCCTCAGCGTACCTTGGAGGAAAAAGGGGAATGGAGTAGAGGAGAAAACCAGTTAAATGGTCGAGGAGACGCTTTGCAGGACAATCAGATCTGAGATTGAAAAATCAGAGTGCTTCCTCTCATAAGCCGAAGTATTTTCGGATTTTTTTGTGGGGGCTCTGAAGGTAGATGTAGTAGCCCTCAGAAAATAGGTGGAGTATCTTTTGAGAGACTTTCACCCAAGAAAAGGATTTTGCAGTTTTACTGGGGTGTTTGAGCCCCTGAAGGGGAAGGGGGCAGCATCCCCTTAAGCAGTAACTTATTGCATCTATCAGTAAGTGCCCTAGAATTAAAGGCAACACAAATGTAGCAGGAATTCAGGTGTGACATTCTCAAACAGCAGATGCACTCCCTGTGGACATCAGAGTTGGAAAGCTTATGCCCACAGGAAGTGCAGTTTTTAAATCCTGTATTTTCCCCCCTTTCTTTAGAATAGCAACAGCCTAGGAAAGGTGGGAAAAAAGCAGAAGTATCAAGCGCAAAAACCTCCCAATTTACAGAACCAAAGCTTTTTAAAACACCCCTCTGGTTTCAAGAAAAAGTCTTTAAGGGTAGAGTGGAGAAGTAGAACAGCAGACAGGATCTTGCCATCCTGCTCACTTCTAGAAAGTGTTTATTTCATCTTGGGTCCAAAAAGATTGGATCAAAAGGGGCACTGAAGACCATTTAAAAATCAGAGAAGCATCCAGGCATGTCAGCACATAAAAATGCCAGTGCCTGCTGCTCAACATGGCATCCAGCATTACAGGACAACAGGTAGCCAGTTGTGTACACACTACTTTGCGGAAGTCTACAGTTCAGAACCACCAGACAGGCTTGGAGAGTTCAGGTCTCTATAAAAGCGTGTTAAATTGGCTAAAGTATGAAATAGTCAAATGCCCTGACATTTGAAGTGGGACAGTAGAGCTCTTATCTGAAAGTTTTTTCTTTGGGGCCACTGCTATCAACGGATCCAAACTGAGGCCCTTGATTCAGTATGGCCTATCTTTAGTGAATACAGAGATCTGGTCCAGTTTCTGGGGAATCCTTCAACCACATCTGGTTCCTTCCAAGTCTGCTGAGAAACCAAATCCATGAGTTCATCAGCAGGAAAGACCAACCAGATAGTAACTGGGCTAGCCCAAAGACCTCAAGGAATACAGATTCCTCCTGGGAAGGCGCAAAAGTGAACCAATCCACCTGAACCCCATCCCCCATCTAAATAACTAGCATGTCTCTAAAGAAAACTTTCAGGAGAGATCAAGGGGAACCCCTCCCACCCCTTCTGTGAAATAAGAAGCAGCGAGGGATGCTTACCCTGGGGGAGAGTTCAAGTGCCTCCTTTTGTAAATAGGATTCTTGTGTACTTCTTTGGAGGAAGCATGAGGGGAAGACTTAGAAGTAGATAAGAGTCCAAAACATGAACTACCTCGCAGCCACCACTGCAAAAGATGTCAGAAGGGGTGGGATGTTTCTAAGTATAGTTGGACTTCCTAAGAACTCTCTCAAATCCCTCGAAAGCTGAAGCAAGACCCTAAGAGTCCAAACAAGGGCAAGGCCCAAGACCTGAGCTGTCAAAGACAAGGAAGGATTCAAGAGCCTTAGAGTAGATCCCAGCATCGACTTTTCAATATCAATGTCAGAAGTCAAACAAGCAAGAGATACTGTCAGTCAAAGCCCCCCCATGCTTCTTCTCCAACACAAGTAGTCCCTGGGGAATCCTCAGCAGTGATTGGAGAAACAGAGGTGGAAAGGATGGCTCCCAGCAGTAAGGAGTGCAGAAGAACCCCAACAAGCTCGGTCTTCACAAATTTTCTCAACATCCTATCCATGTCAGCTAGGCTCTTCAGAAACCACACAGACCATGGGGAAGAAGTCAAAGGCAGCCTAGACACCCAATGAAAGGACCTTTCTTGGAGAAAAAGGGATGAGAGCCAAGGAGGCAAGGACTGACCAGCAATGGTGATGTACTTGATTCCACAAAAGGAAGGGTTGGTGACCAGATTCCAACAGGTCACAACAAAGGAGTTGGATGCAACATTTTTGAAAGGTTCAGTGCTTCTCCAAAGACTTATCTTTGAAGAGTACCTTTTCCTTTTTTCGTTTGCTTCTCTTGCTTTCCTCTCCCTATTTCCTGGTAGAAGGGGAGCTACAGAGGTAGGGAATCACTTGTCTAGCTGTGGCTTGGAGAAGACCCTTAAGAGCAAGTTTGGATCTTCAATCCAAGAGAGATCCAACACCAAACCTGAGTATGCAAATAAGTCTTCATTCTGGTGGGAGGTCCCAAAGCAATAAATGCACTTGGAGTTTGGCCATAAGATTCGGCTACAGAGGCCAACAGAACCATTTTTTAAAAATCCAAGGCCTTGTCAGACAATTTGGAGCTAGAAGGAAAAGCTAAAAAAGGAAAGAGAAAGTTAGCCTTAATTTCCATTGTTAGTGTGAAAAAAAAAAAACCTAAGCAGGGAGGGCAATCTCTAAAGAGGACACGAAGAACTATGCTTAGCATGGTTGTAGCCAACTATCAAGAATACCTGTAAATCTAGCCCAGAATGTAATCACTTTAACGACCAAATCAGGAGACAAACCAGCACTCGGCCAAGGTCCAAGTCTAACGTGCTCAAGTAGTAAACAAGATCTGAAGTACAGAGTTGATGGGAAGGAATTATGGGTAGGGGAGGAGCCGGAGCCTTGGATCCAAATTTCTAAAAGCTGCTAGCATCACATCTGTACAAATCTGATAACTCAACAATTACATAGACAGGGCACACATCAGATCTTTAAACTGAAACAAACGAACCTGTACCCAGCTTTCATTTTCTAACACCACACTCTGCTCCTTAACAAGGAAACCAGCTGAACAAGACCATGACTGTGGAATACAATCCCCCATCACCACTAAAATACTCTTACAACTTGCACTTCTCACTGAAATGTTGTCAACTGTTTACCTTTAACCGATCTTTGAATTAAACAAATGTTTTTCTTTGGTTTGACGGCTTGTGATTGAACAGTAAGCGGTAAGTGATGCAACTTTTTTCTAAATAAATTGAGAGATGAGGCGTTTGTTAACTTCATACAATCCCTGTGCATGCAGGTATTATATACATAATGCACAAAATGCATGCCAACACACCCCTCAAAATAAACCAAAATAAAATGTCAAGAGTATTTTAGGGAAGCATGTCAACAAATCTTCACTAATGTAACTTGAAAAACATCTATTTTAGTTTAACTACTCCAGCAACGCAAAGTAAATACCTTCCACAGTTCTTCCAACTTGTTGATCTGCTGGGCTGTAATCTGACGTGCTCTCAGCTGCTCTTGCTCAGAGGGTATTTTAACCAACCATGAAAGGAAACAGCGATCCTGAATCAATGGCTGCCACTGTGAACTATCCCAGTTAATATCTTTCAAGCTACTCTGGCTGGCACAGGGTTGCCTAATGAAGAGTATAAATACAATTTATTAGTTATACAAGTACAGCAACTCGAGAGAAAATTATTGAATAATCTGTGTACAACTAATAGATGTACTCACTAGCAGCAAATATTTATAACAGTAAAAATTGCATGACACAAAACAATAGCTTGTCTTTTAAATAAGCCTGTATATGATCATATAATGTGGACCATATGTGCAAAACAGTGGCCTACCATGTTTACTCAAAGCCATTCATAATAACCAGGATAAGCTAGTAAAGCTGTTTTTTGTGCAGCCACCAATTCATACATTAATTGCAAGTTTTAGATTGAGAGAGACATGGGGTATGAGAGCTGACTCCACTGCAGCACTAAATACCTAAGAGAAGCCACATGAACTATAGCTGCCATGAAGCATAATGGTTTGAGGCAGACAGAAGCTGAACTGTTAGTACTTGGAGGAATTGGGCTACAACACACTGTACAGCCAGGATCCTCTTAGGAATTTAGAAATTCCAATTAAGTTAATGTGCCATAGTGCATCCAGCAAATTTGAGAAAGGGGGACTTCATATACTACAGTGTTTCCTGACAAGTGGAACAGATTTACCAAGTAATACCTGGTCACAAATTAAGGCTGCCCCTCCTCACGGCACCTAGGAGGCAGCTGTCAAGAATATGGAAAAACCATAGTTTCAAGTTCACTGGAATCAAAAGCATGCACTTGGTGAAAATCCCTGTGGCATGTGTGGGCCCAAATGGAAGCAAATGATCTAGGTCCTACTTGAAAGCATTAAAACCTTCTGGATTCCTTGGTAATCATGACGTGGAGATGAGCATCCTAGAGGTCCAAAAACTACATCCAGTCTCCTTTGAAGAGAACAAGAATAATGGACTGTGAAGTGGCCATGTGAAAGAACTCATGGGAA
Source organism: Protopterus annectens (assembly GCF_019279795.1). Classification (NCBI taxonomy): domain Eukaryota; kingdom Metazoa; phylum Chordata; order Ceratodontiformes; family Protopteridae; genus Protopterus; species Protopterus annectens. The sequence goes on along the minus strand of NC_056747.1, from coordinate 338,875,305 downwards.
TAAGTTCAAGCTACTCAGATCAAGTGTGTAAAGATGTCTCTGGTCTTCCTGGAACTAAAATGAGATCTTCTTTAGAACATACTGAGCCTTTCTTGTATTGGATTTAAAACTTATTGCTGCAATCTACTGACAAGTTGGGACACTGGCAAAAGGAAAAGTATTGGGGTATGGGAAGGTGTAACCTCTGAATACTATTACACTGAGCCACTTCTGTGTAATATCCACACATGCTGTTAACTAAAAAGGACAGATTCTTCACCCCCAACCCTCCTGAAAAAACAACTAGTAAGTACTCCAGTTTATCTCCCTCCTCCCATCACTACCACCACCAAATTTAAGCAGACGCTCATTCTGGAAATTTACATAACCCAACAGACACCCATCAGAACACTAGTTTAGTTGCAGTTGGTTGTGCAAAAACTGAAGCATTTCACAGTAAGCATTGAGTTTCAAATCTGACATCAACTGCTTTTTATTCTAATCTCTCCCACTCAGATGCCACTGTCTGGCCAAACAGCATAAATGCAAGCACTCAAAGGTTACTTTTGCATCCTTTGCAAAATTATTCAGATGGATCCAAATGTAGCACTTCATAGCTAAAGTGGCATCAGCGCTCTTGCTGTACCATTCAGTCTTATGAGCTAGCCACAAGTTCATAGTGGTTCCAAATAACCAACCCCTTTACGTCCCCCATCCCCCAAACATTCAAGTAACTGGTTCCTTCCTCTACCCAGCTCTATTTGGAAACATGCAAAACTATTTTCTCACAACCCTTTTAAAATGAAAAAAGTACAGTTGTGTACACTTACCATAACTACAGATTAACACATACCATAAAATGTAGATAAGTTATTCACTGTTGCAGTCATCACCTGTGGGTTATCACTGCTGTGCTAGCCGTCGGCCAGGCCGAATACCAGAGTCAATGTTTTTCTGCGTCTGCTGCTGTCACTTGCTGGCTAACGTCAGGTTGTCAGTGCTATAAAGGAAGGCAGCTGACATCAGTTTATCTTGCCCTAACCAGTCAGAGGCCCAAGTAAATATGGTGAAGTGGTCCTGGTGGCTAAAAGCCACCGTTAGAAACTCCTAAAGAAACACTATATAAGGGAGAAAGAGGGTGGGCAACCAGGACTGTTTAATTGTTGCAGTCATCACCTGTGGCAGGATTCCCAAAGCTGAGGAGAGGGGTGGAAAGAGTAATAAGAGACCTAGGAATGGGTCAGCATGTCCTACAGAACTGCAGAGGCAAACTCTGCCCTAGCCTTAGAAAATAGAGGTAGGTGGTAATGCTTGGCAAAAGTAAGGACAAAAGTCCAGGTGGCAGCTTCCAGAATGTCCTTGGTGAGAACTCCTCTGAGGAATGCTGTGTAAGTGGAGGCTGCCCTAGTGGAATGGGTTCGAACAGACCTGGGGGGGGGGTTCCCATGCAAACTGTAGCAGAAGTGGATGCAGTGTGAAACCTATTTGGAAATGGTCTGTTTGAAAATAGGCTTCCCCTCTGCCCCTGGGGCAAAGCTGACAAGAAGCTGGTCTGTTTTCCTGAAGGGTTTAGTACAGTCCAGATAGTATCTGAGCAGTCTGTGCAAGTCTACTAAGTGCAGAATTCTTTACCCCCTGTTTTGAGGGTTAGGAAAGAAGGTGGGTAGATGTATGGCCTGTTTTGAGAGTTGCATCAGAGACCACCTTGTGCATGGAAGATTATGAAGGGCTCAATGGCCATCAGCGCCTGTAGCTCTGAAACCCTTCAGGCTGAGGTGAAAGCTAGGAGAAAAGCACTCTTCCAGGAAAGGTACCTTAGTTCTGCTGAAGCAGCAGGTTCGAAGGGTGTTAAATTTTGTTTTTCCAAAACATAATTCAGGTCCCAAGCTGGAGTGGGTGACCTTCTGGGAGGTCTGAAATTAGAAGGCCCTCTGAGGAATTGGTTTAATTTAATCAAAGGATGGGAAAACAGGGGCTGTTCTGTATCAAAATGAGCTGAAATGGCTGAGACGTGGGTTTTAATACAGGAGAAGGAGGCCATTATTAAGTAGCTCCTATAGGTATTCCAGGGTAAGAGGGATGGAAGGTTCTGAGGTACTGCCCCCTCTGGACTGGCTCCAGGAGCAGAATCTTTTCCATTTTCCTGCACAAGATTTTCTAGTGCTTGGCCTTCTGGCCTCTGTGATGTCTAGGACCCATTTACTTAACAGAAGCCCCTTGTTTGCCTTTAGAGTATTAGCTATGCTGATGGCTTGAGACTCTGCAGGTCTGGGTGCAGCATTATCCCTCCCCAAGTTGAGGTCTGAGATCAGGGGAAGCTGCCTTGGAGGCTGTAAGGTCAGGCTGCACTGTAAGGAGTATCAATGTTGTCTGGGCAAATCTGGAGCAATGAGGATGGCCTTTGACCCGCTCTCTTATTTTGATCAGTACTGTAGGGATAAGAGGCAAAGGAGGAAATGTGTACACAAAGAGGGTGTTCCAGGTGAAGGGTCAAGGCATTCACCTTCCACGCTAGGAGGTGATTCTCCCTGGTACAGAATTTCAGCTGATGGTTGGGATGCAAGGCAAAGAGATCCACCTCCAGAGTCCCCCACACCTGAATGATTTGCAAAAATACTTTTCTGTGGAGCTGACATTGTGGGAGTCCAGTAGGTTTCAGCTTAAGTGGTCTGCCAGGGTGTTGATCCCTGGTAGGTATTGTGCTATCAGGTGCAGTCCCATGGAAGAGTCAGTCAGCCAAAGGTTCATGGCTAGCCTGCACAGAGGGTAAGATTGGGTCCCACCCTGTTTGTTGACGTACCACATTACTGTGGTGTTCTCTGTATTGATAAGACCCCTTGGCTTGAGATGGGGTTTGAAGGATGTGAGAGCCTTTTGTACTGACATCATTTCCTTCTGGTTGATGTGCAAGGGAAGGTGCTGGGCATCCCAAAGACCTTGGGTGCACATGCCTTCTAGGTGAGCATTCCAAGCTATGCTTGCAGGGTCAGTGGTAATGGTTTGGCCAGTAGGGCGGAGGGTGAAGGAAGACCCTTGTTCTGGGCATAGGCCCCTGCTCATAAGAGAAACTCGGCCCTTATACAGGGGATCAGAGGTAGAGATATCTCTAGAGGATGAGAGTGTTGACACTAAAGGTTCTTTAGATACCACTGAATTTCTCATGTGAAGCCTGGCAAGAGGAATTAGAAGGATGCAGGATGCCATGTACCTTAAGGCTTGCAGGAAATTCCTCGCAGTGCGGTGACCTTTGGAAGCCAGCTGAGTAAAACAGAGGGAGGAAGCGGTTTCTCTGGGGATAGGAAGGCCATTTGATATGGTGTCCAGTAGTGCCCCCAAGAAAATGATCTCCCCTTGGAGGGTGCTTGCCTTGACGACTTCTCGTTGATGGGGGTACCCCCAAGGAAGTTAGGAGGGTTTTGACAAAGAGGTCCTTGAAAAGCTTGTCTTTGCACTCTGCCTGAATGAGCCAGTCGTCCAGATAAGGGTAAATTTGTATATTTTTCTGTCTGCAAAAGGCTATGGTCGGGGCTAAGCATTTGGTGACTACCCTAGGAGGAATAGATAAGCCAAACGGTAGCGCAGAGAACTGAAGTGCTGTGAGCCTGCTCTGAAGCAAAGGAATTTCCTGCAGGATTCCCTTATGGAGATGTGGAGGTACACCTTTTAGATCTATGGTAACTAACCAAGCATTTCTTGTCCGCATAGGCAGCAGCTGCTGCAAAGTTAGCATTTTGAATTTGGGGACCACCAGAAAGGTGCTCAGAATGGATAGATCCAGGATGGGGTCCCAAGTGCCTCCTTTCTGGGAATAAGGAATAGTCTGGAATAAAAGCCTTTTCCTGTTTGATCTGAGGGTACAGGTTCTAATGCCCCTTGGGATATGAGAGTTTGGACTTGTTTCAATGCCTCTGCTCACTAATTTAAAGGTAGGTCTGGGTACCCTCTTGTAATTCAGTGTTCATTGAAGAAGAATTTGTATCCCTGAGAAATGTCCTTTAAGACCTATTGGTCCTTTGTTATAGAAAGCCACTTCTCTTTGCAGAGGGGGAACCTTCCTCTAAGCTTTTGGTGAGTGAAAAGAGGGCAGAGGGGGAAGAGGGAGTCATTGAGACTTTATGCCATATAGGGATGACTTGGAACTCCCTGCCTTTGGAGTGGAAGTGGTCCACTGTTTGAGTCTCTACTGGCCCTGGGATAGGAGTCTGGGTGGTCTGTCCCTGCGGGGCTTACCTTGCCCCTGTCTGCTAGATGCAGGAAAGGACCAGTGTTTTGAGGGAAAATTCCTGCTGAACCTAGGAGGTTGTACATGAAGGATATTTTTTACTGTCTGCATAGATTTTGCTTTGTCTTCCATCTTTTAAGTACCTCTTCTGTTTTTTCTCCAAGCAAGTGGTCCTTATCCAATGGTGCATCAAGTAATTTAGATTTGACATGATGAAACAACCTCTCCCTGATCGACCATGCACATCCTCTAATGACAGATCCTGACACTGCTGCCCTGGCTTGTGGCTTCTAGGGCGTCATATCCATAGTAGAGAGTGTTTAGCCACTTGATAAGGAGAGTGCAGTAAATCTGCTAGCTCTTTTGAATTGGCACGGTCAGGAAAGGTAGAAATCTTTTGTTTTAATTGTTCCAAAGTGTGTTGCTGATATTTTAACACGTGGAACTGACAGTAGAGTGCTCGGATAGCCAGGGTTGCAGAGGTGTATACTTTCTACCCCATCTGTCCAGAGCTCTGGAGTTCTTGTCAGGAGTAGGATTCTTTGCAGAACTAGCCTTAGCTTCCTTTGGTCCTCATGTAATGACCTCCGGGTCTGCAGCAGGACTTCTGTACAGCTATTTGAGAGTCCAGTACTCTGTAGTACCTGTCAGGCTTTCTGGGAGCAGAAGGGAGGGTGCCAGGAGTTGAGATGGATTCATGGAAGACATCATCAACCACCTCTAATATTGGGTGGATGGCCAAGGGTCTGTGCTGGATCAGGTCTAAGGAAGTCCTGGGATTCTCAGTGGAAATGTTCCCGGAGGGTGTGAAGGGTTTCCCCAAAGGAAAGATCTTCTGGTGGGAAGGCTGAAAGAATGGATTCCTCTGCATCTGAATCCTCATAGAAGTAAGAGGTGGTGGTTCCTCTTCAAAATCTGAATAATCAGAATCCTCAGAATCTGTTCTGTCAGTATTTCCGAGGAAGGGTCGCTTTTCCTTTCAGAAGGTGCTGCCTGACAACCCCTGATAAGGGTGATGAGATCCTCCACCATTTTAAGCATATGAGCTTGGGGTGGTGGACAAGGGGTAAAAATGGTGGCTAGAGGTTAATTTTCTTAGGAGTGGCCTTGCCCCTAGGCCTAAGAGTAACCATCGGTCTGAGAGAAATGGCAGTCCAAGGAAAAGACGTCAGTTTTTGTCTCAATTTGGTAGTGTGAAAGACCTCTGAAGCCGATGCATGCGTCGCAGCTCCGGACCCAACTGAGGCAGACAAAACCAAAGGCTCGGAAGACCAAGAAAATTTCTGCGACATACCAGACTCTGAAAGGGTCTCACTAGAGGCCTGCGAAGGTATCAAATCGGGCATCAGGGACTGTGAAGGCGCCTCACTGAACTGACAACCTGCTTAGCGGTAGAGTCGTCGGAAGGCTTAGCCTTGTGTGGTCCGTCTCCATCTTTATCCTTGTGTTTTCGAAATGTCTACGGATTGTTGGCTGACAGATGCCATTTCGGAAAGTGAAGAGGGAAAAACGAAAAAACCTGGCTAAAAAAAGAGCTCTACAATAAACGGTTCTCGCGTTAAAGAGGGTACAAAAAGTACAGTTGTGTACACTTACCATAAATGTAGATTAATGAGTGCATTCACTGTTGCAGTCATTACATATGGGTTATCTGCTTGCAGGTAGCCCTCAGTCGGCCGGATTAACAAAGACTTGGGTCCTGCGTCGGTTGCTGTCCCTTCTTCCATGACGTCAGGCCGTCAGGGGTATAAAACATGCAGCAGACACCATTACATCAGTTTTTCTTGCCCCAGATGTCAGGTGCTCCCCTATTGGGAAGCAATTAAATATAAAAGTACAATGATATACCTCCAACAAAAAAGCAAATACACCAAAAAGGTTTTTAAGCATAGCAAAGGAAAGTAGAGGTATAGCAAAAAGAAGTTAGGGGGCTGGAAGGAGGGTAACCAGGACTGCAACAGTGAATACACTCTAGCATCTACATTCATGGTAAGTGTACACAACTGTACTATGTTCTTCGTGTTTCACTGTTGCAGTCATTACATTTGGGTAGACTGCCAAAGCTATGGTTGGGAGGAGGAATTTAGATAGCATTAGGACCAGCTATAAGGCCCTGCAAGACTGCAGTGGCAAAGCCAGCTATGGATTTAGATAAAATTGGCAAATAATGCTTGGTGAAATTATGTAAAGAACTCCAGGAACCAGCTTCTAGGATGTCCCTGGTAGGGACGCCTCTGAGAAAGGCTGTAGAGGTAGATGCAGCCCTGGTAGAGTGAGGTCTGATCCCCTGGGGGACAGGTTTTCCATGGTACTTGTAGAAGAAATAAATGCAATGGCTTATCCATTTAGAAATGGTTTGCTTTGAAATAGCCTTCCCCTCTGCCCCGGTAGCAAATGCCACCAGCAGTTAGTCAGATTTCTTTTGAGGTTTAGTCCTGTCCAAGTAGAATCTAAGTTGTCTGTGCATATCTAAGGAATGCAGTATCCGTTCCCCTTTATTCTGTGGATTGGGAAAGAAGGTTGGCAAATGGACTGATTAAGAGCCACACTGGATACCACCTTGGGCATGAAGGATGGAGTGGTTCTGAGGGACACCCTGTCCACATGAAAGATGATGAAAGGCTCCACTGCCATAAGGGCCTGTAATTCAGATACCCCTCTAGCTGAAGTGATTGCTAAAAGGAAAGCTGTTTTCCAAGAAAGAAATTTTAAGTCTGCAGTAGCAGCTGGCTCGAAAGGAGGTAGAGTGAGTTTCTCCAAAACAAAGGTAAGGTCCCAAGGCTGGGGTTGGAGCTCTCCTGAGTGGTCTAAAATTTTTGGCCCCTCTGAGGAACTGCTTGAGCAGTGGATGAGAGAAGAGGGGAGGTTCTGTGTTATGAGCTGAAATGGCTGAGGCCTGGATTTTAATGGAGAAAAGAGACAGGCCCTTGTGAAGCATCTCAGTTACGTATTGTAAAATTTGAGGTATATTGGGCGCTGTTGTGCTCATCCCTTGAGAATGGTTCCAGACACAAAATCGTTTCCATTTTTCAGCACAAGATTTTCTAGAACTCGGCCTCCTTGCCTCTAAAATGATATCCATCACATGTTTACTGAGGGATGGTAAAGGAGAGATTATGTAATTAGCCAGGCTGCAAGGTTCAGTGTTAGAAGCTGAGGGTGCAGAATCTAGTTCTCCTGCTGAGTCAACAGGGAAGGAGTCTAAGGCAGGTGCCATGGTGATAACCATGACACTGCACAGGAGAGGGTACCAGTGTTGGCACAGCCAGTCTGGAGCAATCAAAATCATCCTTGGGTCTATATCTAGGCTCCATTTGCTTGTCAACATGCTGAAAATCCTTGGTTCCAGTTTCCACTCGTGTGGGTCCATGAGGTTTCTGCTTAGCCCGTCTGCCAGTGTATTTAATTTTCCTGGCAGGAATTGAGCTTGTAGGTGCACTTGGTAGCTCAAGGCTGTGTTCCACAATGCCACGACTAGTCTGCAGAGGGAGTAAGAATGTGTACCCCCCCGCTTGTTTATGTACCACATAACAGTGGTGTTGTCCTTTACCATTAGTTGTCCTGGAAGAATGTGGTCCAGGAAGGCTGTCACAGCATTCTGTACAGCTAACATTTCTTTTTCATTGATAGGCAGGTGCATTTGACTTTGGTTCCATTTACCCTGAATGCACTTTCCTGCCATGTGAGCCCCCATGCATAGTCTGATGCGTCTGCTGTTAGGGTTTGGGTGGCAGGGGGTGGTGTGAAGGGAGTCCCTTGTTTTGATGGCAGGCCTCTGTCCACAAAAAGAACTCTAGGTGTAGGCAAGGTATGATAGGAATCATTGTTTCTAGATCCTGAAAATGTTGACACCATGGGCTTTCTAGATACCACTGTAGTTTCCTCATATGCAGTCTTGCATATGGAATTATAAGAATGCAGGAGGACATGAACCCAAAGGCTTGCAGAATTTGTCTTGCAGATAGCAGGGTTTTTGTGGCCACTTGTTTGAAGTAGGTTGTCAAATAAGTTTCTCTGGCGTGAGGTAAGCCATCTGGGAAGTTGTATTCAAGCTTGCTCCCAGGAATATAATTTGACAGGGTACCAGGTGTGATTTATTTTCGTTTATGGTGTACCCCAGACAAGTTAGAACCCTTCGTACAAAGGCCAGATGATTGAAAAGTATTCCTGGCTTTCTGCCTGAATTAGACAATCATCCAGGCAAGGATATACTTGGATATTTCTTTGCCTGCAGAATGCAGTAACTGGAGCCAGGCACTTTGTGAATACCCTGGGCGCAGTAGATAAGCCAAAGGACAGTGCAGAGAACTGATAGTGCGTGTAGCCTGCTTTGAAGCGTAGGTATCTTCTGCAAGAATCCCTGATCGGGATGTGCAGGTATGCTTCTTTTAAATCTAGTGTTGCCAACCAAGCATCTTTGCCTAGCCTAGGAAGTAATTTGTCAAGAGTCAGCATCTTGAATTCTGGAATCTCCAAAAAGGTGTTTAGAGTGGACAGGTCCAGGATAGGACGCCAAGAATTTTCTTTTCTGGGTAACCAGGAAAAGTCTTGAGTAGAAACCTTGGCCCTTTTCCTCTTCTGGTACCAGTTGAACAGCCCCCATGCTTGAGAGAAAGTACCTGTTTTGGGGCCTCTGCCCACTGATTTGAGGGTAGGTCTGGCCATCCACTTGGTGTTGGCAACGTGTGGAAGTGAAATCTGTATCCCTGGGACAGTATTTAAAACCCATTTGTCGTGAGTTCCCAATTCTTTGCATGAAGAGCAATCTTTCCCCCAAAGGGGCAGTCAGTTGATAAGTGCTTGGAAATTTTAAAAGGAAGTCATTGCGACAGTTTACCATAGGGGGGAGTCTTATTCCCAGATTTGGAAGTGGAGGCCCCCCACTGCTTAGTTCAGTCTCCCCTGGGACGGAAACCTGGGGTTTTTTGCTGCGTCTGGGTTTGGCTCGAGAAGACCTGGAAGGGGCTGGAAAGGACCAATTCTTAAAGGGCCAGTGCCTACTACACCTAGGAGGCTGAACTTGCAAAAAATCTTTAACAGTTTGCACAGATTTAGCTTCATCTTCCATCTTTTTAAGAACTTTCTCAGCCTTGTTGCCAAACAGGCGGCCCTGATTTAAGTGAGCATCCAACAATTTAGCTTTAACATGATCAGGCAAAGATTGCTCCTTAAGCCAAGCATGCCTTCTGAGCACAGACCCAGTAACAGTAGCCCTGCAAGAGGCCTCTAATGAGTCAAAGCCACATTGCAAAATGTTTTCCAACTTGTTCAGCAGAATGCATTAAATCCTGTAATTCTTTATTTTCCACAGTCAGGAATCAACATTTTCTGTTTAAGCAGTCCAATAACATGTTGCTGATACTTCAACATATGAAACTGGCAGTTTAAAGTCCTAATGGCCAAGGTTGCAGAAGTGTAAACCTTCTTACCCCCATCTATCCAGTGCCCTGGAGTCTCGATCAGAAGGGGGTAGGATTTTTAGCAGTAGAAACTTTAATGCCCTTGGGCCCCTGTGAAACAGTCTCTGGATCTGCAACAGGATTTTTAAAAAGGAACTTGAGGGACTCAGGGACCCTATAGTATCTGACAGGTTCTGGTAGCAGGAGGCAGGGAATCAAGGGCCAAACTAGATTCCGAAAAAGCATCAAAAATGTCTAGTACAGGAGGAATAGCTAAATGCCTATACTGAGGTAGGAGAAGGAAATCCCTAAGCCTCTTTTTTTGAATCAGAAAAATCCTGGCTTTCCCAGTGGAAATGCTCCCTTAGAGTATGTAAGGTTTCCCCAAAAGAAAAATCAGAAGGGGAAGCAGAGGGAATGGAGTCCTCTGCATCAGACTCTAAAGTAGATGAGGGCAAATCCAGATCTGAAGAATCAGAACAAACAGAATCCTGATCAGAAGATTCATAATCAACTTCAGTCCCAGGCCTCTTAGAAGGGGGGGTGGTTGGCTACCGCTGATTGGAGTTATTAGATCTTCAGCCATTATCATTTGTTTCTTAGACATAGAGGCCTGAGCATGTGGCCTGGGCGTCAGTTTTTTAGGCAAGGATTGAGATTTAGGCCTAAGTAAAGGAAGCGTCAGTTCAATATGCAAGTCCGTAGGCCTGAATATACCCTCAGAAGCCAGTGCCTGCACAGCGGCTCCGGACCCATCTGCGGGTTCCATAGTTAAAGCATCTCGCGGCATACCGGACTCCAAATGGGTCTCAGAGGCCTGTGAATCATAAGTAGCGGGTATCAGGGGCTGCGGAAGCACCTCACCAAGTACCGGCGAACTGGTGACTGGCTTAGAAGCAGCATCTGCAGTTTTGGACCTCTACGGCCTGTCTCGGTCTTTATCTTTGCGTTTTTTTCGATATCCCGGTAGTCGGATGGCTAACCGACATTTCTGGATAATTAAACTGAGAACAGAAATATTTAGAGGTGAAAATATACAGACTGATAGAGCTCTGATTAAATAAAGCACAAAACCGACAGCAAGGTACGTCGTGGTCAGGACCTAGGCAAGGAATACAGTAAGAATGAAAATTTTTATGAGGTATTTGCTTTCCACAAGTAATGCAATTATTAACTTTTACTGACATCGGTAAGGAGCAAGAAAAAGTTTCCCCAACGGGGTACTTGGCTTTAGTTGAATACTTCGGCTCTGAAACTCGAAAACGAAAATTTCAGGAGTCTACCAACAGACACTTACGAACTGCTTCTGCTTTGGGGACAGCACTGCAAGAAAGAAAGATGTAACGGCATCGGCTGCATATTTTATACCCCTGACGACCTGACGTTATGTAAGAAGGGACAGCAACTGACTCAGGACCCAAGACTTTGTTAATGAGGCCGACTGAGGGCTACCTGCAAGCAGATAACCCAAATGTAATGACTGCAACAGTGAAACACGAACATCCAGCAACAGGGGACGTTGTGGTCTGGGCCTAAACAAGTGATGCAGTATGAATTGAAGTCAGTGTGGTATTTGCTTTCCACAGGCAAGACAGTTAACTTTTTCAGACATCTGTTAGTGCAAGAAAAAAGGATCCCCAATGGGGTACTTAGCTTTAAACCTTTTTAGCTGTAGTTCAAACTCTGGTAGCGACCGACTGGCACACTTGCGAACTGCTTCTGCTATAGGCTCCACGGCAAGAAAGATGTTGGCTGCCTTCCTTTACAGCACTGATGACCTGATGTCAGCCAGCAAGCAACAGCAGCCAGTGCAGAAAAACACTGGCTCTGGTATTTGGGCCACCCGAGGGATAACCCACAGGTGATGACTGCAACAGTGAAACACTAACATCATCTCACAAATGTACCTTTCAAACCTGTCGAATGCTCAAGACTCCCCATGTGGATGAATAGCTGGATTCATTTCTATAGGTATCCAACAGTTGCCAATGCAACAGTCTACCTGTAGAAATTCAGAGTAGAAGATCCACTCCTTGGGAACCAGGGTGATCTCATCAAGCCTCATTATAACAGGCACCAAAAGTTCAGCGCTTTTTTGACTCAATGAACACCAGTAATACAATTCAACCAGAAAAGTCACTAGGGAAATGGCTGCACACAAAACAGCAGCTTGACTTCAGCACCCCCAGTGTGAAAAAAGGGAAGGGCTATTAATTGACAGTATTAGTAAAATTCAGTTAATGACTAGTGAAGTACACTGTCTGGAAGTCAGCAAAGAAGAAACTGAAATATTGAGAGTATTAATTGACTTTTAATGTGTTTTTATTCATGAAATGCAGTTAGCTGATTGGAGCCTGTGATCATATGACTAGTGCTGTTATGAAAGAATGCTGTAAAGTTGTTTATCTGATGAAGTTACAGTATCACTGTAACGAAAACCACTTCATTAAACGGATTTGTTTCTGCCAGGTTTATTTTGTTCTCTACTCTATCTTCAATTTTGAGTATTTACTTTGGCAGTTTTTGAAAGAAGAAACTTGGAAAGCCTGAAAAAAATCAACTAGAAAAACTGGAGAAAACCCTGTCCAATCCAGCAAAACAGTTCCAGGTCCATCTTTAGTACAAGAGATGGATTCCAGTAACTTAAAAGAAAAAAATACATTGAATGTGCTGCAGCTGATTAAAATAAATCAAACACTGAAGGTGTATATCAACTCAAACAATAAAAGTTTGGAAAAATGAAAGCTTTAAATAGCTATTCAGATGAAATGATAACACTGCAAAACTCAGTATGAAATAAAGAAAAGGCAGAGTACAAGACTGCTCAAGAAAATTTGTTTGAAGTTAGAGGACAGAATACACAGGGAAAACCTGAGATTTTCTGCAGTACTTGAGAAAATAGAATGAAAAGACTAAACTTTATAAAAACACAAATAAGCAAGTGGAGTGGTATTCCACATCAAAATTTGCTAACTGAGAAGCAGTGTGTAAACTGGAAACCTGGCCACAATTTATTTATTTTACATTTGTTAACTGGGTTAGTCTGGCTGACCTTTTGGCTCATTTTCAGCAGAGACCCGGGGAGAAAAGCTCCTCAGGACAAGAAAACAATTTATTAAATTTTAGGAACATAGTAACAATAAGCTATAGGATCTTACAAAACAGAGCCCTGGAGAGAAAAAAAGCGCCTCAGGCAATTCAATTATACAGAGCGTTAATTGGCAGATAAGTATGAGAGTTGTTACAAGATTTTAAACAATTAGCAGAAGAAATGTGACTAGTAATATTATTTAAGCTGCTTAAAGCAAAACGAGTTAATAGTTAGGCAGATGCTTATTTAAAGTGCGTAGGATCTAGCTGTATAGGAGTTTTGAAATAAGGAAAGTAAGAATGGCTAGTAGGAGATTGTAGGGGAGGTAAGAGTATAGGAGACCGACTAGACAGGTAGGTTGTTTTGAGACTAAGAATTGAGTGTGGTTGGAGATAGAGGAAGGGAAGTGGTAGAAGAGGCAGGGGAATAGTGTTAGAGATACAATAAGAGTGAGGTGGTGAAATAAGTTAAAGGATGGTGGTTTCAGGGTGGTTGGCTACAGTGGCAAGACCACTGTTTTTAGGTATTTCCTTGTGGCTAATTTGAAACTTTTGCTATGCTGGAGGGATTTTATTTCCAAGGGGAGTTGGTTCCAGGATGTAGCTGGGTTATAGTTAGACAAGGCAGCCTATTTTGGTTTTGGGTTTGTAAATGTCTAATAATTCTTGATTTGAGCTGCGTAGCATCATAGCAGGGGAATATTTGGATACGATAGTGGAGAGGCTAGGGCAGAAGGAGGGTACAGGATAGAATGGATGATTTTTAGTTGGTATAGTTGGAGCAGCTGAGGGAATTCTAGCCAGTCTAGTTGCTGTAGTGCTAAGCAGTGGTGTGACTTGTAAGGTTTGGTTAGCAGCAAATATGGCGATCTAGGTAGTTTCAAGCTTGGAAATGAGCGTAGAATTTAGGTTTGTGAATATGTGGCAGCTGTACAGGAGTGTTGGGAGTAATAAAGCCTGGGAGAGAGTTATTCGGGCAGTGCTAATTAAGTATTTCTTGCTAGGGAAAAGGTGTCCAAGTTTCTGAGGAGTTCTTTTTAGCGAGTTAGTGATATGGAGATCAAACAAGCTGATCTATTGCGACACCTAGCAATTTAGTACTAGACTCAGCTGAGATGATAGTGTTGTTGCAGGATAAGACGGCAAATGTACTTTTGACTGTGGTGATGTTTTTAGAGAGGAAGTGTAGGAGCCTAGTTTTTTTTTGATTAAGTATTAGTTTATCACTAAACCAAGTCTCAGTGGTATGGAAAGATGCCTGGGTAGTTGAGTGGAGGTCAGTTGGGTTGTCAGCAATGGTTATTAACAGTTGAGTCATCAGCATATTGCACAAGATATGACTGGGGACAAGAGGAGTAGAGCAAGTTGGTGAAAATATTAGAGTAGTGGTCCAAGTATGGACCCTTGGGGGACTCCCATTTGTACTGTGAGGGGAGGATAATTCAGAGAGCCATTTAACTGATTGCTGGTGGGTAGAGAGATAGCTGAAGAACCGGGAGTTAAATAGGGGGAGAGAAATGTAAGTTAATAAGTTTATCTCAGAGGAGTGGGTGAGAGTGTCAAAGGCTTTAGAAAGTTCAAGGAATAGGCATGAGACAAGTTTGTTATCACGAGCTACGGAGACTATGTTGATGAATAATATGAGTGCTGTAGTTGTACTATGCTTGGGGCGGAAACCATGCTGTGTGGGTGTGAGAAGGTTTTCCTGGTGAAGGTAATGCATTACCTGCTTGTGAATGCATTTCTCTAGGATTTTTGAGAGTGGAGAGAGTATGGCAATCGATCTGAAGTTGGATATGTCTGAGGAGTTGCCCCCTTTGTGAATGGATAGAGTAAAGAAATTCTTCCATACAGTGGGGACATACGATTCAGAAATGGATTGGTTGATTAAGACAGATACAGGATACGCAAGAGGTTCAGAGGCAATCTGCGGGAAGTAAGAGGGTAGCTTGTCAACAGATGGAGGGCAAGGTTTAACTTTAGAGAGTAAGGACTTTACATGGTTAGGTGATGCTGCTTTTAGAGAGGATGGTTTGTTAGAGGTATAGGGTTTGTGGGGGTGCTAGTGTTGTTCCTGGGGGCAGAGAATTTATTATGGAGGTTACTGAGTTTATAAAATGATTGTTAAATTTGTTGGCTATGTCTTCAGGTGTTGCACTGGGACATGGGTTAGGAGAGGAAGGGTTTTCCTGGATAAAGAGTGTTTAACAGAGCTCCAGAATTACTGTGGGTCTAAGAGTAGAGGGAGGATTGGCATAGAAGTTTATTTTGTCATGGCTGATTTTTTTTATTTTACTTCTGAGTTCTTTACATTTCTGAAAAAGAGAAGGGGTCCTAGTTTTTGTCCTCATTTTCCAAATCCTATCCCAGTCTTTCATGAGGGTTTTGGTAGATTTAGTGAGCCAGGGAGCAGTATTAGATTTGATTCTAACTGTGCGAAGAGGAGCAAGGGAGTTACAGATGTTTAGGAATGTAGTGTTAAAGGAGTGGACAGCTTCAACAAAAGGAAGAGTGATGAGGTAAGACCAGTTAATTTTGGAGAGTTGGTGAATAAAGGAGTTAGGACAGAAATGAGAGTGTGGGTGGTAATAAATTTGTTAGGGTTGGTAAGGTGGGGAGTATGGTAACTGTTTTAGGGCAATGGTCGCTGAGGGAATTTGGAAGGGTTTGGGAGTTGATAGTTTTGAGGGTGGGAGACCAATATCCAGTCAAGAAGAGAGCTAGGTAGGTGAGATTTATTAGTGTAGGTTGGGGTTGTGATTAGCTGCTCAAACCCATGTAGGTTTATACAGGAAGTAGTGTTGGGAGCTTGTATTGTAAGCCAAGCAATATTTACATCTCCCAATATAATTATTTAATTGTGGATGGTATCTGAGAGGTGAGATAGGATGTTCTCAAGTATGTTAATATTATCACCAGGGGGAATATAGATTTCTGCAACAGTTATGGTGTTGAAACTTAAGTTCAAAGTTGGTCAGTAGGAGTTCAGCTGGTGAGAAGGAGGGCAGTCTAGTGTGGGACTGATTTGGGAGAGAATTAGAGTAT
Organism: Protopterus annectens; assembly: GCF_019279795.1. Lineage (NCBI taxonomy): Eukaryota > Metazoa > Chordata > Ceratodontiformes > Protopteridae > Protopterus > Protopterus annectens. The sequence continues at coordinate 338,859,570 of NC_056747.1, read as the reverse complement.
GGAGACTCCTCCTTTTCTTTTAGGTCGATCAAATCTAAGGATTTTATAGCCAGGAGGGATGATTTCACTGTCCAGATGGTGTTGTTTTAACTATGTTTCAGTTCGGGTAACTATGTCAGGAGTATAGTTAGCTATCCAAGCATGGAGTTCTTGAACTTCATTTACAAGGCTCCTGACGTTGATAGAGCAGAACTGTACTTATTTTTGTGGGTTGGGGGATTGGCAGTTTTAGATATAGGGGGTTACTGTTCCGGGTAGTGTCTGTAGGGCCTGGGTTAGGATGAATGTCACGAGATAGAAGTAGAAGTTGGTAATGTGGTTTTAATTTGAATAAGTAGACTTTTTGTTTTAAAGGGAAGGGAGGACATTTTTATTTTAGGAATGGGAGTGGTGGGGGGAAAGATAGAGGGACAAATTAGTAGATAGGGTTGTGGTATAGTACTTGAGTTAAGAGTGGTGTTTGAGGGATGGGAGTAGGTAATTATGAATGACAGGAGGTGAGGGGATAAGAGTATGAGTAGAGAAGGTGAGTATAGTTTGAGTTGTAAGACATCATTTTATGGGATGTAGAAAAAGGTTGAGAGGAAGGGGTGGGAGTAAGGTATAGTAGACTGACAGTGGATAGTAGGTAAGTGGGGAGGAGCAAAGAAGGGAGGTAGTATGAGAACAGGAAGTAGAGGGGCGGGGATTTGGGAGGAAGTGAGGGGGTGTGGTTGTATGGATAGGTATAAAGGTAATATGGGGGTGGGTGGGAAGGGAGCGAAGTGAGCAAAGCGAACGGAGCGGAGCTACACCTTCCAGATAGAACTTAGCCAAAAAAACATCAGCTAGTCCAGGGACACTTACTAGACATGCTACACCTGGAGGGCTTTCAGCTGCAATTAAAATATGGCATCCAGGGTTTTTAAAACCTATGGTGTGTGTTGTACCTGAGCAATCACTTGGGGGGGGGGGGGGGGGCATCAATTGGAATTTAAAGTAGCAGGGGAGAATCCAATGCACTCCGTTAAACCTAGCTAATTATCAAAGGACAGCCAAGGAAATAAGGTAAACATACAGACACCCTTGTTCAAGGACTGGAAGGTTTCTCCAAGAAAAAACATGTGTAGGAGTACACCACAGGCAGAAGTTGCATGCTGCTTACTGTAAAGTCTGCAATGGCAGATTTTTTTTATTCTTTTATATATGTTTTCCCCTTTGCTCATTGTTTGCTGCACACAATGTAGCTAAAGACAAAAGCAGCTGGAGACTTTGCACCTCTGTTTGGTGTTTAGTGAACAAGTATTGAGGAGGAGGGACTGAAGGTTATGACTACTGAGAGGGGCTAAATACCTTAACATACAACAAATTATCAACAGTGAAATGGATGAAAGGAGTGGGGGGTGGGCTAAGAGGAAGAAGGTTTGCAGCTGTTGCCCCTGGGGTATGCACTCTAGCTAACAGATTTTAACATGGCAATAACAGTAGTCACAAAAGCTGGCACCTACACTACACAAGCGGCAACAAGGTTCCTGGAGTTGAACCTGGGGCTGCAGTCTATTTTTGGATGACTACTGGTTAGAGTTTTCTTTGCTTTTAGCTGGAGTGAGAGGATTCCTTGCTCACAAAAAAAAACAGCCAAGTCCTGTATAAGTAAAGATGCAAACCTGCCAGCAGAAAAGGTTTATTCTGACAGAATTGTGAAGAAAAGTACTGAAAATTGGAGACCGCAGTGTGTCTGTGGAAAAGGGCAGCTGCAGTGGTGCAGCAGTTAGTGTTGCCACCTCACAGCAAAAGGTTCGCCGGTTCGATCCTCGACTGGGGTGCCTTCTGTGCGAAGTCTGCATGTCCTCCCTGTGGTCATGTGGGTTTCCTCCAGGTGCTCCGGTTTTCTCCCACATCCCAAAGACATGCTGTAGGTGGATTGGACATTCTAAATTGGCCCTAGGCGTGAGGCGTGATTTTTTTCTGGAGGATCATTTTTTTTTTTTATTTAGGACAGGCGGAGGAAATGCAAGTCTGCCCAACAAAATCTGATAAAGACCATTGACAGATTTTGCCAGTGAAATCTTTAATGTCCCAAAGTAAAACATGACCACAGAAAAAAAGCATAGGGGTTGACTACAAGAATCGGGGGAAAGCCTTACTCCTGAACTGAAATCTGGGGCTAGGAGAGAGATTAAAATCAACACTGAAATTAGTGCCTACATATGAAACTATTAAGTGGTCACATTTGTGAAGTACGGCTTTACAAACAAAAATGGCCATTAAAGATCGGACTGTTGATTTAGTTAAACATGTCTGGAAACTGAAAGGCATACACCCCCCACTTCATATCAATGTCTGAAAGGTCAGTTAAGGAAAAGGAAGAATGGAGCAACTTCAGTAAATTTTTTCTTCTTAACATTATCTGCATAAAACATATGACTATGTACATCGCATGATACATGAAAAGCATTTTCAGTGATAAAGACATAAAAGTAAACATACTTTTTTCTTTTTAAAAAGAAATGTGGGCCTTACCAAGTAGAAAGAAGAAAGGCTGGACAAAAGCATGTTTATATTTGGGATGGCGTGCAAAAATGCAGTTATAACATACGTAGAGTTGAGATGTTTACTCTTTGCATACGTAAATGTCCAGTCTAACCTCTTTGGCTTAATCTAATAAGCTTCTTTTAACATGTATTTTTTAACAATAAGGTAAAACTTTGAACGTAATGAATCCATTTATTAAAGGAAAAGTTCATTGACTTGAGAAGCCTGCCGCTAAGGGAAGCTGCACATTTCATTCTGGTTTCCATGAAGACAACTACAGGTGAAGACTAAACACATTAAGACATATGGACATTGTTTGCCGAGAGAAGCAAAGTTCTAAGGGCAAGCAGCTTAGTAAAAATTAAAGTTTAAAATTACTGGACGTGAATAAGGAAGCAGTTTTCCAAGTACCTAAATACCTCAATGCATTTACTCAAACACTGTATAAATTAGTTTTGTTTAAATATACCCAGTGTACTTTAAGACTAAAAGTTAATGTTTTCTGAAAGCATACAACTGTTTTTTCACATCTGGGAGTAGAATAAAGATAAGGACAGACAGCAATTAGTTTGCGTAGGCTCTAACATGTACTTAAGCATGGACAACCTTAATTTTGTGTTAGATAATGCCTGTGGGTGCAGCTGTCAATTTCGGACAATTGCTTCTATCAAGAAGATGATTGAACTTAATTGAAGATGTACATAGTTTTGTGCATATGTTTTAAATAAATGTTTTCTGGGGTGCTCTGGGTGGGTGTTTATGTTTGGTTGTTTTCAGTCAAACAAAAAGTCTTGTAAAATGTGGTACAGGCTCAAATGAAGATAAACTGCATAAAGGTGCAACCTGCCAAACATTAGTGGATGTATGTAATGCAAAAAAAATGGAAACAGACATTTAAAATGACATCTACAACAGGTGGGTATAAAACCTTCATATCATAATGGCTACTCTTATCCATATTTTGAAACATGAATGCCCTCATAGCTATAAACAAAGAGTAAGGATATTGAGTTACATTAAGAAATGCAGTACAAATAGCAATGCTACAGAAAACACTTGGGAAAAATGTGAGACTGCAAATTTGGGAATAGGTTATATGGTTCCCTGAGCGAAAAGTGCTGGATAATGTGTGGCATTAGGTGTAGCTGGTTCTTGGGAGGGAAAGGAATGCCTAGTGGAATGGGTTTTTCCTGCCAAGACAGGAAGTATCCTTTTTCCACTATTGCCATGACCCAGGGATCTGGAGCAACTTCTTTCCAGAGGGAAGACAGTGACAGAAGCAGGATCAGACGGGAAGGTGACAGACAGTTACCCATTACTGATGGGGAAGGTGATTCTACCTGGAGCAGCTAAAAATACCTTTTTGAATTTCAGTCATCTGAACTACATCCCATTAATAATTTCTCCAAGTGTAATATCCTCTGGGGGGGGGGGATTCTCCCTCAATGGATTCCTCATCTGGGGAGTAGTAGTCCAAGGAAGAAGCTATTTGGGAGGAGTAAGTAACTGACTCAGGAAAAGGATGAGACTTCTCCCCCCTGTGAGAACTGACTCAGGAAAAGGATGAGACTTCTCCCCCCTGTGAGAAGGTAGGAGGGATAGAAATGGCTATGGCTGGCCTTAGCACAGGCAATGTGAATGAAGGCCTAAGGGCCATGAAGGCCTACAGCAAGGACTGTGAAAAAGACTGCCAAATCAAGTTGTTCCTCAGGAGGAGCAGATAAATGCTTAGTCTTGTTCCTTTTTTTTTTTTTTTTTTTTTTTTTAAGAGGAGTTGATTTGGTAGAAGCACAGAGCCTAGTTTCTGGGATCTGGCCTATGGGTGTGGACTTGGAATCCTGGATCACGGACGGTCATCCAGTGGAGCCTGGTTCCCCCTCAACCTCGGCAGAAGCAGACGTTGGAATAACCTCCAAGGACATCCTACCAGTACTTCGGAGGCAGCTTCCTCGAGGGTAGTCACTGAGGGTGCCGGTTCTAGTGGACGTCCCCTCAACCCCTATACTGGCAGTTGGTGGGGCATCCAACGACAGAGGGGCAGAAGTGTTAGGCCTAATAACTTTGGCCTTCTTTTTACGTGGCTCCACCTCGGAGGCAGACTCCCGGATCCATTCGTAAAGCTACCCTTTTTAACTTCTGGTTCTCTAGGTATAGATTGAGGGCTGCCAGATGACTTCTGAGAGTTTTGGGAACAAACGAATGGCAGATGCTACAGGAAGTATGGTCATGTTCCTGGCTTAAACAGAACAAGCAAAGTTCATGGGAGTCTGTGCAGAATTTGATGTCCACATCTACATTTCCCCTTCATAGCCATCATCGGCTAATGAATCAGGCAACAACCTAAGCTCAAGCAAAGACAATAAGGTTTCCCCAATGGGGTATTTAACTTTACATGTCTTGAAGAAAGTGGAGAGAAGTGATCGATCTAACGTTTGACTGCCGCAGAAAAGTTCTGGGGTCTGTGCGTACAGATGTCACATTTAAGGCCCCTGGTTCATGGCCCTGCGTGTGACACTCAACGCACTAGCAACAACCAGGCTTGAGCTTTTTTTGCATAACAGCAGACGTTCAGGTCACTTGTGCTGGAGGACCCCACAGTAAGAATACTACAACATGAGAAAAGGAAGACCAACAGAATTTCAGAATGGATATTCAACAAAATATGGGCAAACAGGGTCAGTATTATACCAATTGTTAGAGGCGTCCCAATAGTGAGATAAGAGAAAAAAAATATGACAGTAGATTTCTGGTAGTAATGGGCTACTGGCACGAGAGGAGGATTACACTGCCATGTATTTACATTCCACCTAAACCTATTATGGAACATAAGTAAATAGTAGGGAAAAAACAGCTTTCAACTGGGAGGGGAAGAGGGCAAAAGTTAAATGAGATAAGTAGATCCTTCCAACAGAACAATGTGGGTTAGTATTACCCAATTTCCAGAGTTATTTTAGAACTACACAGTTGAGTGTCGCACAAAAGCAGAAGTTCATAATTCAGAATAAATAAATACTGAAGGTGGATGAGGTTCAAGAAAGAAAGATCCTAACTACAAATATTACACTCAAACAGGAAGTACTCCAAGACTAAGCCAACATGACTGTGGAGTTTGTCAATAGGGATGGCTGCAAGCAGATGTACAGAAAATATGGAAGAGGAGACTAGAATTTACTGGAGGAAACTGGCAAAGGAACTAAGGTATTTAAGCAAATAACTGGACAGGAAATGTTAAGAGTGGAATGAGGCAAAGACTGTTTGGACTGAAGGCTGGAGACTGCATTCTCTAGCTAGGGTTGACAAATTATATGCAGAGGAGTAGGAAGAGGGAAATTTTTAGAATGAGGATCTCTCGTGGGGTTACTAGCTGAATCTAGGGCAAACTGCTGAGAAAGGGATAACCAGGTGATCATATAAAATGTTGCATGACACGGTACGTTTACTTACACAAACGGACTTAACAGTAGATGTTCAAACTATGACTGCTTCAGTGGCCTAAGCTATATGGGGTTTTATCCTGTATGGATACACCAGTCAGCTTCTGAATTTTTCAGGGTACCTTCGCACAAACCACTAATTAGCTTGAGCTGAATACAGTTAAGACCGGACTGGGCATCAACCCCTTCAAAGCTTTAATGCCAAAAAAGGGTGGCTGAGCCCTGAAAGGACAATGCTAGGAAGTGAATACAAGTCCACAACCTAGCTTAAATCACACCAAGGACTGAGGGACTGGCTACTGCAGCAGTGATCAAACATTTACTGTAATGGTAAGTTTACTTACACAACTGCATTACTTTCTTCATATTAATCACTGTTGCAGGAGCTTAAGTGATATGGATAGATTTCCACAGTGTACAAATTTTGTAAAATTAAGAAGAGTGTCCAAGAGCCCCGGGAGTATGGTCTTAGCAAAGCCTGATCCGGACCTAAAGAAGGAATCAAGCTTATAAAGGTTTGTAGAAGTACATACAGAAGACCAAGCTGCTACTTCTAGAACACTTTTTAATTAAACCCTTTACAAAAAGCCATACATGAAGCCAAGGCCTTAGTAAAGAGGGCCTGGACCATACCTGGAATAGTTCTGTTGCAGTGAGTATAACAAAACAGTCTTACACAACCATTTGGTAGTAGTCTGCTTTGGCGTAGGTTGCATCTTCTTATCCTCACAAGAAATTAACTGATCCAAAGATGTCGAAGACTTATTTCTGTCAGGACAGTACAGTGCTGCATATCCTCTCCCTCCTTTTTAGGTTCAGAAAATAATGGGGATGGACAGTTTAGTTTAAAGTTGGATATCACTTTAGGCATAAAATGGCTAGTTCTCAAGGAAACCCTGCCCCCCTGTGGAAAATTAGAGTGTTGATTTGTCTTAAGTGCTTCCAATACAGAAAGCCGCCTTGCAGAAGTCAGCAAACTGTTTTACATGTTAAGAACCTCAGATCAGCCAAGTTGGCTGGTTCCAATGAATCAAGTCTTAGCTCCTCTAATAAAAAAATTAAGATCCCAATGAGGGGCCACCATGTTTCTTGGAAACCTCTTTACAAAACCACTTTCAAAAACATTTTTGACATGAAAATACATTGTAAGAGGAGTATCCATGGGCAGACATGACGAAATGGCAAAAGCACAGTTGGGCATACGTAACAAATGCAGATGCTACTAGAGTATTATTCGCTGCTGCAGTCATAACAGATGGTATTTCCTGCTATGGAAGCCTTTAGCTGGACTGACAAGAAAATGTTCTTATCCTCATGAGGCCAGCACATGCGTTAACCAATGTCAAGACGTCTGGGTATAAAGGGAGTCAGCTGGTGTCATAACCTCAGTGCTTTCATGCCCCCAACACAGAGGGGTTCTAATGGGTGATTAAGGCCAGAGACTCAAGCTCAAACTTCAGAGTATGTACAGAGGAGGAGTGAACAACCCAGAAACAGAATATCCACCCCAATCCCATGGGGCAAGATGGGAGGGAGGGTAAGAATACTGAAACAGTGAACACTAACCATCTACATTTTCGTAGTGTGCACACAACTGTACTATGTTCATGTTTCACTCTTGCAGTCACAGCTGACTCCCAAAACTGAAAGGGGAATGGATGGAAATATTTAAGGTGACGAAAGCATGCCCTGTAGGATGGCAGTGGCAAACCCTGCTCTGGACTTGAAAAAGGCAGGAATGTGATAATGTCTGGTGAAGGTATGCACAGAGGACCAAGTACCACTTCCAAACTGTCCTTGGTGGCCACCCCTTTGAGAAAGGCTGTAGATGTATCAGTAGCCCTATTGGAGAGCAACCTCAAGGTCTGGAGGCTTCTTTGTGGTGACTGTAGCAAACAGATGCAGTGGGAGTACCAGATGGAGACGACTTGTTTAGAAGCCGGTCACCTCAGACAGCTACAGGCAAATGCCACAAAAAGCTGGTCAGACTGACATTCTTTGTTCTGTCCAAATAGTAACAGAGTTGCCTATGCACATCCAAGGCATGGAGGATTCTTTCTCCCTTGTTTTGAGGGTTATGAGAAATGCTACTAAAATGGATGATCTGGTTTAGAGAAATCTCTGTAACCACTTTAGGCATAAAAGGAGGGGTTAATCCTAAGAGACTCTTTCAGGGTGGAAGGTAATGAAATGTTCCACAAACAAATGTCTGAAATTCTCAAACCCTTCAGGCTGAAGTAATGGCTAGCAGGAAGGCAGTCTTCTAGGTCAAGAATCAGATTGTCTGTGGAGGTAGCTGGTTTGAAAGGTGGGAAGGTGATCTTCTCCAGATTGAAACAGATCCAGCAAAGGGGGGGGGGGTGACAGGAAGCTTCCTCAGGGTTCCAATATGGTCATAACCCCCTCTTGAACTGTTTCACGAGAGGATGGGAGTGAGGGATTAAGCAGGTAGATAACCTGAAATTGCTGAAGCTTGTATTTTAACAGAAATAAATCTCCTTATCAAAAAGATTCTAATAAGAAAGGATCAGAAAAAGCTGAGCCTGATGAAAGCTCTGTCCTTTTGTCTGTACCATACAGTAAATCTCTTCCATTTAGTGGAATGAGATTTGCTTGTGTTAGGTTTCCTGGCTTCTTTTATAATGTCCAAGATTAGTTTGTTGAAGAGTGGCCCCCTCCAAGGGATTAAGGTATCACCCAAGCTGTCAATTTGTGCCCCCGTTCAGGGTGGGTTATATAACGGTGCCCTTATTTTGTGTTAATAGGACCATTTGGTGGGGAAGCAGTCATGGTTCTTGCTTGCTCAGTCTGAGCATTAGAGGTTACCAGTGTTGCTTTGGCCAGTCTGAAACTATCAGAATGACCCCCTGGCCCTTCCTTTACCTTCAGCAGTACCCTAGAGAGGTAAGGGTACTGGGGGGAAAGCACAGAGAAACAGGCCAGTCCAAGGGAAGGAAAAGGCATTTGTCTTCCAGGCTGCCCTTGCTTTGGTTCTTGAGCATAACTTTTTCAAGTCAGCATTTTCTTTGATGGCAAAGAGGTATCTCTCTGGCACACCCCATTTTGTTGCTATGCTGAGAACTTCACAATGCAGCTGCCACTTGAGGGTCTGAAAGGGTCCTGCTTAGGTGATGCCAGTTGACTGGTTCCTCCTAAGAGATACTACTGTGCCATGAGGTGCAGACATAGGGAGTTTGCTGTCTCCCAGAGGTCCATGGTAAGGCAACAGATTAAGAGTGATTCATCCCGCTTGTTTTTGAGGTCTTTGAAGGGAATCAGACGCTTTTGGACTACCATCAGTTCTTCTAGGTTGATGTGTTTGTATCCTAACAGAGTTCCACCTGCAAAGTCAAAGCTGAAATGGGCTGTCCAGGCTATGTCGGAGGCATCTGTGGTCAGACTTGGGTCTTTGGGGATGAAGGGAATGCCCGGGCTGAAGGAGCATGCTCAGCCCACAAGGCAAATTCCTTCCTGAGACAAGGGAGAAGCTTTACCTTGAAGATGAGGGATTGAGAATGGTGACGCCATGCATTTCTGAAGTACCACTGAAGCTTTCTCATATGCAGTCTAGCCGAGGGGGGGGGAATTGGATTCATAAGGATGCAAGGCACTACAAACCAAAGCTCTGAGCAACACACTGGCTGTGAGGTAATACCTCAGAAGGGCTGATGGAAGTACAGATATAGAAAGTTAACCTGGTCTGGAGAAAATTTCTTAATTAAGGAGTCCAGCAAAGCCCCCAGAAACAATCCTATGTGGGATGGCTTAGGATTTTTGGGTATTGATAATGAAGCCCACTGAAGTCAGGACCTTTTGCATGTAAAGCAGATCTGCTTTGTGTTTTTCTAAATCTCTTGCCTGAATGAAACAGTCATCTAAATAGGGTAAATCTGAATGCCTTCTGACCTGCAGAAGGCTATTACTGGGGCTAGGCATTCTGTGAAAAACCCTGTGTGCAGTAGACAAGCAAAAGGGCAGAGCACAGAAATGACAGCCCTTGAAATCTGCTCTGGTGTGTAAGAACTTTGTGAAAATTTTCTTTGGGGATTTATAGCTATGCATCCTACAGATCAAAGGTTAACATGCAAGTGATGGGTGAGATCGAGAGCAGCAATTTTTGAATAGTTAGCATTTTGAAATTTGGTACCTGCAAGAATCTGTTAGCCTTGATGGGTCTAGGATTTGCCTCCAAGTACCCTCTTTTCTGGGGACTAGAAAAAGCTCAAAGTAAAATCATTTTCCTTGTAATCTGTTTGGTAATGGTTCCACAGGAGCTGTATTTGATTTACAGCCTCTTGTTTGCTGGAACATCTGGGAAATGAATTAGGATTACATTTTATATGTGAACAAGGTGCCCCTGTCAGCAGGATCCTATGGGCCAAGTGGAATCTGGTTGGCACTGTCTGGGATGATGGGGTAGGTGGTTTTAGATGTCTTTTTTCTCTGGTGCGAACTGACCAATACACTGACATACGCTGCTTTGGGCTCCAATGGCAAGAATAAAGAAGTTTATGGTGCCAGCTGACTCTATACCCTTGACAACTTAAGGTCAGTCAGGTCATCCACCAGCTTCAGCAGGAAGAGAATCTTTGCTAGTCGGGTTGGTCAAGGGCTTCCATGGCAGGAAATTCCATTTAGGACTGGAACAGTGAAACATGAAGAAAAATGAACCCTGATAAAGTAAGGCAGGCCAACAGATAACTCTCAAATACTGCAAACCAAAGAAACTAGCCCTGAATGGTTGCTAGTTACGTTGGCACCAACCAGACATTTTCCATTTACCAAAATAGGATTTTCTAACTGCAGGCTTTCTCACCTCCATTAATACCTGCTGCACACCCTCAGTAAACAGGTGCCTAAAAGTAACCAAGACCCATCACCCAAGCAATTAAGTAAAGTTGACTAAGGTCAGGGTGCATCAAACACCCCTGATCTCATGTAAGTAGGTCCCAGTCCCTGAAGAAGCTTCTGGTAACCCCTCCCCCGACCATATCCACAAGGGAAAACCACTGCTGCCTGGGCCAGAAGAGTCACCACAATAATCTTGGGCGCTTCCTTCTGAATTTTCAAACGTTCCCTGGACATCAGTGGAAAGGATGGATACGCATACAGGAGCCTTCCTGTCCAAGGAAAAGAAAAGGCATCCATTTTCTAGGCCTTCTTGCATGGAGCCACTGAGCAGAACCTTGCCAGATGATTGTTCAGAGAGGAAGCAAAAAGGTCTACTTGAGCTCCCCACAGATGGATCAAATCTTGAAGACCCCCCCGATCTAGTTCCATATACGAGGATCTGCCCTTGTCCTGCTCAGCTCATCTACCACACAACTGTTCTCTGATGAAATGTAGGATGCCTACACAGTGAACTTGTGTTCTGACTTTATATCCCAAGCTATCATGGCTGGTCTAACAAAGGGGGTATGACCATTTTCCCTTTCTTGCTGTTTTTTGCCAGGGGTGTCATAAGAATCAAATTGCCATGGGACCCAAAATCCTGAGGTATTCCCTAGCAGTGACCGAAGCCTGAAATAAAAACTTTAAGAACAGATCTAAATATAGATCTATTTTTTCCTCTAAGAAAAGCTTGAACGGAGAAGTATGATGCATCAAGACGCAATCCTGTATTAAGCAGTTGAGAGACTTGAATGCTCTTGGAATCTCAGTGTGTGTAACAGGTCTCTCACCTGGGTGAGAAATTCCTGACACTTAAAAATACTCTGCAAAGATAAGCAAGTTGCATAAATATGGGAAAATGCTGAAACTCTATAGCGTGCAATGAAAAAAAAGTTATGTACTCACCATAACGTTCCATCTGAGTAGGTAACTTCATTTGTCAGCAACCTGTGGGTATCGATCTGTCCTAGATCCGAGCCGGCAGCTTTCCAAGCTAGAGATCCGAGCTCCTCCCCCTTACCCATAATACCGTGCTACCTCCCTCCAGTCCTCAGATCGAGTTTGTCCAATTATCAGACATCAAGACAAATACCTGAACATCCTAACCTGATGCATACCAGAACTAAAACATTCCATCATGCAGATAACGAAAAAACAGGTTATGGGGAAGGAGGGGGGGGGGGTCAGCTGCTGACAAATGAAGTTACCTACTCAGATGGAACGTTATGGTGAGTACATAACTTCTTTATCTGAAGTAGTTAACTTCATTTGATCAGCAACCTGTGGGACAGACTCCCCAGCTACCAAAAACATGGGAGGTCCTCAAGGAAGAATATTCCGGAGCACTGCAGAGCCAAAGGCTGCCCTCCCTCTGGATATCAGATCCAGTTTATAATGCGAAATAAAGGTATGAGAAGAAGCCCAAGTAGCCACAGAACAGATGTCATCCAAGGGAACTCAATCAAAACGCGGCAGAGGTAGCCATAGAACGGGTGGAGTGACCATGAACTCCCAAGGGCTCCGGCCGACCAGAAATTTTGTACGTAAGCAAGATGCAGTGGGATATCCACCTGGCTAGAGTCAACTTCATTACTGGTTTACCCAAGAATGGCTTAGCAAATGAAACGAAGAGCTGCTCCGACTTGCGAGAGGCAGCCGTCCTGTGCAAGTAAAAGCGCAATTGCCTATGCACATCTAATGAATGCAGTCTGTACTCCTCTTTGTTCTGACAGTTAGGGAAGAAAACAGGCAAATTAATGGATTGGTTGATATTAGCCTCGGAAGCCACTTTAGGTAAGAAGGAAGGATTAGTCCTGAGAGATAATCTGTCCTTATGGAAGACCAGATACGGGGGTTTAGTACAAAGGGCCTGAAGTTCAGATACCCTTCTAGCTGAGGTAATGGCAATTAAGGCGGCAGTTTTCAAAGACAAGAACTTTAAGTCAACAGAAGCTGCAGGCTCAAAAGGTGGACCAGTTAGCGCCTGAAGAACTAAGGTCAAGTCCCATGAAGGAACCGCATTCTTAACAGGAGATCTTAAAAGAAAGGTGCCCTTCAAGAAAGTCTTACAGATCTTACAGGAGGCCAAGGTCCCAAGATTGTCCCAGACGTGGAAGTGGCCACCATTTGAGCCTTCACAGTACAACTGGCCCCTTGATGGAAAATGTGAGATAGAAATTCAAGTACCGCTGGAATGGGAGCCATAAAAGGGTCCAAATCCCTATGTCGGGCCCAGATGGAAAAATGTTTCCATTTACTGTTGTAGACCTTCCTGGTAGAAGGCTTATGCGCCGCCACCAGGATGGATTTAATGGTGGACGAGATATCGGGTGTCCTACCCACTAACGGAACTGGATCAACCAAGCCGTGAGTTTGAGGTTGTCCAGACTCGGGGTTTTCAATCTCGAAGGATGTGAAATCAGATCCGGAATGGAATCCAAGATCCAAGAAGGAGCTATGAGGTGAGACCGTAGGTATGGGAACCAGGTTTGACGAGGCCAGAATGGAGCTGAGGATAAGCTTACTCCACAACCGACGAGCTTTCTGCAAGAAATTTGTCATTAATGGGAGAGGAGGACAAGCATAAAGACCGGATGGCCAAGCGTGAACTAGAGCGTCTCTGGGGCTCTCCCCCTGCGGGGTAATTAAGAGTGAAGAACTGGCTGAACTTTGCATTCGAAGACGATGCAAAGAGATCGCAGCAAGGTTGACCCCATGTGAGGAAGATCTGTTTCGCTACTAAGGGGTTCAGAGACCACTCGTAAGGCGAGAGGATAGTTCGACTCAGCTTGTCTGCTAAAATGCTGGACCGACCCGGAATGAGCATTGCTAGCAGAAAACGGTTGGCTAATATCGCCCACTCCCAAACGCTCATGGCCTCTAGACAAAGAGGGTAAGACCTGGTCCCCCCCTGTTTGTTGATGTACCAGACCATCGACATGTCTATCTAAATTGCAATAGTCCCCGGAGGGAGAAGGGCATTGTAGAGCCTGCAACGCTAGCAGCATCGCCCTCATTTCCAGAACATTGATATGCAGAACGGTCTCTATTGGAGTCCACATGCCTTGGACAGTTCTGCCCATGCAATGCCCCCCCCATCCCAGGTGAGATGTGTCCGTGGTCACAGTGGCTTGGGGTTGAGGCATCAAAAATGGTCACCCTTCCCGAAGCTCTCTGGAATAGAGCCACCAGAGTAGGGAGTCCCTACAAACCCTGCTGAGGGGAATCGAGGAGTCCAACGGATGTTGAAGGATGGACCACTGACCTGTAAGGTCCATTGAAGAACCCTCATGTTCAAGCAGGCTAGGGGTGAAAGGTTAAAGCTGCCACGGACCCTAGGGCTCTCAAGACTAATTCCTCTGGTGGGGCCGGAGATTGTAGAAGCGCTACGACATGGAGAGTTAAACTGCGGAGCCTGTCTGCTGTCAAAAAGGCCTTGGACTGAAGTGTGCCTATTCTGGCCACTATGAAATCCAGGACCCGAACAGGCTGAATGGATGATTTTTTGTAATTTATGGTGATCCCCAACTGATGGACCAAGAGTAGGTAGCAATCCCTGGCTGAGCATAGTAGATGCCTGGTGGGAGCAGCAAGGAGCCAGTAGTCCAGCTACGGAAAGACCTGTATTCCCTGAAGTCTCAGGTGGGCCGCTACCACTGCCATGACCTTGGTGAACACCCTGGGGGCTGTGGTGAGACCAAAAGGGAGGACCCTGAACTGATAATGACTGACCCCCAGTCGAAAGTGGAGAAACCTCCTGGATCGCCTGTCCATGATAATGTGGTAGTTCACATCCTTTAGGTCTATGGAGCACATCCTGTCGTTCGCCTGCAGAAGGGGTAGAAGAGATTGAGGAGTGACAATCCGGAATTTCTACAGCGTCTTCCCATCTTCCTCGCTCTGGAGCAGCGTATGGTGGATGGTCTTGCCAAACAGAGAACCGTCAATGGGAGCATTCGCAAAGGACGCCTTGAAGGGTTCCACAGTCAGAATCAGGCGTGACACCGTAAAGCGATACCTGCTCCGCTGGCTCTAGCCGCCCACTCCGTGGCATGAGACAGAAGCTGCATAGAAGTGTAGGGATATCAATTTTAGTGTGGCCATGCGAGCTGACAAAGTTAGTTTGCCTCGGCCACCATGGACTCCGGGGGAGACCCAGCGTAATCTTTTATAAGATTCCGCTGAAGCCTAATAACGAGTGCCAAGTAATTCAGCGCCCTTATGGAAAAGGTGGCTGAAGCAAACACCCGCATTCTGATGCGATCCATCGTCCGAGACTCCTTGTCAGGAGGATGGACCGAGGAACTATCCTGCGCCAGTTCCTTTTTAGTGGCAGCCGCCACCACCATGGCATCTACCAGGAAACCTTTACTCCATGCTGTCTTGTCTGTCGGGGGACTAAGAATCTTATCTGGTCTCCTAGGGATTGGCTCCACAGTGTCCTGCTAGTAATTAGGTCTACCAGGGGGTCAGCCGGAGGGGACACCCAAGAGGTAGACAGGCCTGCATCAAACGCCTCCAGAAAAACTGACTCATCCGAGGAAAGCTTCTGGGCCGACCACCCCCCTCTAATGCGCAGCATCTCCATAATGTCTCCAAAGGAGACGTCCTCGGGGGGGGGGGGGTGTGACCTGGGGGAACCTTCCCCTTCCTCCAAGTTAGTGTCTTCAGTGAGGGACGCAGGGGAGTCCAAGTGACTCCTTTTACACTTTCGCTTGTGAAGGACCTCCTCGGTGGGACTGTCAGAGGAGGGCTCACCAACAGGGTCATGCTCCTCTACAGGAACTAGCTGGGGTGTAGACGGAGGCTGTCCCTGAAGCTGGATGATGGAAGACAGGCCCATCTGCGAGGGAATGGCGGGTGGATCCGTAGCATGAGCCGAGGACCTCTAACCCTTTGAGAGCACCCTTCTCCACCACGTCGAAAGCCGAAGGTGAACCACTCTCCCTGGGATCCAAGTGCAGCCCCCTCGGATCAGACGTGTGGGTCGGAACCGGAGTCGAAGCGATCGGACCCAAAAGGGTAGTGTGCTCCGACCACATCAGACCCAAAGAGACACCCCTGCAGATCCGAAGCTCTGCTCCCAACCCCAAGAGCTCAGATCCGGAAAAGAACCCAACAAACTTGAGGGTAAGGCCGGCAAAGGGGCGATTACTATCTGCGCAGACTCTCCGGCACAGAGGCTACTCTGATCCGACAGCTCCAAAACTCGATAATGGATCGGAGAAGGAGCAATGGGGGCAAAGAAGGGAGCCGAGCTCCCCCCCCCCCCCGAGGGGGGGGGGGCAGGAGCACTCCCATCTGCATCTGGGCCTGAATGAAGCTACGCATCATCCGGTCCATGTCTGCATCGGAAAGGCTCCTAGTAGATCTCGAAGAGGCCGCTGAGGCTGGACGGGAAGGCCGCCTGGACGACCTCAAAGGTGGCCGGGACGACTCCGGCTCTGGAGAGAAATGTGGGGAACAGGGCAGAGAGGGGGAGGACCCAGGGACCATCAAGGGGGAACAGCTGCTTAGCTGGCGGGGCCGAAGGGGCTGAGTCGGCCAGCCGCTTGTGGCTCCTATACCTTTCTCTTTCTCCCTCCCTCTCTCTATATCGCTTTTCTTTCTTAGCAGAGTCCCTCTCTCCCTGGGATACAATGGGAGGTTGAGTCCCAGCCAGGGGAGGGGGAACGGATGGCTCCCGCAACTGGCGCCACTGAGGGAAAGGAGGAAAAAGTAGAATCCGTGGGCAAAAGACCCGCTAGGATTAACTTGTTCCTCCCGTCTCTGAGCCCAGGGGTTAAAGGCAGCACATATCTGGCAGCCTAATGTTAAATGAGCAACCCCCAGGCAAAGAACGCACCGAGTGTGGCCATCAGCCGGGGACAGCTTATGACCACACTGAGCATTTTTAAACTAGTCCAAGGGATCTAAAATGCACACAGACACTGTAACCGCCAATAAGGTAAAAATTTAGAGCAATTTCTTACCCTTTCTCTTACCTAACAGCCAGGAGCTCACTCGTGCTTATAGAAGCCGCGGCAAACGAGATCTGCGGACTGGAGGGAGGTAGCAGGGTATTATGGGTAAGGGGGAGGAGCTTGAAGCTCTGATCTCTAGCTTGGAAAGCTGCTGGCTCAGATCCAGGACGGATCCAATACCCACAGGTTGCTGATCAAATGAAGTTAACTATTTCAGATCCATAATTTGAACACACTTGGTGCAGTGGACAGTCCAGTGAGTAAGGCAGAGAAGTGATAGTGATCCAGACACAACCTTAAACACTTGAAGTATGGATTACAAGGGATGTGATTAGCATCTTTCAAATATAGTATCAACAGGAAACTTGCATGAGGAAGACTAGGTAAACAGGTTGAGAAGTGACAGCATTTTGAACTTGGGCACTATCAAATAGGTTTTGAAAAAAGATCCAGAACTGGTCATTTCTTTGACAAAAAGAAACACCCTTGAATAAAAACCTTTTCCGACCTGGGAAGAAGGAACTGATTTCATCACTCCCTGTGACAGCAAGTGATAAAGAGCAGGTTGAAAAAGTCTGGTTTGTCGGAGGTATTACCCCCCTGGAAAGGAGAATTTCCTCCCACTGTCATCTGTAACCTCAGTGACAGATTTTCAGAAGCCATTTGTCTGAAACTATCCACTGCCGAAAAGAAAAGTGGAGATTCAGACATTCAGAAAGGGGATACAAGGTCTCAAATAATTATTCTAACTTGTTAAACTGTCCTTTTTGGGGGGGGGGGGGTCTTGAATTATTTTTGGAATCTCCTTGCCATTTCTTAAGTCTTTTTACCTGCATTTTGAGACCATTTTGTTTTTTGCCAAAATTGGATGAAGGATTAAAGAATCCCTTAGAAAATGTGGAAAAAGGGCAGAAAAAAAATCAGATTGTGTCTCACTTTACCCCTCTCATCACTCTCTCTGATCACCTCTGCAGCGGAGGGGCCAAACACAATCTGCAACCAAAGCAGAATTTATACCGCTGTGGTACAACGTTAGCTTTGTCGCCTCACAGCAAGAGGTTCGCTCATTCGATTCTCGGCTGGAGCACCTTCTGTGTGGAGTCTGCATGTCCTCCCCGCCGTCGAGTGACGTTAAAGACATGCAGGTAGGTGCATGCATAAATGGTCGTGCCTTCTTTGAAGGTTGGGCGTCGGGCTGGCAACTCGGCACTGTAAAAATCCACTGCCAATCATTAGCGAACAGGAGTTCCACTGCAGCGACCCCTAAAAGCTGAAAGACCTTTTTTTAACCAAAGCAGAATTTGAAATCTTATTTTAATATCTGGGAGATTAAGAACGCAGCCAGCCAAACCTTGCAGTACACCAGTGGCTATAACCCTGGAAAAAGTATCAACTGAGTTATACAAGCAGTGTAAACGAGTAGCGACTTGTAGAACAGAAAAGGCTAAATTTTGTAAAGCAGGCTTTTCCACACAACTATACAAAAGATTCCTTACATTTTCACATAGTCAGAACAAACAAATTCAAGCCTGATAACTCAATTTAAAAATCAAAGTTGCAGAAGCATGCACTTTTTCCCATACTTCTCAAGCTTCCCATCCTTATCAAAAAACAGGATTCAATTAAATGTTTAGCAGCAACAGAATTAACTAAAGCTATAGTTGTTTGGTCAGGTTTGGGAAGAGTGCATAAAAAAGTACAGTTGTGTACACTTACCATAAATGTAGATGTTAGAGTGTATTCACTGTTGCAGTCATTACATTTGGGTAATCCTGCTGGCAGGTTGCCCTCAGTCGGCCTGAATTCCAAAGTCTTGGGTCCTATGTCGACTGCTGTCACCCTTTCCTGACGGCAGGTCGTCAGGGGTATAAAAGATGCGGCAGACGACATTTTCTTCGTTTTTTCTTGCCCAGTCAGGTGCCCCCTAAAAGGGAAGCAAGTATATATATATATATATATATATATATATATATATATATAAATACATGCGCCAATATAAACACTACCTTCATCTACAAGCAAATACACAACATAGGTTATATTAATCAGAGAAGGAAAGATAGGTTCTATCAGAAGAAAAAAAGGGATGGCGGGTGGGTAACTTGGACTGCAACAGCGAATATACTCGAACATCTACATTTATGGTAAGTGTACACAATTGTACTATGTTCTTCGTGTTTCACTGTTGCAATCATTACATTTGGGTAGAGTCCCAAAGCTATGGATGGGAGGCTGGAAATAAACGACAGTAGGGGCAGCTAGGAGGCCCTGCAGAACTGCAGTGGCAAAGCCTGCCCTGGACTTAGAGTGGCAGATGCTTTGTAAAGGTATGCACTGAACTCCAAGTAGCAGCCTCTAAAATGTCCTTGGTTGGTTCTCCCCCGAGAAAGGCTGCTGAAGTGGCTGCAGCTCTGGTTGAATGTGGCCTAATGCCCTTAGGCACTGGCTTGCCATGGTGTAAGTAGCAAAAACTAATGCAGTGGCCTATCCACTTTGAAATAATCTGTTTTGAGATGGCCTTTCCTTGTGATAATGCAGCATATGCCACTAGTAACTGCTCTGTCTTTCTGAAAACTTTGGTTCTATCCAAGTAGAATCTAAACTGTCTGTGCACATCCAAAGAATGCAGAATTCTCACCCCCTTGTTCTGTGGATTTGGATAAAAAGTTGGCAGATGAATAGTTTGGTTAAGAGACTCACTGGACACCACCTTAGGCATAAATGTTGGGTTTGTCCTCAGAGAGACCCTGTCTGGATAAAAAATGATAAAAGGTTCCACAGCCATGAGTGCCTATAGCTCTGAAACTCATCTTGCAGAAGCTCGAACGCGAAAATCTCAGGAGTCGCCGACTGGCACTTGCGAACTGCTTCTGCTTCGGGCACCGCGTGGCAAGAAAAGACTAAAGAAAATGGCTTTGGCCGCATCTTTTATACCCCTGACAACCTGACGTCAGGGAAGGGGCAACAGCAGCTGACGTAGGACCCAAGACTTTGGAATTCAGTCCGACTGAGGGCAACCTGCCAGCAGGATTACCCAAAAGTAATGACTGCAACAGTGAAACACGAACAACATCTTAAGTTTGAGAAACTTTATACATACTACTTGCCTTTTTAGGGGCAGCTGGCTTATTGTCAATGAAAGCACAGGCAGAAACATTCTCCAAAGTTGACAGAACTGGTCAAGTAAATGAAGGTTCTGGAATCCCTGCTGTAACAGCTCATAGTATCTTCTGAGGAAGTAAGAAAAAAAAGTTATGTACTTTAACGTTCCATCTGTGTTATTTTCATTCCTCCTCGAATAATGAGTTCGGATCAGATATGTCAGATCAGACTTGGCTGCTGTAAAAGATCGCAGCAACTTAGAACTCTCAAGATTCTACCTTATCCATAATGCACCATCCCCCACTATCTCAGATCTTGTTTGCAAGCTATAAAAGGAAGATGTAGTCAAAACTTTATATTATATATATTATCTATATATATCTATATATATCTCGGACAGAGAGAACGAAGACAATGCCACAACTGGAGCTGGTAATGGTCATAAGATACAACAAATCTGTTAGATCCGCGCGCTCTTCTAAAATAAACCTAAAAAGGGCTGGGGGGGTTTGAGGGTGGGGAGTCGAGTAATGAAAATGGACAACACAGATGGAATGTTATTGTAATTACTTCTTCATCTGATGTCCATTTTCATTCTGTTCTCGACTGATGGGATAGTGTGTCCCCAGCTACCTAGAATTTTGGGTGGATTCAAGGAAAGATACTTCTCAGCACCACTGCACCGAAAGATGCCCCAACTCTGGACATCAGATCCAACTTATGAGAGATAAAGGTGCGAGGGGAAGCCCAAGTTGTTGCTGAGCAAATGTCATCTATGGAAGCTAAGTGGAAAACTGAGGAGGTAGCAACAGCTCTGGTCAAATGAGCACATACTTTGTATGGCAACATCGTACCAATTTGTTGTAAATAAAGGAGCAAGTCAGTAAGCCATTTTGTTAAGGTGACTTTACATACAAATGAGCCCAATTTTAGACAAATACAAACAAGTCATTCTGATCTTTTGTTCCATCTATGCACATCTACCAAATGTAAAGAAAAGCTGTGTAAAACCTTACGGTAACCACAGATGTGTCTCTTCCTGTTACAGTATTCATAGCCTTTAGGTTAGCCTCTGCCTTGTGACCCGAACGTCCGGCCAGTAAACAAAAGCTATAGTAACTGCAAGGTACGTGGGACATCTGACTTTGGCCATAAAAGTGGCATCTGCACACACCTTCCTCTGAACTGAATGCCCCAGTCATTCCCCAGTCCCAGAATAGATGCACAAGTCCCGAGTCATCCAGCAAATCTTACTCAGAGTAGGAGGGTGGGATAGAATACTGCAACATGGAAGAGAAGGACATCTATGGTTATGGTAAGATTTTACACAACTATTCTATGCCCTTCTATTCTCATGGTGCAGTATTCATAACCTTTGGATGAATGCTATAGCTCAAAGGGAAGA
This sequence comes from Protopterus annectens, assembly GCF_019279795.1. Classification (NCBI taxonomy): domain Eukaryota; kingdom Metazoa; phylum Chordata; order Ceratodontiformes; family Protopteridae; genus Protopterus; species Protopterus annectens. The sequence continues at coordinate 338,838,262 of NC_056747.1, read as the reverse complement.
GGGTGGTGGTTGTTTGGAACTATTCTCCAAAAGTCTATGCAGGACTGCCCTAGCAAAACCTGCCCTAAATCTGGAGATGTGGTCCAGTTTGTAGTGTTTGGTGAAGTTATGAACAGACGTCCAGGTAGCTGCTTCTAGAATAGAAGCAGTGTCCAGCCCTTTGAAGAAGGGTCCAGATGAGGCCATGGCTCTAGTAGAAGGGGCTTTAATCACTGTCCAGCTGTTTGCCACGGTAGATGTAACAGGAGGAGATGGCTTTGGAAATCCAGGTAGAAATAGTCTGCTTCGTCACTGCTTTCCCCAGAGCCCTGGGGTGAAAGGAGACATAGTTGCTCTGATTTCTTAAGGGATTTGGTCTTGTTTTGGTAGAACCTAAGTTGTCTGTGAATGTCTAGGGAATGCAGGAGACCCGTTGTCACTCTGGGGTTGTGGAAAAAAGGTGGGGAGGTGGATACATTGGTTATGGGACAACTCACTAACCACTTTGGGCATGAAGGATGGGTTAGTCCACAGGGTTACCCAATCTGTGTGGAAGATTAAAAAGGCTGGGGTGAGCATAAGGGCCTGGAACTCTGACACTCCTGGACAATGTCAGGGCCACCCAAAGCACAGTTTTCCCTAGTACAGCATTTTAGAGAAGCTGTAGCCGCTGGCTCAAATGGAGCAATACTGAGTTCTCGCTAACAATTCAGGTTCCAGGGTAGTGGAACTGGCTTCCTAGGGGGCCTGAGATCCCCCCAGGAATGACCACTTGCAAGAAGCAAATGGAGGGTTGAGAGAGAGAAGCTGAAACAGCAGCAAGGAGGGCCATAACAGAATATGCCAACCCTGCCTGCAATTCACACAGTTAGGACAGCATTAAGGGGACTTCTCCCTGAAAAGGGTCTAGCTGTCTTAAGACACCAGAGAACCTTTTCCATTTGGACAGGACATTAAGCAAGTCCTTGGTGTAAAGGGGTCTGAAAGGGATCACAACTAATCACCCACAGGGTTAGGGTCAGCGATTCCAAGTGGGGGTGGATTAGGGATTCCTTGTCCTGTGAGTAGGTCCACTCTGTGAAGTACCTTGTGATGATTGTCCTTGGCTAATGCAGAAGGATGGGGAACCAATACTGCCCTGGCCAAGAGTGAGTCACCAAAAAGACTTTTGGTTTGTCCTGCTAAATTTTCAGTAGGACTTTTTGTAGCAGTAGGAAAGTGGGAATGCATAAAGAAAAAGCCCCTTCCATAAGAAAGAAAAGGCATCTGTCACGTTCGTTAGAGGGCTGGGTGTTCTGGTGCAAAACTGAGGAAGTTGTCAGTTCAGAAGGAAGGCAAACCGATCTGTGGTGTACCAACCTGTGGACTATGTCCAGAAGCGCATCCCTGCTTAGCATCCACTCGTGGGATAGTGACATGGACTTGCTTAAAGTGCCTGCCTGAGTGTTCTGAGCTGAGGGAATGTAGACTGCGTGCACGGCGACTCCATGCTGGACTGCCAACCCCAGGACTAGAGTGCAAGTCTGTATAGCAAGCAAAATCTTGTTCCCCCGTTTGTTCACATACAGAGAACAGTAGTGTTGTCTGTTAACTTCAGGGGTTCTTGCTTCAGACTATTTTAGAAGGCCTTCAGTGCAAAGATGAGAGCCCTCATCTCTTTCTTGCTGATGTGCTCCCTATTGAAGGGGCTTGGTCCTTGTGCCTTGCACCTTTAAGCTGCCCAAAGTAGCCTCCCAACCCAAGTCTGAAGCATCTGTGTACATTTCCTGGACTGAAGTGAGGGGTTGTAAAGGCAGTCCTGGGTTGAGGGAGACTATCTACCAAAGGATCTCCCTTCCTTAGTTATGGTAGGAAGGGAATGGAATGGTCTAATGGGTGGGAGTGTTTGGTCCATGTGGACCTCCAGTACCACTGAATTCTCCTCATATCGAGTCTTGCGAGTGGTAACATGGTGATAGTACAGGCCATATGCCCCAGTAGTCTGAGATTTTCTCTTGCTGTCAAAGCAGGGGTGTTGAGGACAGTAAGTATTCCTTCAGGCTTTCCACTTACTTTTTGGAGTGGGAGGAATGCCCTCAACATCTGCCCTGATTCTGCAGCCCAGGAAAACTTAGTCCTGGAAGGGGTTTAAGGTTGGATTTAGGGAAACTGATATTGAAACCTAGGGACTGCAGAACACCAATGACTATCTGGAGATGGTTCTGTAGAGAATCACAGCAATCTGCCTGGATCAGGAGGTCATCTAGGTATGACAAAATGTGCATCCCTTGGACCCTGCAAAAGGCTATGACTGGAGCCAGACACTTGCTGAATACCCTTGGAGCAGCAGATAATCCAAAGGGTAAAGCAAAGACTTGAAAATGCGAGGAACCCACAGAGAAGTGCATTTCCTGTATTTGGGCCTTATGGGGATATGCAAATATGCATATTTGATATCCAAGGTGGCCAGAAATGCCTGGGGCATTAACAGTGCAACAGAGTCTGGAGTGTAAGCATACGGAAAGTAGGTACTTGAAGAAAAAGGTTGAGGTGGGATAGCACAAGATTTCCCAATGAATTGCATCCTAATTTCTGTGGAATTTAGGGATTGGTGACAAATGCTTCAAATCCTCTAATTCTTTCTCCATTTGCTGAAAGGCTTTGAAAAGCTCTGCCAGTTTGGCCCCAAACAGGGCACTGTTGTCCAGAGGGACATCAAGGAGTTTAGCCGCGATCGTCAGGAAGGGGGTGAAGCCTCAGTCAAGAGTACATTCAGCAATGAAGGAAGCTACAGATCTGGCAGAGGCCACTGCAGCATCATAACTACATCACATTTACTGCCTTGTTATCCAAGAGGACATGGAGATCAGGTTAGAGATTTGGGACTAAGTGAGTGAATCTGGGAAATCAGCCAAGAGTTTTGAAACCAGAGACAAAAGGGCCAAGTAATACTTGGACATGAGAGTTTGGTAGCGGACAGCCTTAAAGGCCAAGAAAGCAGAGATGTATATCTTTCTTCCCCATGCTCTCCACAGTTTAACTGTCCTCATCTGTTGTAAGGAAGTACAATTTTGTACCTACCATAAATGTAGATGTTAGAGTGCTCATACAGCTGCAGTCATAACAGATGGGTTATCCTGCCGTCAGGTGGGTCCTCGGTCAGCCGAATTCCAAAGTTTAGGTCCGGCGTCTGTTGTCGCTTCCTCCCTGACGTCAGTGCGGCAGGGGTATAAAAGAGGCAGCAGACGCCATTTTCTTCAGTTTTTCTTGCCCCAGATGTCAGGTGCCCACAGAAGGCAAACATGTTGTGCAAAAATGCAAGGTTGATAAATCAAAAACAGTAGTTGCAAGCAAATACACCATAAAAGAGTACCCCAAAAGGTTATATGAAAAGGGTTTGTCATAAGGCCTGTCCTAAGAGGGGTTGGAGGGAGGGAAACCTGGACTGCAGCTGTATGAGCACTCGAACATGTACATTTATGGTAGGTACAAAACTGTACTATATTCATCGTGCATACAGCTGCAGTCATAACAGATGGGTAGAATCCCAAAGCTAAGCAAGGGTGGTAGGCACTAAGTGGAACTAGGAGGGGCTAGGATGCCCTGCAGGACTGCTGTGGCAAAGCCCGCTCTAAACTTAGAGAGTAGTGGGAGGTGATGGTGCTTGGAGAAAGTGTGCACTGAACTCCAGGTGGCTGCTTCCAAAATATCCTTGGTAGGGACCCCCCTGAGGAAGGCTGCAGAGGTATCTGTGGCTCTGGTGGAGTGGGATCTGATGCATGCAGGCACAGTTTTTCCATGAAATGAGTAACAAAAGCGTATGCAGTGGGCTATCCATTTTGAAATTGTCTGTTTGGAAACAGCCTTTCCTTGAGCACCTGCATCAAAGGACACAAAGAGTTGCTCAGATTTCCAGAATGGCTTTGTCCTGTCCAAATAACGAAGTTGTCTGTGAATGTCCAAGGAATGTAGTAGTCTTTCCCCTTTGTTTTGTGGTTTAGGATAAAAGGTAGGTAAGTGGATAGTCTGATTCAAAGCTATACTGGATACTACCCTTTGGCATAAAATTAGGGTTGGTTCGTAAGGAAACTCTGTCCTGATGGAAAATGATGAATGGTTGCACAGCCATGAGGACCTGTAGCTCTGAAACCCAGCGAGCTGAGGTGATGGCCAGAAGAAAAGCTGTTTTCCATGACAAGTACTGTAACTCTGATGAAGAAGCTGGCTCAAAGGGAGGAAGGGTCAGCTTTTCCAATACGAAGTTGAGGTCCCAAGCAGGGACTGGTAGTTTCCTTGGGGGTTTTATATTCTTTGCCCCTCTGAGGAACTGCCTTAAGAGAGGATGAGAGAATAAAGGAGGATCTGTATTGTATTGTGCAGAAATGGCTGAAGCGTGGATCTTGGAGAAGGAAAGTCCACTGTAACATCTCAGCTAGGTACTGTAAAATTTGAGGTATATTTATTACCCAAGGATTCTGTCCCTTCTTTTGATTCCAGGCACAAAATCGTTTCCATTTGGTGGAGTAGGCCTTTCTAGTAGGTCTTCTGGCCTCCAAGATGACATCCTGCACCTCCTTGGAGGAGAGAAACTGTTGGAAAATCAAGGAATTCTCCATGCAGCTAGATTTAGAGTTTTGAGATGGCTGTGAAGAGTTTTGTAGTTGTGCTGTGACAACAGAAGAGGGACTAGAGGTAGGATCCATGGTGGGGAAATGTGTCAGGCTCTTCAGGAGCGGATACCAGTGTTACCTTGGCCAGTCTGGAGCAATGAGAATCATATCCGGCCTCTCTGCTCTGGCTTTTAATAGCACTTTGGGCAGCAGAGGAAGAGGCGGGAAGGCATAGACTGCCAATGTTGCCCAATTGAAGGAGTGCGTCCACTTTCCAGGCCTGTGGATGATAGGTCCTTGAACAAAATTTTTTCAACTGACAATTTCTGTGGGTAGCAAAGAGCTCTATGTCTGGCTGTCCCCATGCCTGAGTTATCTTTGTGAAAATTTGAGGATGCAACCTCCATTCGTGTGGATCTGTCATATTTCTGCTTAGGTTGTCTGCCAGTGTGTTTTCCTTCCCTGGCAGGAAATGTGCCTGTAGTTGAATTTTCAATTCCAGTGCTGTGTTCCATAGGGTCATGGCTTGCCTGCACAGGGGGTATGAATGAGTTCCCCCTTTGTTTATGTACCACATCACTGTGGTGTTGTCTGTCCTTATCAATAGCTGGCCTGGATGCAGTAGGTCTTTGAAGGTCATAATAGCCTTTTGCACGGCTAGCATTTCCTTCTGGTTGATGTGAAGGAGCTTCTCTTTTCGTGCCCATTTTCCCTGAATGCACCGATTTGTCATGTGTGCTCCCCCATGCGTAGTCTGAGGCATCTGTTGTGATGATTTGAGTTGCTTGATGTACACAGAAAGGAAGACCTGTGTTTCTTTGGCAAGCTTGAGCCCACCACATAAATTCCTTTTGAAGGCATGGAATGAGTGGTATAATTGCTTCCAAGCTGTGGCTGTGTTGAAACCGTAAGTTTTTTAGGTACCATTGAAGTTTCCTCATATGCAGCTTTGCACATGGGATAAGTAGGATGCAAGTTGCCATGAATCCCAGAGCCTGCAGGACTTTCCTTGCAGTTAGCCTGGTGTAAGTTCCCATTTTTCTGAAGTATTGAGACAGTTGCCCCTGCTTGTCTGGCGTGAGATAGGCCATCTGGGTGGTTGTATCCAAGTTGGCACCCAGGAAAATTATTTGTTGAGAGGGTATTAGTTTTGATTTCTTTTTGTTGACTGTGTATCCCAGGAAGTTCAACAGTTTTATTACAAACTCCAGGTGCTGCAGTAGTATGTCCTTGTTGTCCGCTTGGATCAGGCAGTCGTCCAGATATGGGTAGATTTCTAGCCCTTGTAGTCTGCAGAAGGCGATTACTGATGCCAGGCATTTCGCAAACACTTTGGGTGCAGTAGATAAGCCAAAGGGCAATGCAGAGAATTGGTAATGGGTTGAACCTGCAAGAAATCTGAGGTATCTTCTGCAATCTTGTCTGATAGGGACATGCAGGTATGCCTCCTTGAGGTCCAATGTTAACAGCCAAGACTCTTTGCCCAGCATGGGAAGTAGCTACTGTAATGTGAGCATCTTGAATTTTGGCACCTGTAGATATGTGTTTAGGATGGATAGGTCTAAGATAGGTCTCCAATCTTTGTCTTTCCTTGGTACCAGGAATAGTCTGGAATAAAACCCTTGACCTTCTTTTGCAGGTACCTCTTGAATTGCTTTCATGTCCATGAGAGCTGAAATTTGTTTTTGTGCCTCTGCCCTTTGATTTTGTGGCAGGTTTGGCATGCCTCTCATTTTTGGAAGGGTGTGGAACCTGTAGCCTCTGTCTATAATGTCCAGAATCCATTTGTCTTTTGTAACAATATGCCAATTTTTTGAGAATAATGTCAGTTTTCCGCCCAAAGGTGCTGCCATTAAAGCTTTGCTTGGCAGGTGTAGGGGGAAGTCATTGTGCCTGTTTTCTAAAAGACTGTGATCTATCTTCTCCACCTCTTGGGGTTGGTGCTTGCCACTGTCTGGCACTGAAAGATCCTTGGTTGCCCTCTACCTCTTGGATGCCTGTATCAGGCCCTTTGAGGTCTGTCCGTGGCTGGAAAGGACCAATTTTTTGAAGGCCAGTTTCTGCTGAAACGTGGAGGCTGTACCTGCAGGAAATCTTTCACTGTTTACATTGATTTCGCTTTTTCCTCCATTTTCTTTAGCACCTCCTCTGCTTCAACACCAAACAATACATCTTTTTGAAGAGGTGCATCTAATAATTTAGCTTTGAATGATCTAGTAAGGTTTGCTCTTTGAGCCAAGCATGCCTACGTATAACAGACCCCGTAACAGCAGCTCTACATGAGGCCTCTAAAGCATCAAAACCACACTGCAAGGTATGTTTACCCACTTGCTCTGCACCATGCAACAAATCCTGCAACTCTTAAATCTGGTTGTTCTGGTTGTGTCATTTTGCTTTTCAGCTGAGATATCAAAAACTGTTGATACTTTAACATATGGAACTGACAGTTTAATGCCCTCATGGTCAAAGTGGCAGAGGTGTACACCTTTTCCCCCCACCTTTCTAAAGATCTGGAATCTCTCTCTGAAGGTAATGGGTTTTTAGCAGTAGAGGCCTTAATTCCCTTGGGACCCTGCGAAATAGTTCCTGGGTCAGCAGTATGGCTTTTATATAGGAACTGGTGAGAATCAGGAACCTGGTAATACCGGTCTGGTTTAACTGGAGCTGGAGGCAAAGAATCAGGATTAAGGCTGGCTTCTGAATACACATCATCCAATATATCTAAAACAGGAGGGATTAGCCAGAGGCCTATGCTGGGGGAGCAGAAGAAATTCCCTGAACCTTTTCTTGGAATCTGAGTAATCTTGGCCTTCCCAGTGAAAGTGTTCCCTCGATGTATGCAGGGTTTCCCAAAAGAGAAGTCCTCGGGGGGAGACCGAGGGAATAGACTCCTCTGCATCAGAGTCTTCGAATGGAGAATAGGCACAATCCTGGTCCTCAGATAGTTCTGAGGTAATCGAAGCTTGATCTGAGGAAGGGTAGTCTTCCTCTAATCTGGGCCTTTTGTCAGAGGGGGGTTGAGAACCCCTGATAAGAGTAATCAAATCCTCAGCCATTTTAAGCATCTGTTTTTTAGGCATGGTGCCTTGAGAGGGTGTCTGAGGAACCTGTTTTTTGGTTTTCATGGCTGTTTTAGATTTAGTGAAGGCTTTAATAGAGGAGGAAGGCCTGAAGACCCCTTGAGAAATAGCAGGCCTGTCTAAATTCTGAGCTTCCCCGCCAGGAGTGGCGTCGGTATCTGTAGTAGGAATGGGGGCCGAGGAGCCTGCGACCTCGGGTACTGAAGACACCGGTAATGCATTGTCATCGGTACTCAGGGGCTGCGTAGGCGCCTGAGTACCGGAGAACCGGTAATCGGCCTTAGGGTGGTATCGGTAGGTGGTGCGGACCTCGTATGCCGGTCCTTATCTTTGCGCTTTTTGCTCAAAACTGGAGTCGGGAGTATCCGACGACATAATATAATTACATTTTTTGCCAAAAAAGTGAAGGGCGAACTCCGCCCGACGCTTAATAGTGCGTTTGTTGAATCTAGCACAAAAACGGCAGGCCGAGACGTCGTGGTCTGGGCCTAAGCAAGGTATACAGTAAGAGTGGAAATCCTTATGTGGTATTTGCTTCCCACATGAAATGCAATTATTAACTTTGTCTGACATCGGTCTGAGGCAAGAAAAGTTTCAACGGGTACTTAGCTTTCAAGAAGACTTCGGCTGAAATACTTTCGTAAATCTCAGGAGCTGGCCGACCGGCACTTGCAAACTGCTTCTGCTTCGGGCACCGCGCGGCAAGAAAGACTGGAGAAAAAGGCATTGGCTGCCTCTTTCATACCCCTGCCGCACTGACGTCAAGGAGGAAGCGGCGACAACCGACGCTGGACCTAGACTTTGGAATTCGGCCAACCGAGGACCCGCCTGACGGCAGGATAACCCATCTGTTATGACTGCAGCTGTATGCACGATGAACATCAGAGGGTGAGGGTAATAGTCTGGAAGGTTTGTCAGCAGAAACAAAAACAGTACCAGGGTCTGCAACAGGACATTTTAAAATCAGAAATGTACCCCATTCTGCGACCTTATAAAATTTGTCAGGATGTCTAGGGGCAGGGGGTTGGGATTCAGGATTTTTAGAAGCTGCACTGAAGGAGTCTAAGAAAGTTGGAAGTACTGGTGGGATGGCAGATGCAGCATCCACCTGCCGAGGCTCATAACACCTTTTGGACTTTTGTCACCTCAGTAGAGTCCCATTTGAAGAACTCTTACCAGAGAGATGGTTTCTCCAAAAGAAAGGTAGTCTCCAGGGGAATCTGCTTTAGTAGAGTCCTCCTCTGGGGAAGCATAACCTACAGGGAATGGAACTGGGGTAACAAAGAATCCTCAGAAGAGGTAGCTGCGGTATCCTCAGAAGAGGTTATCTGCGGAATCTTCAGCTTCGATTGGGAGAGGATCTGAAATCTGAGGCCTAGGGCTGATAGCAGGGAGAGCTGGAGAGGAAGCAGTCAATTACGGCCTGACGGCCATGAAAGGATTGAATAAACTCTGAAAGTTTGCCAATCAGGCAAGTCTTCAGATGGAGATGCATTTAGTTTTTTAAGGAAGAAACATGCTAAAAGGGCATAGGGCCTAGGGAGGGCCTAGCTTCAGGCGGTTCCCCACAGAAGGGTCAGATTGAACATTCATAATGAGCAGAGGTTCTCCCTCGTCATCTGTACCAGACATCTGCATCACCTCCACAAACGTGCTTACAGCCCCTGTTCTGCGGCCTCGAAAACAGTACCCACTACATCAGTGTCTGCTTATTCCATACATTCCTCCAGGCGTACACTGGACATAGGGGGAATGTTGGGTGGAGGAGGTCCAGCAATAGACCCAGGCCTGGTAACTTTTTCCAAGGCTTAACAGTCTAACCGGACAGCCCTTCCATAGCTTAAGTCTTTGGTTTTCTAAATAGATATTAAGCACATGCAGATGACTGAAGGGTTTTTGGAACAAACATTTGACAAATCACGCAGGATTTTTGGTCGTGGTTGGGCCCTAGGCAGAACAAGCACAGTTAATGGGTGTCCTTATGGGGAATCTGACGTCTGCACCTACACTTTCCTTTCCTGGATGAGAACATGAACCTGGACAGGCATGGAGTGACCACATGAAGGCCCAAATGGAGAACTTAACTCGCAGAATCCAACAGAAATGGCAGGATGATGTTCGACTGGTGGCAGAAAAGTTCTGGGGAAGGCATGTGTAGACGTCACTTTTATGGCCCACCCACATTACGCCAACATCAGTGGCAAATTGCAGTGAGACTAAAGCTTTTGTATAATGGCCAGACGTTCAGGTGGCAAGGTGGAGGCTAACCCAAAGGTTATGAATACTGAAACACGAGAATAGGACATCAAGTATTCTCCTTTGATGGAATAATTCAGGAAGATGACTGATGGATTGGATGCATCAATTAATGTTGGCGTGTGATGCCACTCTGGCCTTTCGGCAAAAAGGATGCACTGATTCGTGAGGAGGCTTTCCTTACGGAAAATGAGAGAAGGTGGTTTCACCGACAATGTCTGAATTTCCGAAATGTACGAAATTTGTCTGGCAGAACTGATGGCAAGAATAAGGTCTTCAAAGACAAATTTATGGTCACAATTCAAGGGCAAATTAGAAGGGAGGAAGAATCGAAGACTGCAGTACCAGATTTAGATCCCATGGTGACGTGGGATCCTTAAAAGGAGATTAAAGAATTATGCAGCGTAGAAAAGCTTTACATAGCTTATGAAAGGTAGTGAACAGTAATCAAAAAACAGTGTGGAAATTAGAAATCACTGCCTACTGGGCTTACACTGTTACTAGCCCCTTGGTTGAATAATAGCATCAAGAACTCCAGCACATGATTGACTGGGGCCAAGAAAGGGTCTACATGGTTCTGAAAAAAGTAGTTTTGTACCTACCATAAATGTAGATGTTCGAAGATCCACATTGCTGCAGTCCTAACACTTGGGTAGTCCGCTGTCCCAGTCGGCCCGAATACCAAAGTATAAGGCTGACGTCGGTCAGGGCGCATTAGTCTGACGTCAGGACGTCAGGGTACAAATGCGCATGACCGACGTCATATCCTCAGTCTTTTCTTGCCCCAGATGTCAGAAGACCCTAAAAAGATAAGGCCAAAACCAAAAAACACCAAACAATCCTGTACCAAATATATATACAATATATACAATTTACAAAGTACAACCCACCCACACAACCACCCCTAAACACAGAGGGAAGGAGGGAGGTTGACTGCAGCAATGTGGATCTCTAACATCTACATTTATGGTAGGTACAAACTGTACTATGTTCTTCATCCCACATTGCTGCAGTCCTAACACTTGGGTAGAATCCCAAAGCAGAGGTAAGGGAGGCTGGCAAATCATAAAGAAGCTGGAGCTGTCAACATGCCCTGCAAAATAGCCGTGGCAAAACCAGCCCTAGATTTAGAGTAGAGAGGAAGGTGGTAATGCTTAGAGAAAGTATGCACTGAACTCCAAGTAGCTGCCTCCAAAATATCCTTAGTTGCCACCCCTTAGAAATGCTGTTGAAGTGGCAGTAGCCCTAGTGGAATGAGGCCTAATCCCAGCTGGAATCTCCTTGCCATGATGGGAATAACAAAATGCAATGCAAAACCCAATCCACTTAGAAATAGTTTGTTTTGACACAGGCTTGCCCTGAGAACTCAAAGCAAAAGAAACAAACAACTGCTGAGACTGCCTAAAATCCCTAGTCCTGCTTAAATAATAACGCAACTGCCTGTGTACATCTAAAGTGTGCAAAATCTTTTCCCTTATTTTGGGGATCTGCATAAAAGTGGGCAAATGAATAGTTTGGTTTAAAGCCACACTAGAGACCACCTTAGGCATAAAGGAAGGATTAGTACGTAATGATACCCTATCCTTATGGAAAATCAAAAGGCTCAACTGCCATAAGGGCCTGCAATTCAGAAACCCTTCTTGCAGAAGTAATGGCCAACAAAAAAGCAGTCTTCCATGACAAGTATTTCAATTCAGCAGTAGCCGCAGGCTCAAAAGGTTGTAGAGTAAGTTTCTCCAACACAAAATTGAGGTCCCAAGCAGGAGTAGGAGCTCACGGGGGTCTTATATTCTTTGCCCCTCTAAGAAATTGCTTAAACAAAGGATGAGAAAACAATGGTGGGTCACAATCATAGTGAGCTGAAATTGCTGCAGCATGAATCTTAATGGAAGAGAAAGACAAACCTTTGTCCAATAACTCAGTAAGATATTGAAGAGCCACACTCAGATTAGGCTCAGAAACCTCCAAATCCTTTGCTGCACTCCAAAATAAAAATCTCTTCCATTTGTCTGCATACACTTTCCTTGTACTAGGTCTCCTGGCTTCCATAATCACATTCAAAACTTGTTGAGGAAGTTGAGACCTGCTGTGGTTCAAAACAGAATATGCCAGGCTGTTAGATGAAGAGAGTGAAGCTTGACATTGAGTAGATGACCGTCCCTCTGAGACAATAGGTGTGGAATCAAAGGTAAAGGCCATGGAGGCTTCCTTACCAGACTCCTCAGTAATGGGTACCAGTGTTGCCGAGGCCAATCTGGAGCTATTAAAATCATCCTTGGCTTGTCTTGTCTGACCTTTAGGAGTACCTTTGGGAGGAGAGGCAGAGGCGGAAAGGCGCACACATGAAGATTTTTCCAACTGAAAGAAAGAGCATCCACTTTCCAAGCTGTGTGATGAAACCTTTTCGTGCAAAACTTTGGCAGCTGGTGGTTTAGTGGAGAAGCGAACAGATCTATGTCTGGAGTTCCCCATGACACTGTCAATTTTCAAATACATGAAGATCCAGTTTCCACTGTGGGGATCCATGATTTGCTTGCTTAACACATCTGCTAAGGAGTTGTGTGCTGCCCGCAGAAACCTTGCCTGAAGATTTAGTTGCAAGCTGAGCGCAGTCTCCCACAAAATCATTGCTTGCCTGCATAGAGGATAAGAATGTGTTCCCCCTTGTTTGTTGATGTACCACATGACAGTTGTGTTGTCTGTTAGAATCAACACCTGCCCTGGAAGAAGTAACTCCTTGAAAGCCAGTAATGCAAACTGGACTGCCAACATCTCTTTCATGTTGATATGTAGATGCTGTAGTCTGGCAGGCCACTTGTCTTGTATCCACTTTCCATTCAGATGAGCTCCCCAAGCTATGTCTGAGGCATCTGTCGTTAGAATCTGACTCGCCTCTGGCCGGGTCACAGAGAGTCCCTTGTTTAGGTGACATTCCTGAGCCCACCACAAAAATTCCTTTTGAATGCAAGGTATTATTTGAATGACAGTGTCCAAATCCTGGCAGTGCTGTGTCCATACATTTTTGAGATACCATTGCAGCTTCCTCATATGCAGTTTGGCATTGGGAAGCACCAGAATACAAGATGCCATGAACCCTAAGGCTTGAAGGACTGTCCTTGCAGTCAGCCCGGACTGAAGAGATAGTTGATGGAAGTAAAGTGAAAGATTCTTTTGTTTGTCCGGGGTTAAAAGGCCATCTGGGTTGCTGTATTCAGTCTCACACCCAGAAAGCACATGTCTTGAGAGGGTACTAGACTGGACTTTATTTCGTTCACAGAATACCCCAGGCATCTTATCACTGCTATCACATATTCCAAATGCTGCAAAAGGTCTTCCTTTTCTTGAGCCAGAATCAGGCAGTCGTCCAAGTAAGGATAGATTTGTATTCCTTTTAGCCTGAAGTAAGCTATCACTGGAGCCAGAACTTTTGTGAATACTCTGGGCGCAGTAGATAAGCCAAAGGGCAATGCAGAGAACTGATAATGGGAATTCCCAGCTCGAAAATGCAGATACTTCCTGCAACTTAGTCTGATAGGCACATGAAGGTAAGCCTCCTTGAGATTTAAAGTTACCATCCAATGATCTTTTCCCAGCAGAGGTAAAAGCTGTTGCAACGTCAACATCTTGAACTTGGGAATGTCCAGATAAGTGTTGAGGATAGACAAATCCAAAATTGGTCTCCACATGTTCCCCTTTTTTGGTACTAGGAACAGGCGAGAATAAAATCCTAGGCCCCTTTCTGGCACAGGAACCGGCTGAATGGCCCCTATTTGAAGTAAGAGAAATTTGCTTGTGAGCCTCCTTTCTTTGTAGAGGAGGAATGTCTGGCATGCCTTTGAAAGGAGGCAAGGTATGGAAATAAAACCTGTAACCGTGGTGAATGATATCCAATACCCATCTGTCTTGGGTAATTAAACTCCAATTTTCTTTGAAAAGTGCCAGCCTTCCTCCCAAAGGTGCTGCCAGACGAGAAGGCTCTGGCAGCTGAAAAGGCAGGTCATTGGGTCTGTTTACGAAAGGACTGACCCCTGCCCTCACCAGAAGACTGAGCAGGTGAACTCCCTGTTCTAGGCCTAAAAGAACCTTGAGCTCTGCCCCTGCCACGCCTAGACCTACCCCTAGACTGGGAATCATAAGAAGGATATGTCCACCCCTTAGTAGGCCAATTTCTACTAAACTTCCGAGGCTGAACCTGCAAAAAATCTTTAACAGTCTGCATAGACTTAGCCTTGTCCTCCATTTTCTTTAAAACTGCTTCCACAGGCAAACCAAACACATCAGATTGTAATGGAGCATCTAAAATCCTTGTCTTAACATGCTCAGCCAAATTCTGATCCCTCAACCAGGCGTGCCTGCGAAGAACAGAACCAGTGGCAGCCACCCTCGAAGAGGCCTGTACAGCATCAAAACCACATTGCAAAGAATGCTTACCCACCTGTTCAGAAACATGAACTAAATCCTGCAACTCTTTACACTCAATACCTTCCGCCAGAGCATCCACCTTAGACTTCAATTGTGAAAGGAGATAATTTTGGTATTTTAACATGTGGAACTGGCAATTCAAAGCCCTCATGGCTAAAGTGGAAGAAGTATACACCTTCTTTCCCCATCTATCCAAAGCCCTTGCCTCTATCAGGAGGAACAGGATTTTTAACAGAAGCCTTAACACCTTTAGGCCCCTGAGAAACGGTTTCTGGGTCTGCCCTAGGACTCTTAAAAAGATACTTATGAGCTTCAGGCACCCTATAATACCTATCCGGTTTAACTGGAGCAGGAGGCAAAGAATCAGGGTTCAGGGAAGCCTCTGCAAAAACATCTTCCACCACATCCAGAACAGGAGGTATAGCCAAAGGCCTGTGCTGGGGTAAAAACAAAAATTCCCTTAGCCTTTTCCTGGAATCAGAAAAATCTTGACCTTCCCATTTAAAATGCTCCCTCATGGAATGAAGAGTCTCTGAAAAAGAAAAATCCTCAGGAGGAGAAGCCGAAGGAGTAGAATCATCTACATCAGAATCCGAATAAGGAGGATACTCCTGCAAGTCTTCAGCCGAAGACTCAGAAGCCTCCGAACACTGCTCAAAAAGTACAGTTTTGTACCTACCATAAATGTAGATGTTCGAGGATCCACATTGCTGCAGTCCTAACTATAGGGTAGTCCGCTGTCCAGTCGGCCCGAATACCAAAGTATATGGCTGACGGTCAGGGCGCAGTAGACTGACGTCAGTACGTCAGGGTACTAATGCGCATGACCGACGTCATATCCTCAGTCTTTTCTTGCCCCAGATGTCAGAAGACCCTGAAAAGATAAGGCCAAAAACCAAAAACTTCCAACATACCTGCACCAAAATATATATACAAAATATACAAAATTAGCAGAATATAACCTCACCTACACAACCACCCCTAAACACAGAGGGGAAGGAGGGAGGGTGCAGCAATGATCCGAACATCTACATTTATGGTAGGTACAAAACTGTACTATGTTCTTCATTCCACATTGCTGCAGTCCTAACTATTGGGTAGAATCCCAAAGCAGAGGTAAGGGAGGCTGGCAAATCATAAGGAAGCAGGAACTGACAACATGCCTTGCAAAATAGCTGTGGCAAAACCAGCCCTAGACTTAGAGTAGAGAGGAAGGTGATAATGCTTAGAGAAAGTATGCACTGAACTCCAAGTAGCTGCCTCCAAAATATCCTTAGTTGCCAGCCCCCTCAGAAATGCTGTTGAAGTGGCAGTAGCCCTAGTGGAATGAGGCCTAATCCCAGCTGGAATCTCCTTGCCATGATGGGAATAACAAAATGTAATGCAACACCCAATCCATCTAGAAATAGTTTATTTTGACACAGGCTTGCCCTGAGAACTCAAAGCAAAAGAAACAAACAACTGCTGAGACTGCCTAAAATCCTTAGTCCTGCTCAAATAATAACGCAATTGCCTGTGTACATCTAAAGTGTGCAAAATCTTTTCCCTTTATTTTGGGATCTGCATAAAAGTAGGCAAATGAATAGTTTGGTTTAAAGCCACACTAGAAACCACCTTAGGCATAAAGGAAGGATTAGTAATGAAAGATACTCTATCCTTATGAAAATCAAAAAGACTCCACTGCCATAAGGGCCTGCAACTCAGAAACCCTTCTTACAGAAGTAATGGCCAACAAAAAAGCAGTCTTCCATGACAAGTATTTCAATTCAGTAGTAGCCGCAGGCTCAAAAGGTTGTAGAGTAAGTTTCTCCAACACAAAATTGAGATCCCAAGCAGGAGTAGGAGCTCTACGTGGGGGTCTTATATTCTTTGCCCCTCTAAGAAATTGCTTGAACAAAGGATAAACAGCGGTGGGTCACAATCATAGTGAGCTGAAATTGCTGCAGCATGAATCTTAATGGAAGAGAAAGAAACCTTTGTCCAATAACTCAGTAAGATATTGAAGAGCCACACTCAAACTTGGCTCAGAAATCTCCAAATTGTTTGCTGCACTCCAAAATAAAAATCTCTTCCATTTTTCTGCGTACACTTTCCTTGTACTAGGTCTCCTGGCTTCCATAATCACATTTAAAACTCATTGAGGAAGTTGAGACCTGCTGTCTTTCAAAACAGAATATGCCAGGCTGTTAGATGAAGAGAGTGAAGCTTGACATTGAGCAGGTGACCGTCTCTGAGACAACAGGTGTGGAATCAAGGGTAAAGGCCATGGAGGCTTTTACCAGACTCCTCAGTAATGGGTACCAGTGCTGCCGAGGCCAATCTGGAGCTATTAAAATCATCCTTGGCTTGTCTTGTCTGACCTTTAGAAGCACCTTTGGAAGAAGAACACATGAAGATTTTTCCAACTGAAAGAAAGAGCATCCACTTTCCAAGCTGTGTGATGAAACCTCTTTGTGCAAAACTTTGGCAGCTGGTGGTTTAGTGGAGAAGCCGTACAGATCTATGTCTGGAGTTCCCCAGGACACTGTCAACTTTGAAATACATGAAGATCCGATCCATGATTTGTCTGCTTAACACATCGCAGAAACCTTGCCTGAAGAATTAGTTGCAAGCTGAGCGCAGTCTCCATAAAATCATTGCTTGCCTGCACAATGGGTGTTTGTTGATGTACCACATGACAGTTGTGTTGTCTGTTAGAATCAACACCAAGCCATTAATGCAAACTGGACTGCTAACATCTCCTTCATGTTGATATGTAGATGCTGTAGTCTGGCAGGCCACTTGTCTTGTATCCACTTTCCATTTAGATGAGCTCCCAAGCAATGTCTGAGGCATCTGTCGTTAGAATCTGACTCGCCCTGGCCGGGTCACAGAGAGTCCCTTGTTTAGGTGACATTCCTGAGCCCACCACAAAATTCCTTTTGAATGCAAGGTATTATTTGAATGACAGTGTCCAAATGTCCATACATTTTGAGATACCATTGTAGCTGCACCAGAATACAAGATGCCATGAAAGAGATAGTTGATGGAAGTAACTGGAAAGATTCTTTTGTTTGTCCTCAGTCTCACACCCAGAAAGCACATGTCTTGAGAGAAGGTCTTCCTTTCTTGAGCCAGAATCAGGCAATCGGAATTCCTTTAGCCTGAAGTGAGAACTGATAGTGAAAATTTCCAGCTCGAAACGCAGATTACTTCAACTTAGTCTTATAGGCACATGAAGGTAAGCTTCCTTGAGATCTAAAGTTACCATCCAGTGATCTTTGCCCAGCAGAGGTAAAAGCTGTTGTAACGCCAACATTTTGAACTTGGGAATGTCCAAATAAGTGTTGAGGATAGATAAATCAAAATTGGTCTCCACGCACAGGAACCGCTGAATGGGGAGGAATGTCTGGCATGCCTTTGAAAGGAGGCAAGGTATGGAAATAAAACCTGTTGGTGAATGATATCCAGAACCCATCTGTCTGTCATTGGGTCTGCTTACGAAGGACTGACCCCTGCCCTCACCAGAAGTCTGAGCAGGGAACTCCCTGTCCTAGGCCTAAAAGAACCCTGAGCTCTGCCCCACCACACCGCTAGACCTACCCCTAGACTGGGAATCATTAGCAGGATAAGTCCATACAGGTGAACCAAACAACACATCAGTTAACATGCTCAGCTAAATTCTGATCTCTCAACCAGGCGTGCCTAAGAGAAGACAGAAACCAGTGGCAACCTGTTCAGACACATGAACTAAATCCTGCAACTCATCCACCTTAGATTTCAACTGTGAAAAGAGATAATTCTGATATTTTAACATGTGAAACTGACAACCCAACTTTCATGGCTAAAGTGGAAGAAGTATACACTTTCTTTCCCATCTATCCGGACAGGATTTTTAACAACTGAGGCCCACCTTTAGGCCCCTGAGAGACAGGGTCTGCCCTAGGACTAATACCTATCCGGTTTAACTGGGGCAGGAGGCAAAGAATCAGGATTCAGGGAAGCCTCTGCAAAACATCTTCCACCACATTCAAAACAGGAGGTATAGCTAAAGGCCTATGCTGGGGTAAAACAAGAATTTCCTGAATCAGAGAAATCTTGACCTTCCCATTTAAAATGCTCCCTCATGGAATGCAGAGTCTCTGAAAATGAAAAATCCTCAGGAGGAGAAGCTGAAGGAGTAGAATCATCCACATCAGAATCAGAATAAGGAGGGTACTCCTGCAAGTCTTCAGCCAAGACTCAGAAGCCCCGAGCATTGCTCAAAACTCTCAAACTCAGGTTCCACCCTAGGCCTCTTATCAGGAGGGGGCATCGAACCCCTTATCATAGTAATCAAATCCTCTGCCATTTTAAGCATATGTTTCTTAGGCAAAGACCCTGAAGCACTAGGAGAAACCCCCACTGAAGCAAAACTTGGCCTACCCTCAAAGAAGCCTTGGAAACAGAAGGAGGCCCTAACCACCTTAGGAAGAGGGGAAGAACAGCTACCTGAGAAGCCCCTCAGCCTGGCCTACTCCTGAGAGGATACATCCTGTAACAGTAAAGTCTCTCCTGAGACTCCAAAGAAACACCTGGCAAAACCTCCGCTCCACTGAGTTTTCTAAAGAACCGACGCCTGGGACTGTCGGTTCTTCCACTCTAGGCTTTGCTGTTTTGTCCTTCGCGCTTTAGGAAGCGTCGGGCCGGAGCATCCGACGGCATTTTATAATTACAACGCTTCCCAAACACTAACCTGGCACAGTCTAACCTTCTCTTAATAGTGCGCTTGTTAAATCTAGCACAAGAGCGCATCCAACAACGTCAGGCCCTAAACAAGGTATACACAAAGTATGGTAATCCCTATGAGGTATCTGTTTCCACAAGAAATACAGTTATTCACTTTTTCTGACATCCGTAAAATACTGAGGCAAGAAAACCAAAATATTCCCCAACGGGTACTTAGCCAACTTTGATTCGGTCTGAAACTCTGGCTTCAGAAACTTTCAGAACGCCAACCTGCACTCGCAAAAATTGCTTCTGCACCCACCCATGGCAAAAGACTTCAGGATGGCCGTCATGGTCAGAGATTAGTAGGTACCCTGCATTGACCATGCGGCCCCTGACCGACGCCAGCCATATACTTTGGTATTCGTCACTGACAGCGGATCACCCTATAGTTAGGACTGCAGCAATGTGGAATGAAGAACATCTCTCTCAGGTTCCACCCTAGGCCTCTTATCAGGAGGCATAGAACCCTAATCATAGTAATCAAATCTTCTGCCATTTTAAGCATATGTTTCTTAGGCAGAGACCCTGAAGAACTAGGAGAAACCCCCCACTGAAGTTAAACCAGGCCTGCCTCTCAAAGAAGCCTTGGAAACAGAAGGGGAGGGCCTAACCACCTTAGGAAGGGAGGGGAGAACAGTTACCTGAGAAGCCCCCTCAGCCTGGCCTACCTCCTGAGAGGAAACATCCTGTAACAGTAAAGTCTCCCTGAGACTCCAAAGAGACTTCTGGCAGAACCTCCGCTCCACCGAGCCCTCTAAAGAACCGACGTCCGGGACAGACGGCTCTTCCAACCTAGGCTTTGCTGCTTTGTCCTTGCGCTTTTTTGACGAAGCGGGCGTCGGAGCATCCGACGGCATTTTATAATTACAACGCTTCCCAAAAACTAACCTGGCACAGTCTAACCTTCTCTTTAGTGCGTTTGTTAAATCTAGCACAAGAGCGACATCCAACAACGTCGTGCTCAGGCCCTAAGCAAGGTATACACAAGGTATGGTAATCCCTATGAGGTATCTGTTTCCCACAAGAAATACAATTATTCACTTTTTCTGACATCCGTTAAATACTGAGGCAAGAAAAACCAAAATATTCCCCAACGGGGTACTTAGCCAACTTTGATTCGGTCTGAAACTCCGACTTCAGAAAATTTCAGAACGCCAACCTGCACTCGCAATACTGCTTCTGCATCGGACCATGCGGCAAAAAAGACTGAGGATATGACGTCGGTCATGCGCATTTGTACCCTGACGTCAGACTAATGCGCCCTGACCGACGTCAGCCTTATACTTTGGTATTCGGGCCGACTGGGACAGCGGACTACCCAAGTGTTAGGACTGCAGCAACGTGGGATGAAGAACATCCCAGTGTACAAGTCTTTTTCACTTACTAGCATAAAGTTTTAGTAGATGGCTTAAAGAAAGTTAAGACGCGACGAATTAAGAAAGGGAAAGAATTGACTGGCTATTGAAATTGGAGGAACCAAGCTGTTAGCATGAGGTTAAGGAAGTCTATGTGCGTCATACCTGTCGGATGAGACAGATCTGGAGCTGGGTCCAGAATCCAGGGTAAAATTAAATGAGGCCACAGGAAGGAAAACCAAATATGTTGCAGCAAAATGGGGGCAAAGAGAATGACCAATTGACCTTGGGTCTTTAATTTGACAGGTCTCTGAAGGAACTTTGGAATTAGGGGAACTGGGGAATATGCGTAAAATAATCTGGGGGGGGGCAATGGTGGAGAAGAGCATCTCTTGTTGCCTACCCTCTTGGGTGGGGGTTAGAGCAAAATGGGTGCTGCACTTGTTTAGGGGACATGCAAAGATCACAGCAAGGATGGGCCCATTTTCGGAAAATTAGTTCAACTTTCTGGTTGAGGGGCCATTCATGCCATGACAATGCACCTGCGCAGCTTGTCTGCTAGCAAGTTGGACTTCCCCAGAATGCATGTTACCAACAGAAAGTGTTTGGAAGATATTGCCCATTGCCACACCCTTAGTGCTTCTTGACACAGGGGGTATGATCTAGTTCCTCCTTGTTTGTTGAGGTACCAAACCAATGACTGTCTGTATCGCAATCACTCCTGATATGAGAGCATGCTGAAAAGCTTGCAACGCTAAAAGCACTGCTCAACTCTAGTACGTTGATATGCAAATTGGCCTCTTCTGGGGACCACATGCCTTGGGCTGTCTTTCCAAGGTGATGCCCCTCCCCCCTCAGCTGGGATGCATTCATGGTCATTATGGCCTTGGGCTGTGAGGGTACAGATGACCCTATAGTAGTTCAGACTGGATCCGCCACAGCAGGCTTTTCTTGCACAAGTTTGCAATTCATATTGGAGCAGGACAAGGGTACTTGAAGTATCAACCACTGAGATGTCAACATCCACTGAAGAATCATGTGAAACCTGGCTAGAGGAAGGATTAATCACTGCCGCCACTGATCCTAGCACTTGCAGAACTAGGCGAGCCGAGATTGTAGTACTGCAAAGCATCTTGTTGACTTAAGACCTTAGTTTGAACCCTGGAAAGGGGAAGGTAGGCTACGGTTGACCTTGCATCAATTAGAGCTCCTACGAATTCTAGAATTTGAGTGGTCTCTACTTGCCTCATACTTGAACAATCTGGGGGCTGTGATGAGACCAAAGGACAGTGCTCCTAACTGACAAGGACCAGCTCCTAGCCAGAAGTGCAAGAATTTCCTGGACCGCCTGTTCATTTTTATGAACAGTACACATCCTGGAGATCTACTGGGCATATACAGTCATCCTTTTCCAAAAATAGAAGAATGGACTGAACTGTGACCGTCTGAAACTTTGTCTTTCAAACAAATCCGTTCAGGCTGCCAGAATCCAGAACTGGTCTCCAGCCCCCTATTTTCTTTGGTACTAAAAAGAATCCTGAGCGAGTTCCAGACCTTTTCTGGTCTGGGGGAATTCGGATTATGCTAGTTTAGCAGGTTTTGTATTTAAATGGCTGCTTGATCCCTTAGACTGAGTGGAAAAATGGGGATTTTGGGCAAAAAGGGAAAATGGAATTCTACTTCTGAATACGATCCTCTGCACCCAAGTACCTTTTATTTCAAGCCAGGCTCTCCAGTGCAGGAACAAATGACCCACTACTGCCTCCAGAGGGGAACAATTGGGCCTCCATGTTCAGGAGCACTAGAAGGGTTTGCCAAAGAAAGGTTCTCTGGACTAATGATGTTGCAGGCCTTCTCTGCCACAAGGGCTGCATCTATTTGAATTTCCCTCTGTTTCAGGGGAAGACTCCCCACGTGTCCTCAACAGATCCCAGAGATTTTTTTGAACCACATCTTTCCACCACCTCAATGACTTCCCAAAAAAGATTTGGGGGGGGGTGGAAAAAAAAAACAGACACCCATTGCAGAAATCGTCTTTCTACCCTTCTCACACCTGGACAATGTATCTTTTACTTTGGGAACAAAGACAGGGACGGTCAAAAGGAGCTTTGACGAACCTAGACTTAAAATGCTCCACAAACTGTCACAAGAGCATCAAGGAGTCTCTCCTAATGGCTATGCCTGAACCCACTGCCCTTGAGGATTCTTCTGCCATGCTGGAAATAAGCCTCTTGGATGAGTCAGATATCTGTAGTATATCACGAGGTGCGAAGTGTCTGAATCCTTCACCTCCTCAGACACTTCCTGCAAGGGTAGAGTTCCTTCATCAGATCATTCTGTAGTCTGGTGAAATGTTCAAAATAGTTCAGAGATGACAAGGCAAAGGTCAATGAAGAGTAGACACGCTTCCCAAAAATATCCATCAACCGCTACTCCTTGTGGGAGCAAGGGAAAAAAGGAACTTTTGGCCAGTTCTTGTCTAGTGGCCAACGCTATGACCATGGCATCAGAATAGGGGCCCTTGAACCAGAATGGTTTGTCTTCCAGAGGGATCAATCTTATCAGGCTTCCTAGAAATGGGTTCAATGGTGTCAGGTTCCTTCCAAGCCTGCCATAAGACTAATATGAGGAGCTCATCGGCAGGCAGAATCACCCAAGTAGATGGACCTGTACCAAACGCCTCCAGGAGAACAAGTTTCCTCTGAAGAGTTGCTGGGCTTCCAGCCACCTCTGTTTCAAGATTGAGTACGTCCACAATAAATCCCACAGGAGGTGACAATGGGGAGCCTTCAACCTTCTCAAAATCTGCATCAGTGACAGATTCAGGAGAATACAGATGCATCCTCTTGCATATCCTCTCCCAAGGGACCTCAGTGGGATATATTGAGGGGGGGTATTAGAAGAGATGGAAATACCCAAATGGGTTGTCCTGGGGTTTGGGTTCTGGCTGTCCCTGTGGGAGGGTTAACGGAGACTCTTGACGCAGACATGGAAGTGATGTAGATGCAGGACCCAAGGGGAAAGGACCAGTCGGTGAGATGGCCGCTGACAGGGCTCTCTCCAAAGTCCTAAAGGTTTACCCTCACTGAGGGGGATAGGAACCCAGATCTAAAAGGAGGGCTTTCTAACCCTTGAGCCTTCCCTGTTCCAGGAAAAGTCACCCCAACTCAAAAGTCAGAGCCAAACTAACCCTTCCCACAGCTCCAGGGTGTAGAGACTGCTCCAAAGCCCTTGCAGGCGAATGAAACACTTCAGATCCAAAAGGGTAAAAATCAGCTCCAACAGCTCTCCAAATCTCCAGATCTGATAGCACAGAAGAGCTTAGAGCAAGCATCGGATCAGAGGATACAACAATCTTTGGATCCGAAGACAGGACCAACAACTCAGAGCCACGAGGTCCAAAACCTCACAAAGTCAGAGGAGGAAGAGTTAGAGGTGCTGTCATGGATGTATGGGCTTCCTGACCCAAAGGGGTAGCAGCCGAAGTGAAAACAAGGTGGCTCTGTGCTAGCAGAATCTCGCTACCTTCTCCACATCTTCCACAGTGAGGCTTCTAGAAGAGCTGAGAGGACTATTTGGAAGTAGAATCTAGTCTATAAAGGAAGGGAGAAGGTACTCTCAATGGGACCAGGTCCAGAAATGGGAGTACCTTGTCTTAAGAAGCACATCCTGCAATGTTGGTGGATCAAACAAATCCTTACTTTTCAGAAGCTTCTGATCCAAAGAAACAGTCCATTCCAATGAAAGACTTTTTGCTTTTTTCTAATCCAAGGGGGTCTGATCAGAGTGTCTAATTTTATTTTTCTTTGATGGATCAGAATTTTTATCTGAGGTCTTTGAAGAAACAGAAGAGGAGCTCGGACAGGGGAGTGGCAACTTTTCAGGTTTCTCCAACTGTGGCATTGCCAAAGATTGTAAACACCCCATTAAAACTGTTAGCGTTCCACCAACGTTAGAGGGCTGAACGCATGACATTGCGCAGCTCTCTTGCAGGTGGAGGGGGGAAAGAAACCGCGTGCGAGTCAGACAGGGGAATTTTCTGACTGCACTTCCCAAACTTAAAACCCGCAGAAGCTTTTTTCAGCTATGTTTAGCAGAAGGGAAAACAAATGGTTACAAACTTTCAACCACAACAAGATTTATAGAATATAAACAGAATTTTTTTTTTTTTTTTTTTTTTTAATAAAAGCAAAAAAAGAGGATAGTCTACAAAGGTAGCAAAGAAAGTACAGTTGTGTATACTTACCATAAATGTAGATGTTGGAGTGTATTCACTGTTGCAGTCATTACATTTGGGTCATCTGCTTGCAGGTAGCCCTCAGTCGGACTGATTAACAAAGTCTTGGGTCCTCCATCGGTTGCTGTCCCTTCTTCCATGATGTCAGGGGTATAAAAACATGCAGCAGACTCCATTACATCAGTTTTACTTGCCCCAGATGTCAGGTGTCCACGTAATGGAAAGCAATTAAATATAAAAGTACAATGATATACCTCCAACAAAAAAGCAAAAACACCAAAAAGCTTTTAAACATAGCAAAGGAAAGTAGAGGTATAGCCAAAAGACATGAGGGGGCTGGAGGGAGGGTAACCAGGACTGCAACAGTGAATATACTCGAACATCTACATTTAGGGTAAGTGTACACAACTGTACTATGTTCTTCATGTTTCACTGTTGCAGTCATTACATTTGGGTAGATTCCCAAAGCTATGGTTGGGAGGAATTTAAATAGCATTAGTACCAGCTACAAAGCCCTGCAAGACTGCAGTGACAAAGCTAGCTCTGGATTTAGAGAAAACTGGCAAATAATGCTTGGTGAACGTATGTACAGAACACCAGGTAGCAGCTTCTAGGATGCCCCTGGTAGGGACGCCTCTGAGAAAGGCTGTAGAGGTAGATGCAGCCCTGGTGGAGTGAGGTCTGATCCCCTGGGGGATAGGTTTTCCATGGTGCTTATAGCAGAAATTAATGCAATGGCATATCCATTTAGAAATGGTTTGCTTTGAAATAGCCTTCCCCTCTGCCCCTACAGCAAATGCCACCAGCAATTGTTCAGATTTCCTTTGAGGTTTAGCCCTGTCTAAGTAGAATCTAAGTTGTCTATGCACATCCAAGGAATGCAGTATCCATTCCCCTTTGTTCTGTGGATTGGGAAAGAAGGTTGGCAAATGAATGAACTGATTAATAGCCACAATGGATACCCACCTTGGTCATGAAGGATGGATTGGTTCTGAGGGACACCCTGTCCGCATGAAAGATGATGAAAGGCTCCACTGCCATAAGGGCCTGTAATTCAGACACCCTTCTAGCTGTAGTGATTGCTAAAAGGAAAGCTGTTTTCCAAGAAAGAAATTAGGTTTGCAGTAGCAGCTGGCTCGAAAGGAGGTAAAGAGTTTCTCCAAAACAAAGTTAAGGGCCCAGGCTGGGGGTGGAGTTCTCCTGGGTGGTCTCAAAATTTTGGCCCCTCTGAGGAACTGTTGAGCAGTGGATGAGAGAAGAGGGGAGGTTCTGTTATGAGCTGAAATGGCTGAGGCGTGGATTATAATGGAGGAAAAAGACAGACCCTTGTGAAGCATCTCAGTTAAGTATTGTAAAAGCTAAGGTAAATTGGGCGCTGCTGTGCTCATCCCTTGAGAATGGTTCCAGGCACAGAATCTTTTCCATTTTTCAGCATTAAATTTTCTATTAGGCCTCCTTGCCTCCAACTATATCCATCACAGGTTTATTGAGGGATGGTAAGAGAGAGATTAAGTAATTAGCCAGGCTGCAAGGTTCTGTGTTAGAAGCTGAGGGTGCAGAATCTGGTTCTCCTGCTGGGACAACAGGGAAGGAAGTCTGAGGCCGGTGTCATGGGGATAACCGTGACACTGTGCAGGAGGGGGAACCAGTGTTGGCGTGGCCAGTCTGGAGCAATCAAAATCATCCTTGGTTTGTCCTGTTTGATTTTTAGTAGTACTTTGGAGAGCAAAGTCAGAAGGGGAAAGGCACAGACAGATAGGTTTTTTCCAGCTGAAGGACAGAGCATCCACTTTCCAGGCTTGTTTGTGGGGAGTCCTTGTGCAAAATTTGTCCAATTGGTAAGTTCTGGGAAGAGGTAAACAGGTCTATATTTGGGCTCCCCCACAAGCTTGTCAACATGTTGAAAATCCTTGGTTCCAGTTTCCACTCGTGTGGGTCCATGAGGTTTCTGCTTACTCAGTCTGCCAGCGTATTTAATTTTCCTGGCAGGAATTGAGCTTGTAGGTGCACTTGGTAGCTCAAGGCTGTTACACAATGCCATTACTAGTCTGCAGAGGGGGTAAGAATGTGTAGCCCCTGCCTATGTACCACAAGAGTGGTGTTGTCAGTCTTTACTATTAGTTGTCCTGGAAGAATGCGGTCCTTGAAGGCTGTCAGAGCATTCTGTACAGCTAACATTTCTTTTTGATTGATATGCAGGTGCATTTGACTATAGTTCCATTTGCCCTGAATGCACTGTCCTGCCAGGTGAGCCCCACATGCATAGTCAGATGCATCTGTTAAGGTTTGGGTGGCAGGGGGTTGTGTGAAAGGGAGTCCCTTGTTTTGGTGGCAGGCCTCTGCACACCGAAGAACTCTAGCCGTAGGCAAGGTATGATAGGAATCACTGCTTCTAGATCCTGGGAATGTTGACACCATAGGCTTTTTAGATACCACTATAGTTTCCTCATATGCAGTCTTGCATATGGAATTAGAAGAATGTAGGAGGCCATGAACCCCAAGGCTTGCAGTATTTGTCTTGCAGATAGCAGGGTTTTTGTGGCCACTTGTTTGAAGTAGGTTGTCAAATTAATTTCTCTGGCATGAGGTAAGCCATCTTGAAGTTGTATTCAAGCTTGTTCCCAGGAATATAATTTGTTGACAGGGTACCAGGTGTGATTTATTTTTGTTTATGGTGTAGCCCAGACAAGTTAGAACCCTTTGTACAAAGGCCAGATGATTCAAAAGTATGTCCTGGCTTTCTGCCTGAATTAGACAATCGTCCAGGTATGGGTATATTGGAATATTTCTTGGCCTGCAAAATGCAATAACTGGTGATAGGCACTTTGTGAATACCCGGAGCACAGTAGATAAGCTAAAGGGCAGTACTGAGAACTCGGTGCGTGCAGCCTGATTTGAAGCAAAGGTATCTTCTGCATGATTCCCTGATTGGGATGTGCAGGTATGCTTCTTTTAAATCTAGTGTTGCCAACGAGGCGTCTTTGCCTAGCATAGGAAGCAACTGGTGAAGTTAGCATCTTGAGTTTTGGAATCTCCAAAAAGGTGTTTAGAGTAGACAGGTCCAGGACAGGACACAATGAATTCTCTTTTCTGGGTACCAGGAAAATATTGTAGTAGAAACCTTGCCCTTTTTCCTCTTCTGGTACCAGTTGAATAGCCCCCATGCTTGAGAAAGTTCTTGTTTTTGGGCCTCTGCCCACTGATTTGGGGGTAGGTCTGGCCACCTGTTTGGTGTTGGCAATGTGTCGAAGTGAAATCTGTATCCCTGGGACACACTTTAAAACTCATTTGTCCTGGGTAATGAGCTCCCAGTACTTTACATGAAGAGCAATCTTTCCCCTCAAAAGGGGCAGTCAGTTAAGTGCTTGGAAAATTTAAAAGGAAGTCAGAGACAGTTTACCATAAGGAGGAGTCTTATTACTCCCAGACTTGGAAGTGGAGGCCCCCCCACTGCTTAGTCCTGTCTCTCCCCTGGGACTGACACTTGGGGTTTCTGCTGTGTCTGGGTTTGGCTTGAGAAGACCTGGAAGGGGCTGGAAAGGACCAATTTTTAGAGGGCCAGTGCCTACTAAATCTAGGAGGCTGAACTTGTAAGAAATCTTTAACAGTTTGCATAGATTTAGCTTTATCTTCCATTTTTATAAGAACTTCCTCAGCCTAGTTGCCAAACAGGCGGTCCTGATTTAAAGAAGCATCCAACAATTTAGCTTTAACATGATCAGGCAAAGATTGCTCCTTAAGCAAAGCATGCCTTCGGAGCACAGACCCAGTAATAGCAGCCCTGCAAGAGGCCTCTAATGAATCAAAACCACATTGCAAAGTATGTTTTCCAACCTGTACAGCAGAACGCATTAAATATTTTAGTTATGTACTTATCATAACAATAGATGTATGTGATCCATCTTGACTACATTCATTACTGACGGGCTCGAAGCAGAGAGTCTGCTCCGACTCGGCCACTATAACTAGCACAAAGTCTCTCACTGGCTGGGCTAACCCTGTATCCCAGGATGCATCACGCCCAAACCCCCAGATCTTGTTTGCCCCAATATTATCTTCCTCAGAGGAATCAAAAAACAAGTTTCCTCGAAGTCCAACAGGTAGGGGGAAGGAGGGCAGGTACGTAAGAATGTAGGCGAGATGGATCACATACATCTATCGTTATGGTAAGTACATAACTAAAAGATGTAATGTGATCCTATCTCGCCTACATTCATTAGACGGGACAGCGTCCCTAGCACCTAAATCCCGGGAGGCACACTGGAAAACACTCGTGAGCACTGTGGAAAGTACAGTTTTGTACCTACCATAAATGTAGATGTCCGAACTGGATAGCATCTGCAGTCATAACAAGTGGGTTGTCCTGTCGTCAGGCAGCCCTGCAGTCGGCCGGATTCCAAAGTCCGGGTCCGCTTCGCTGATGTCGCACCCCACCCGACGTCATCTCTGTTGGTCTTCGGGTATAAAAGCATCAGCCGACACCATTTTCCTCAGTGTTTCTTGCCCCAGATGCCAGTAGCCCTCTTGCAGGCTAAAAATTTGGATAGATGCCAATGTTTCCAAATAGATAGAGGTAAACACAATAAGCACATATATACAAACAAATACACCATAAAAGACTCCCCCCCCAACAGCTAGCTATTAGGAGGGTAAACACCCAAGGAGTACCACAGAGGGGAAGGAGGGAGGGTAATCCTGACTGCAGATGCTATCCAGTTCGGACATCTACATTTATGGTAGGTACAAAACTGTACTATGTCCTTCATGGATGCATCTGCAGTCATAACAAGTGGGTAGAATACCATAGCCAACTAGGGGAGGAGGATAAAAGTAGATTATGGTGTGTTTAGGATCCCTTGCAGTACAGCAGTGGCAAACCCTGCTCGGGATCTGGAATATAGAGGCAAATTATAATGCTTGGCAAATGTATGCACGGAGGTCCAAGTAGCCTCAATAATGTCTTTGGTTGCCACTCCTCGTAAGAAGGCTGTGGTAGTGGCTGTTGCCCTTGTAGAATGAGGTCTTATGTTCTGTGGAATTGGTTTTCCATGGAAGGAGTAACAGTATCGTATGCAATTTCCTATCCATTTGGAGATTGTCTGTTTGGAAATAGCTTTTCCTTCCCTTCCTGTTGCATAGGCTACAAAAGTTGGTCAGTCTTTCTGCTATTTTTGTTCTGTCCAAGTAGTAGCGTAGCTGTCTATGTACATCCAAGGTATGCAGTATTCTTTCCCTCTGTTTTGTGGGTTGGGAAAGAATGTAGGTAGGTGGATTGCCTGGTTTAAAGACACTCTGGATACCACCTTGGGCATAAATGTAGGATTAGTCCTCATGGACACTCTATCTTGGTGGAAGATTAGAAGGGTTGCACTGCCATTAAGGCCTGTAGTTCTGAAACCCTCCTTGCTGAAGTAATTGCCAGTAGGAAAGCAGTTTTCCATGACAGGTGTTGTAGGTCTGCTGTTGCTGCTGGTTCAAAGGGTGATAGTGTCAACTTTTCTAGCACAAAGTTTAAATCCCAAGCTGGTAATGGTGGTTTCCTTGGAGGTTTTACATTCTTGATTCCTCTGAGGAACTGCCTGAGCAAAGGGTGCGAAAACAGGTGGATCAAAGCTGTATTCTGCTGAAATAGCTGATGCATGTATCTTGATGGAGGAGTAGGACAGGCCTGAATGAAGAAGTTCGCCAGATACTCCAGAATGTTAGGCATATCTATGTTTGACACATCTTTTCCTCTTCCACTCCAGATGACAAACCTTTTCCATTTTCCAGCATAGTTCCTTCTTGTTGAAGGTCTGCGTTTCAAGAATAATGTCTTTAACTCTTTGGGAAAGTTCTGGATTAGCTGCTGCTATGTGATGTTCCATGCAGTCAGTTGCAGCGCTTTTAGGTTTGGATGTATGATGCTGTAGTTGTTCTGAGTTAACATCAAAGGCATCAGGGTATTGGCCACATATTGTTCCGAGACATGCTCTTCAGTAGTGGGTACCAGTGTTGTCTTGGCCAGTTTGGAGCTATCAGGATTATCCTTGGACGCTCTTCCTTGACTTTAGTAGTACCTTGTGTATCAAAGGAAGAGGTGGGAATGCATATGCTGTTAGGCCTTTCCAGTTGAAGGAGAGGAGTCCACTTTCCATGCTAGTGGGTGGAATGTCCTTGTGCAGAATTTTTGAGCTGGTGATTGAGAAGTGATGCGAATAGGTCTATCTGTGGCATTCCCCATTTCTTCGAGATGGTCTTGAAGATGTCCGGTGCAGCTTCCATTCGTGGGCATCCGTGGTTCTGCTTAATATGTCTGCTAGAGTATTGTCTTTCCCGGTACAAATATTGCCTGTAACTGAATGTTGTAGCTGAGCCAGGTCCACAGCTCCAAGGTCATTCTGCATAGGGGTATGAATGAGTGCCTCCCTGTTTGTTGATGTACCACATGACTGTGGTGTTGTCTGTCCTTATCATCAACTGGCCCTCTTTGAGAAATGGTTTGAACTTTTGGATTGCCAGTTTTACTGCCAGCATTTCTTTTAGATTGATGTGCAGGTGAAGTTGATCCTGTGTCCACAATCCTTGCACGCATTTGTCCAGCATGTGGGCCCCCATCCTAGGTCTGAAGCGCCTGTTGTGATGGTCTGGCTTGGTTGACATCTGCGAAGGGTAGGCCTGGGTTTGACTGGCATGCCTGAGCCCACCATAGGAACTCCTGTTTTAAGCATGGAATTAGTGGGATTTCTGTTTCTAGACTGTGTCTGTGTTGGGACCATAAATTCTTTAGGTACCACTGTAGTTTCCTCATATGTAGTCTGGCAAATGGGACCAAGATTATGCATGATGCCATGAAGCCCAAGGCCTGCAGAACTTTTCTTGCTGTTAACTTGTTCAGTTTTGTTAGTGCCAAGAAGTAAAGAGGAAGTTCTTTTGTTTTTCTGTAGTCAGGAATGCCATTTGTTGTACTGTGTCCAATTCACCAAGAATGTCCTTGTTTGGGATGGTATCAGCCTTGACTTTTGTAAATTGACTGTGTATCCCAGTCCTTGTAGCAAGTAAATGACCCTTTGTAAATCTGTTGTCAGCTTGCTTTTGTTGTCCCCTTGTAGTAGGCAGTCGCCCAGGTATGGGTAAATTTGAATTCCCTGTAGTCTGCAATGGGCGATTACTGATGCCAGGCATTTTGTGAATACTCTGAGCGCAGTAGATAAGCCAAAGGGCAATGCTGAGAATTGATAGTGCTCTGATCCTGCAAGAAATCTGAGGTATCTTCTGCAGATTGGTCGAATGGGGACGCAGGTATGCCTCCTTGAGTGCTAGAGTTACCAGCCAAGACTCCTTGCCCAGCATGGGAAGAAGTTGCTGTAGGGTCAGCATTTTGAATTTTGGGACAATGATGTATGTATTTAAGGTGGACAGGTCGAGAATTGGTCTCCAACTTTTTCCTTTCTTGGAACTAGGAATAGTCTGGAGTAGAACCCCTTTCCTTGTTCTGCTGTTGGCACTCTTTCCACAGCTCTCATGTTTGCTAACTCCATTATCTGGCGAGAGCCTCTGTTTTTGATTTGGAGGTAGATTTGGCATTCCTCTTTGACTGGTAAAGTGTGGAAGTGAAACCGTAACCTTGATCTATGGTTTGTAAAATCCACTTGTCTTTTGTTATGTAGTGCCAGTTCTTTGAAAATAAGGTTAACTTTCCGCCTAGAGGAGCTGCTATTTGTTCCCTGGTAGGCGGATTTAGGATTAAGTCACTGTGGTTATGCTGATGTAGTGGCAGTGGCTGTGTCTGTGCCTCTGTTGTTACCTTGCCACTGTCGCCCTCTGTAGGCACCTCCTCTGGATTGGTTTCTGCCTCTGGAACACCTATTCCTGCCCCTTTGAAATTTTGTGGAGACAGGAAAGGACCAATTTTGGCAGGCCAGTTCCTGCTAAACCTTGGGGTTGAACCTGCAAGAAATCTTTAACAGTTTGAACAGATTTTGCCTTTTCTTCCATTTTCTTCATAACCTGCTGGGCAGGTGTACCAAACAAACTTGTCTTGTCCATAGGAGCATCTAGCAACTTAGCTTTAACATGATCCGTAAAGCTTGTTCCTTTAGCCATGCATGCCTTCTTATCACTGTGCCTGTCATGGCTGATCTAAATGAAGCCTCCAGTGCATCATAGCCACATTTTAAGGAATGGTTGCTAACCTGTTGTATGTTATTTACCATCTCTAATACATATTTCTTATCAAGAGATTCATCAGTGGTTAGTCTTTTAGTTAACTGATCAAGCATAAACTCTTGGTATTGTATCATGTGAAACTGACCGTTTAAAGCTCTAGCTGAGAGAGTAGCTGAAGTGTAGACCTTTTTACCCCATCTGTCTAGTGACCTTGCTTCCCTTTCAGAAGGAATAGGGTTTTTAGCTGTGGTCGCGGCTACTGCCTTGGGACCCTGGGATATAGTTTCTGGGTCTGCAAGTGGGGCCTTGTATAGGTGGTGATGAGTATCTGGCACCCTGTAAAATCTGTCTGGTTTGGCAGGGGCTGGGGGTAAAGAATCTGGAGCGGAGCAAGCATCATTGAAAGCATCATCCACCACAGGGAGAACAGGAGGTATAGCTAAGGGCCTGTGCTGTGGGAGGTGCAGAAAGGTCCTAAGTCTTTTTCTGGAGTCTGAGAAATCCTGTTGCTGCCATTGGAACTGTTCTCGCATGGCATGCAAGGTTTCCCCAAAGGAGAATTCTTCTGGTGGGGAAGCAGCTGGAATGGATTCTTCAGCATCAGAATCTTCAAAATTGGAGAAGGGAGCCTCAGGCTGCTCAGTTATGTCTGATTCATCAGCAGAATAATCAGAAGACACTGGCTCAGGGGGCTCTGCCCTAGGTCTCTTCTCTGGGGGCTGAGAGACCCTGTCTGGGTGAGATTGAGATCCTCTGATTAAAGAAATTAAATCTTCTGCCAAAGAAAGCATTTGAGAACTAGAAGAGGGCCTGGATGTGGGGGTTTAACAGGCACTGTTTTAGTAGTCTTGGCTGCTTTAGCCCTGGCGAAGGCCTTAATGGACATGGCAGTTGAGGCCTAGCAGCACCACGCTGGGGTAGAGACATCCAAGGATGGTGTCTGATAAGTCAACCACCGTAGTGGGTAAAATTTCTGAGGTCGATTCAAGAGTTGTAGCAGGGGCCTCAGTTGTAAGAATAGGTTCAGCTGTACTTTGAGCAGTTTTCTCGGTTTCGGCCGAAACCGAGACACTCGCGGTTTGCTTTACCGTGGTTTCGGCCGAAACCGCGGACCGCGAGTGTCGGTCTTTATCTTTGCGTTTTTTGGGGGTAGTCGGAGGATCCGACGGCATAATGTACGCAAAAACAGAACCGAAAAAAGTACAGTTTTGTACCTACCATAAATGTAGATGTTCGAGGATCCACATTGCTGCAGTCCTAACTATCGGGTAGTCCGCTGTCCAGTCGGCCCGAATACCAGTATGACGCCGGTCACGGCGCATTAGACTGACGTCAGTACGTCAGGGTACTAATGCGCATGACCGACGTCATATCCTCAGTCTTTTCTTGCCCCAGATGTCAGAAGACCCTAAAAAGAGAAGGCCAAAACCAAAACACACCAAACATACCTGCACCAAAAATATACACAATATATACAAAGGTACCAGAATATAATCTCACCTACACCACCACCCCTAAACACAGAGGGGAAGGAGGGAGGGTAAATTAGACTGCAGCAATGTGGATCCTCGAACATCTACATTTATGGTAGGTACAAAACTGTACTATGTTCTTCATTCCACATTGCTGCAGTCCTAACTATTGGGTAGAATCCCAAAGCAGAGGTAAGGGAGGCTGGCAAATCATAAGGAAGCAGGAGCTGATAACAGGCCTTGCAAAATAGCTGTGGCAAAACCAGCCCTAGACTTAGAGTAGAGAGGAAGGTGGTAATGCTTAGAGAAAGTATGCACTGAACTCCAAGTAGCTGCCTCCAAAATATCCTTAGTTGCCACCCCCCTTAGAAATGCTGTTGAAGTGGCAGTAGCCCTAGTGGAATGAGGCCTAATCCCCGCTGGAATCTCTTTGCCATGATGGGAATAACAAAATGCAATGCAAAACCCAATCCACCTAGAAATAGTTTGTTTTGACACAGGCTTGCCCTGCGAACTCAAAGCAAAAGAAACAAACAACTGCTGAGACTGTCTAAAATCCTTAGTCCTGCTTAAATAATAATAACGCAATTGCCTGTGTACATCTAAAGTGTGCAAAATCTTTTCCCCTTTATTTTGGGGATCTGCATAAAAAGTAGGCAAATGAATAGTTTGGTTTAAAGCCACACTAGAAACCACCTTAGGCATAAAGGAAGGATTAGTACGTAATGATACCCTATCCTTATGAAAAATCAAAAAAGGCTCAACCGCCATAAGGGCCTGTAACTCAGAAACCCTTCTTGCAGAAGTAATGGCCAACAAAAAAGCAGTCTTCCAAGACAAGTATTGCAGGTCAGCAGTAGCTGCAGGCTCAAAAGGTTGTAGAGTAAGTTTCTCCAACACAAAATTGAGATCCCAAGCAGGAGTAGGAGCTCTACTACGGGGGTCTTATATTCTTTGCCCCTTAAGAAATTGCTTGAACAAAGGATGTGAAAACAATGGTGGGTCACAATCATAGTGAGCTGAAATTGCTGCAGCATGAATCTTAATGGAAGAGAAAGACAAACCTTTGTCCAATAACTCAGTAAGATATTGAAGAGCCACACTCAAATTAGGCTCAAATCTCCAAATTCTTTGCTGCAGTCCAAAATAAAAATCTCTTCCATTTTTCTGCACACTTTCCTTGTACTAGGTCTTCTTGCTTCCATAATCACATTTAAAACTTGTTGAGGAAGTTGAGACCTGCTGTCTTCAAAACAGAATATGCCAGGCTGTTAGATGAAGAGTTTGAAGCTTGACATTGAGCAGATGACCGTCCCTCTGAGACAATAGGTGTGGAATCAAGGGTAAAGGCCATGGAGGCTTCCTTACCAGACTCCTCAGTAATGGGTACCAGTGCTGCCGAGGCCAATCTGGAGCTATTAAAATCATCCTTGGCTTGTCTTGTCTGACCTTTAGAAGCACCTTTGGGAGAAGAGGCAGAGGTGGAAAAGCATACACATGAAGATTTTTCCAACTGAAAGAAAGAGCATCCACTTTCCAAGCTGTGTGATGAAATCCTTCGGCAAAACATTGGCAGCTGGTGGTTTAGTGGAGAAGCGAACAGATCTATGTCTGGAGTTCCCCATGACACTGTCAATTTTTGAAATACATGAAGATCCAGTTTCCACTGTGGGGATCCATGATTTGTCTGCTTAACACATCTGCTAAGGAGTTCTGTGCTCCGCAGAAACCTTGCCTGAAGAGTTACTTGCAAGCTCAGCGCAGTCTCCCATAAAATCATTGCTTGCCTGCACAATGGGTAAGAATGTGTTCCCCCTTGTTTGTTGATGTACCACATGACAGTTGTGTTGTCTGTTAGAATCAACACCTGCCCTGGAAGAAGTAACTCCTTGAAAGCCATTAATGCAAACTGGACTGCTAACATCTCTTTCATGTTGATATGTAGATGCTGTAGTCTGGCAGGCCACTTGTCTTGTATCCACTTTCCATCTAGATGAGCTCCCCAAGCAATGTCTGAGGCATCTGTCGTTAGAATCTGACTTGCCTCTGGCCGGGTCACAGAGAGTCCCTTGTTTAGGTGACATTCCTGAGCCCACCACAAAAATTCCTTTGAATGCAAGGTATTATTTGAATGACAGTGTCCAAGTCCTGGCAGTGCTGTGTCCATAGATTTTTGAGATACCATTGTAGCTTCCTCATATGCAGTTTGGCATTGGGAAGCACCAGAATACAAGATGCCATGAACCCTAAGGCTTGAAGGACTGTCCTTGCAGTCAGCCCGGACTGAAGAGATAATTGATGGAAGTAACTGGAAAGATTCTTTGTTTGTCCGGGCTTAAACAGGCCATCTGGGCTGCTGTATTCAGTCTCACACCCAGCAAGCACATGCCTCGAGAGGGTACCAGACTGGACTTTATTTCGCTCACAGAATACCCTAGGCATCTTAGCACTGCTATGACATATTCCAAATGCTGTAGAAGGTTTTCCTTTTCTTGAGCCAGAATCAGGCAGTCGCCCAAGTAAGGATAGATTTGAATTCCTTTTAGCCTGAAGTAAGCTATCACTGGAGCCAGAACCTTTGTGAATACTCTGGGCGCAGTAGATAAGCCAAAGGGCAATGCAGAGAACTGATAATGAGAATTTCCAGCTCGAAAACGCAGATACTTTCTGCAACTTAGTCTTATAGGCACATGAAGGTAAGCTTCCTTGAGATCTAAAGTTACCATCCAGTGATCTTTGCCCAGCAGAGGTAAAAGCTGTTGTAACGTCAACATTTTCAGATAAGTGTTGAGGATAGATAAATCCAAAATTGGTCTCCACGTGTTCCCCTTCTTTGGTACCAGGAACAGGCGAGAATAAAATCCTAGGCCCCTTTCTGGCACAGGAACTGACTGAATGGCTCCTATTTGGAGTAACAGAGAAATTTGTTTGTGAGCCTCTGTTCTTTGTAGAGGAGGAATGTCTGGCATGCCTTTGAAAGGAGGCAAGGTATGGAAATAAAACCTGTAACCGTGGTGAATGATATCCAGAACCCATTTGTCTTGGGTAATTAAATCCCAATTTTCTTTGAAAAGAGACAGTCTTCCTCCTAGAGGTGCCGCCAGGCGAGAATGTACTGGCAGCTGAAAAGGCAGGTCATTGGGTCTGCTTAAAGGACTGACCCCTGCCCTCACCAGAAGTCCGAGCAGGTGAACTCCCTGTCCTAGGCCTAAAAGAACCTTGAGCTCTGCCCCTACCACGTCTAGACCCACCCCTAGACTGGGAATCATAAGCAGGATAAGTCCACCCCTTAGTAGGCCAATTTCTACTAAACTTCGGAGGCTGCACCTGCAAAAATCTTAACAGTTTGCATAGACTTAGCCTTGTCCTCCATTTTCTTTAAAACTGCTTCCACAGGCGAACCAAACAACACATCAGACTGTAAAGGAGCATCCAAAATCCTTGTCTTAACATGCTCAACTAAGTTCTGATCTCTCAACCAGGCGTGCCTACGAAGAACAGTACCAGTGGCAGCCACCCTCGAGGAGGCCTGCACAGCATCAAAACCACACTGCAAAGAAAGCTTTCCCACTTGTTCAGAAACATGAACTAAATCCTGCAGCTCTTTACACTCAATACCTTCAGCCAGAGCATCCACCTTAGACTTCAATTGTGAAAGGAGATAATTCTGATATTTTAACATATGAAACTGACAATTCAACGCCCTCATGGCTAAAGTGGAAGAAGTGTACACTTTCTTACCCCATCTATCCAAAGCCCTTGCCTCTTTATCAGGAGGAACAGGATTTTTAACCACAGAAGCCTTCACACCTTTAGGCCCCTGAGAGACAGTTTCTGGGTCCTCTAGACTCTTAAAAAGATACTTATGGGCTTCAGGCACCCTATAGTACCTATCCGGTTTAACTGGGGCAGGAGGCAAAGAATCAGGATTTAGAGAAGCCTCTGCAAAAACATCTTCTACAACATTCAGAACAGGAGGTATAGCTAAAGGCCTATGCTGGGGTAAAAACAAGAATTCTCTAAGCCTCTTCCTGGAATCAGAGAAATCTTGACCTTCCCAT
Source organism: Protopterus annectens (assembly GCF_019279795.1). NCBI lineage: Eukaryota > Metazoa > Chordata > Ceratodontiformes > Protopteridae > Protopterus > Protopterus annectens. Next base: position 338,799,914 of record NC_056747.1, on the reverse strand, counting down.
TTAAAATGCTCCCTCATGGAATGCAGGGTCTCTGAAAAAGAAAAATCCTCAGGAGGCGAAGCTGAAGGAGTAGAGTCATCCACATTAGAATCAGAATAAGGAGGATACTCCTGCAAGTCCTCAGCAGAAGACTCAGAAGCCTCCGAACATTGCTCAAAACTCTCAAACTCAGGTTCCACCCTAGGCCTCTTATCAGGGGGGGGCATAGAACCTCTAATCATAGTAATCAAATCCTCTGCCATTTTCAGCATATGCTTCTTAGGCAAAGACCCTGAAACACTAGGAGAAACCCCCACAGAAGCTAAAGTAGGCCTGCCTCTTAAAGAAGCCTTGGCAACAGAAGGAGGCCCTAACCACCTTAGGAATAGAAGGAAGAACAGCCACCTGAGAAGCCCCTTCAGCCTGGCCTACTTCCTGAGAGGACACATCCTGCAACAATACAGTTTCTCCCTGAGACTCCAAAGAAACTCCTGGCAGAACCTCCGGCTCCACTGAGCCCTCTAAAGAACCGATGTCCGGGACTGTCGGTTCTTCCCCTCTAGGCTTCGCTGCTTTGTCCTTGCGCTTTTGGCTGAAGCGGGCCGGAGCATCCGACGGCATTTTATAATTACAACGCTTCCCAAACACTAACCTGGCACAGTCTAACCTTCTCTTAATAGTGCGCTTGTTAAATCTAGCACAAGAGCGGCATCCAACAACGCCGCTCAGGCCCTAAACAAGGTATACACAACGTATGGTAATCCCTATGAGGTATCTGTTTCCCACAAGAAATACAGTTATTCACTTTTTCTGACATCCGTTAAATACTGAGGCAAGAAAACCAAAATATTCCCCAACGGGGTACTTAGCCAACTTTGATTCGGTCTGAAACTCTGACTTCAGAAACTTTCAGAACGCCAACCTGCACTCGCAAAATTGCTTCTGCATCGGACCATGCGGCAAAAAAGACTGGGGATATGACGTCGGTCATGCGCATTAGTACCCTGACGTACTGACGTCAGTCTAATGCGCAGTGACCGACGTCAGCCATATACTTTGGTATTCGGGCCGACTGGACAGCGGACTACCCGATAGTTAGGACTGCAGCAATGTGGAATGAAGAACATCTGTTCTGCAAACTCCGACCGTCGCCTAAGTGTTCGTCGGTTGAAAGAGGCACAGGCCGAACAGGCTGCTACGTCGTGGGCTGGGCCTAAACAAGGCAGACAGTAAGAGTGGAAATCTTTATGAGGTATTTGTTTCCCACAGGTTAAACAATTGTTAACTTTTTCTGACATCGGCTGAGGCAAGAAAGAGTCCCCAACGGGGTACTTAGCTTTAGAAGTCTTCGGCAGTATTCGTAGAAGTAATCTCTGATCCGACCTACCGCACTTGCGAACAGCTTCTGCTTCGGCGCCACGCCGCAAGAAAGACTGAGGAAAATGGCCGGCTGATGCTTTTATACCGAAGACCAACAGAGATGACGCCGGGTGGAGTGCGAATCAGCCGGCCGGACCCGGACTTTGGAATCCGGCCGACTGCAGGGCTGCCTGACGACAGGACAACCCACTTGTTATGACTGCAGATGCATCCATGAAGGACATCCAAAGGAAGTCCGACCTCTAGAGGCCATGTCCAGTTTGTAATGAGAAATAAAGGAATGTGGAGAAGTCCAAGTAGCCACTGCACACATCTCATCTATGGATAGTCTAGCATGAAAAGCCACTGAAGTTGACATAGCCCTGATAGAATGTGCCTTAACTGGAAATGGAAGATCCTTACCCGCTAATGCATAAATAAATGAGATGCAGTCTCTAATCCACTTAGCTATGGTGCCCTTAGTTACAGATCTGCCCATTCTATTGTCCAAAAAGGACACAAACAACTGATCTGATTTCCTCTCCTGTTGCGTCCTACTTAGATAAAAAGTACAGTTTTGTACCTACCATAAATGTAGAGTGTTCACCCTGCTGCAGTCATTACACTAGGGTTATCCTGTCGTCAGGCGGTCCCGCAGTCGGCCGGATTTCCAAAGTCTTGGTCTGACGTCTGTTGCAGTCGCCTCATCCCTGACGTCAGTGCGCCAGGGGGTACATATAGTGCAACTGACGCCATTTTCTTCAGTTTTTCTTGCCCCAGATGTCAGGTGCCCCCAAAAGGGTGATCCAAATCAGTACCAAATGGTGTGAACACTGTTCAAACACAAAATCCCTTCAGCTATAAGCAAATACATCAGTAAGGCATAGCACAGGATTATAGCCAGTAGATCAGAGGGGTTGGAGGGAGGGTAACCTGGACTGCAGCAGGGTGAACACTTGAACATCTACATTTATGGTAGGTACAAAACTGTACTATGTTCATCGTGTTACCCTGCTGCAGTCATTACACTTGGGTTGAGTCCCAAAGCTAAGGTAGGGCGGTGGCATCATAGAGGGTTAGTGGAAGCAATGAGGCCCTGCAAAACTGCAGTGGCGAAGCCTGCCCTGGACTTAAAATAAAGAGGTAAGTGATGGTGTTTGGTGAAGGTGTGCACTGAACTCCAAATTGCAGCTTCTAAGATTTCCTTGGTAGGAACCCCCCTGAGAAAGGCTGTAGAGGTAGCTGTTGCCCTGGTAGAGTGGGATCTAATGGTAGGAGGAACTGGTTTCCCATGATGGGTGTAGCAGAATCAGATGCAATGGCCTATCCATTTAGAAATGGTTTACTTGGATATGGCCTTCCCTTGAGAGGCAGTAGCATAGGACACAAAGAGCTGGTCAGTTTTTCTGAAAGCCTTAGTTTTGTCCAAGTAGTAACAAAGCTGCCTGTGAATGTCCAAGGAATGCAGGAGTCTCTCACCTTTGTTCTGTGGATTGGGGTAGAAAGTGGGTAGGTGGATGGTTTGATTTAGAGCTACACTGGAAAAGTACAGTTTTGTACCTACCATAAAAGTAGATGTCCGATAGGTATGCATCTGCAGTCATCACATATGGGTTGTCCTGCCTCAGGCAGCCCTTCGGTCGGCCGGATTCCAAAGTCTGGGTCCGGCGTCGGCTGATGTCATCCCTTCCCCGACGTCAGAGCGCCTGGGGTATAAAAGAGTCAGCCGACGCCATCTTCCTCAGTTTTTCTTGCCCCAGATGCCAGGTGCCCTCTAAGGAAGGCTAAATTTGGAGAAATGCAATAAATTCCAAACATGCACAAATATATATATACATATATAAAAACAAATACACCATAATAGATAACCCCAGCTAGCTATGAGAGGGGAATGTACCCAAGAAATACCACAGAGGGGAAGGAGGGAGGGTAAACCTGACTGCAGATGCATACCTATCGGACATCTACATTTATGGTAGGTACAAAACTGTACTATGTCCTTCTAGGATGCATCTGCAGTCATCACATATGGGTAGAATACCATAGCCAATCTGGGGGTGGAGGATCTATGTAAAGGATGATGTAGCCAAAATGCCCTGCAGGACTGCCATAGCAAAGCCTGCTCTGGATCTGGAATATAAAGTTAATCTGCAATGCTTGGAAAATGTATGCACGGAGCTCCATGTAGCAGCTTCTAAAATGTCCTTGGTAGCCACCCCTCTTAAGAAGGCTGTGGAGGTGGCTGTGGCTCTGGTCGAATGAGGTCTAATGTTAGCTGGCACAGTTTTTCCATGAAAGGAGTAACAGAAACGAATGCAATTCCCTATCCATTTTCAAATTGTCTGTTTTGAAATTGCTTTTCCTTGTGTACCAGCAGCATATGCTACAAACAACTGGTCAGTTTTTCTGTAATTTTTAGTTCTGTCCAAGTAGTAGCGCAACTGCCTGTGTATGTCCAGGGTGTGCAGAAGCTTTTCCCCTTTGTTTTGTGGATTTGGAAAGAAGGTAGGCAGGTGAATAGCTTGGTTTATTGAGACCCTAGATACCACACCTTTGGCATAAATGAAGGATTGGTTCTCAATGAGACTCTGTCTTGATGAAAAATAAGAAATGGCTGTACTGCCATGAGGGCCTGTAACTCAGATACTCTTCTTGCTGAGGTTATGGCCAGAAGGAAGGCAGTTTTCCAACAGAGGAACTGTAGTTCTGCAGATGCTGCTGGTTCAAAAGGAGGCAGTGTTAGTTTTTCGAACACAAAATTAAAGGTCCCAAGTAAGCAGTGGTGGTTTCCTTGGAGGATTGATGTTTTTAATTCCTCTTAGAAACTGTCTTAGCAGAGGATGAGAGAAGACAGGTGGATCAGTATTGTACTCTGCTGAAATTGCTGAAGCATGAATTTTAATGGAGTAAGACAGGCCATTGTGGAGCATTTCTGCCAAATATTCCAGAATATGTGCCATGTTCATAACTGTTGCATCTAGGCCCTTTGAGGTGCTCCAGGTGTGAAATCTTTTCCATTTTGCTGAGTATGCCTTTCTTGTGGAAGGCCTGCGAGCTTCCATGATGATATCCTTCACTCTCTTGGACAGCTTATCCTGGTGATGAGTCAAGGTATTTTCCAGGCAGCTAGATGTAATGTTTTCAGGTTGGAATGCAGAGTTTTGTAATTGTGCTGTGACAGGAGAAGAGGCCATTGTGGCAGAAGCCATGGTTTTGTCTGACATGCTCTTTAGCAATGGGTACCAGTGCTGTCTTGGCCAGTCCGGAGCAATCAGAATCACTCTTAGCTGCTCTGCCCTGATCTTCAGTAAGACCTTGGTCATTAATGGAAGAGGTGGGAATGCATACACTGTTAGAGTTCTCCAGCTGAAAGAGAGGGCGTCCACTTTCCATGCTTGTGGGTAAGTCCTTGAGCAGAATTTCTTCAGCGGATGATTGTGTGGAAGGCAAAGAGGTCTATGTCCCGTCTCCCCCAGGATTGTGTTATCTGATGGAAGATGTCTGGGTGCAGCATCCATTCGTGTGCATCCATGATGCTCCTGCTTAAGCTGTCCGCCAGTATATTGTCCTTTCCTGGTAAAATTGGGATTGTAGCTGTATACTGAGGGTCAAGGAAAGTTCCCATAGATTCATTGCCAGTCTGCAAAGAGGGTAGGAATGGGTGCCTCCTTGCTTGTTTATGTACCACATAACTGTAGTGTTGTCTGTACTTATTAGCAGGTGGCCCTGATGTAGAAATAACTTGAAGGCCTTGATTGCATGCATCACTGCCAGTACTTCCTTTTGGTTTATGTGCATGAGTAGCTCTTTTTATGATCATAGTCCTTGAATGCATCTTCCTTCCATGTGCGCTCCCCATCCGTGGTCTAAAGCGTCCGTTGTAATGGTTTGGCTGGCTATTGGTTTGCTGAAGGGCAAACACCTGTTTGACTGGCTTGCTTGAGCCCACCACAGAAATTCCCTTTGAAGGCATGGGATGAGTGGTATCAAAGTTTCCAAGCTGTGACTGTGCTGAGTCCATAAACTCCTTGGGTACCATTGGAGTTTCCTCATACGTAGCCTTGCTTGAGGATGTAATCCAGGGCCTGCAAGATTTTTCTTGCAGTCAGCTGAGTTTGTCTTGACAGGTTTGTGAAGTAATCCGGTACTTGGTTTTGTTTTTCTTCTGTGAGGAAAGCCATTTGGGTGGTTGTGTCTAGATCTGCACCCAGAAAAGTTATTCTTTGGGATGGTACAAGTCTTTACTTGTGAATGTTGACTGTATATCCCAAGGCCTGAAGATAGATGGCATAATTCAAATGTTTTACCAAAATTTGTTGGCTGTCCGCTTGTATAAGGCAGTCGTCCAGATATGGGTATATTTGCATCCCCTGAAGTCTGCAGTGTGCAATTACTGATGCCAGGCATTTCGTGAATACTCTGGGCGCAGTAGATAAGCCAAAGGGCAATGCTGAGAATTGATAATGCTCTGAACCTGCAAGAAATCTGAGGTGTCTTCTGCAGCTTTGTCTGATAGGGACATGCAGGTATGCCTCCTTGAGGTCCAGAGTTACCAGCCAAGACCCCTTGCCCAGCATGGGAAGGAGTTTCTGTAGAGTCAGCATTTTGAATTTTGGCACAATGAGATAAGTATTTAGTGCGGACAGGTCGAGAATAGACCTCCATTGCTTTTTTCTTGGAACAAGGAAGAGTCTGGAATAAAATCCTTGGCCTTGTTCTGCGAGAGGAACCTTTTCTATTGCTTTCATTCTCATTAAGTTGGAGATTTGTTTTCAAAGCCTCTGCCCTTTGATTTGGTGGCAGGTCTGGCATGCCTTTTCTTTTCGGTAATGTGTGGAAATGGAACCTGTATCCTTTGTCTATTATTTGTAGTGTCCATTTGTCCCTTGTAATAAAGTGCCAATTTTCTGAAAATAAGGAAAGCTTTCCGCCCAAAGGTGCTTTCAATTGAGCCCTGGTTGGCGGTGTCAAAGTAAAGTCATTGAGTCTGGCCATGTGCAGCAGTTGCAGGCCCTGCACTACCTCTGGTTGGGAGGCTGCCATTGACGTCCTCTTTAGGAGCCTCTAGTTTGCCCTCTACCTCTGGCACACCTGTTCTTGCCTCTCTGAAATCTGTGTCTGGAAAGGACCAGTTCTTGGAAGGCCAATTTCTGCTGAATCTTGGTGGTTGGACTTGCATAAAATATTTGACAGTTTGCACAGATTTTGCCTTTTCCTCAAATTTCTTTAAGACCTCCTGAGCAGTGGAGCCAAATAACGTTTGCTTTTCCAGTGGAGCATCAAGAAGCTTTGCTTTAACATGGTCTGGCAGAGATTGTTCCTTCAGCCAAGCATGCCTACGTATGACTGCACCTGTCATAGCTGACCTACATGAAGCTTCCAATGCATCATAACCACACTGCAAAAAATGGTTGCTAACCTGTTGAGAGTTATGTACCAGATCCTGAAGTGATCTGCGATCTAGGGGTTCAGGTAAAGACAGTGTTTTATGCAATTCATCTAACAAATATTCTTGGTACTGTATCATATGAAATTGACAGTTTAAAGCCCTCATAGAAAGGGTAGCAGAAGTATACACTTTTTTACCCCATCGCTCTAAAGCCCTGGACTCCCTTTCAGAGGGGAGTGGATTTTTCGTAGTGACAGCTGCAACCCCCTTTAGGCCCCTGGGAAATAGTTTCTGGATCAGCAGAGTGGGCCTTGTAAAGGAAAAGATGTGATTCCGGGACCCTGTAGTACCTATCGGGTTTGGCAGGAGCCGGAGGGAGTGTGTCAGGGGTTGAGCTAGATTCAGAGTACATATCATCAATGACATTCAAAACAGGGGGAATAGCCAAAGGTCTATGCCAAGGCAAATGTAAGAAAGTCCTTAATCTCTTCCTGGAATCAGAGAATTCCTGGCCCTGCCATTGGAAATGCTCCCTCAGTGTGCAGAGTTTCCCCAAAAGACAGTTCTTCAGGAGGGGAAGCCGAAGGGATAGATTCCTCTGCATCCGAATCCTCGTAGGCCGAAAAGGCCTCCTCCTGGTAGTCAGAGAGCAGAGCCATCCGAGGCCTCAGAGGAGAGGGGATCAGAGGGCTCAACCCTGGGCCTTTTTTCTGTAGGAGGTTGAGAGCCCCTGTCAGGATGAGGCTGAGAGCCCCTAATTAATGAAATAAGGTCCTCTGCTAGACTAAGGATCTGAGAACCTGTAGTGGGTCCCTGAGGAATAACCCTGGGAGGCATAGATTTTGAAAGTTTGGCAGCTTTAGCCCTAGAGAATGCCTTAATGGACATGGATGCAGGAGGCCTGGCTGCACCACGTGCTGGTGTAGTTTTGTCTAAGGGAATGGTGTCGGAGGGTTCCTGGACACCAGACTCCAAAGGAGATTCAACAACCGATACAGTAGTGGCCTCCGGGGCCGAGGTTGTCGGTTGTACAGTTTCGGTGGACGGTAGTACCAGGGACTCTGTTTCAGCCGAGACAGAGACACTTGCGGTAGGCCTGGCCGTGGTTTCAGCTGAAACCGTGGACCGTGTCGGTCCTTGTCCTTCCGTTTCATTAAATGTGAAGTCAGGGTTTCCGACGGCATTTTGTAAGCAAAACTAGCCCCAAAGAATTCCTCTGCAAACTCCGACCGACATCTTAGAGTGCGTCGGTTGAAGGAAGCACAGGCAGAACAGGCCGAGACGTCGTGGTCTGGGCCTAGGCAAGGTAGGCAGTAAGAGTGGAAATCCTTATGAGGTATTTGTTTCCAACAAGTTAAGCAATTATTAATTTTATCTGACATCGGCTGAGGCAAGAAAGAGTCCCCAACGGGGTACTTAGCTTTTGAAGTCTTCGGTTTGGCTGAATTGCAGGAGCTGGCCGACCGGCACTTGCGAACTGCTTCTGCTTCGGGCACCAAGCGGCAAGAAAGACTGAGGAAGATGGCGTCGTCTGACGCTTTTATACCCCAGGCGCTCTGACGTCGGGGAAGGGGCGACATCAGCCGACGCCGGACCCATACTTTGGAATCCGGCTGACCGAAGGGCTGCCTGAGGCAGGACAACCCATATGTGATGACTGCAGATGCATCCTTGAAGGACATCACCTTAGGCATGAAGGAAGGATTAGTTCATAGAGAAACTCTGTCTTGATGAAAAATGAGGAAAGGTTCCACTGCCATAAGTGCCTGCAATTCTGAAACTCTCCTAGCAGAAGTTACTGCCAGGAGCAGGGCAGTCTTCCAAGATAGGAACTGAAGGTCCGCAGAAAAAGCTGGTTCGAAGGGAGGTAACGTTAGTTTTTCCAGAACAAAATTGAGGTCCCAGGTTGGTGTAGGAGCTCTTCTAGGTGGTCTAATGTTTTTTGCCCCTCTGAGGAACTGCCTTAGGAGAGGATTTGAAAATAAAGGTGGATTTGTGTCGTAGTGAGCTGAAATAGCTGAAGCATGGATTTTAATTGAGGAGAAGTCCTTTATGCAACATCTCAGCTAAATACTGCAGAATGCGAGACATATGAGGCTGAGTTGTGTCTTGGCCTTAAGCTTGGTTCCAAGCAGAAAACCTTTTCCATTTGTCCGAGTAAGCCTTCCTGGTGCTTGGCCTCCTGGCTTCTAGAATAACAACCAGCACTGCTTGTGAAAGAGGGGCTGATTGGATGCTTAATTGATTTGCCATGCAGCCAGGTTTAAGGTTTTGATCTGGCTGTGTAGAATCTGCTTGTCTTGCTGCATGAGCAAATGAGGTATTTGAAGCAATATCCATGGTGGGCTGTGAGCCATATTCTTCAATAGCGGGTACCAGTGCTGGCGTGGCCAGTCTGGGGCTATGAGAATCATTCGAGGTTTCTCCTTTTTGACCTTCAAAAGAACCTTTGTGAGAAGAGGTAATGGAGGAAAGGCATATGCTGTCAGGTTTTTCCAACTGAAGGAGAGAGCGTCCACTTTCCAAGCTTGATGGTGGAATGTCCTTGTACAAAATTGTCAGCTGGTAGTTTTGAGGACTGGCAAACAGGTCTATATTTGGTAAGCCCCATCTTTGAGTTATCATTGTAAATATTTGTGGGTCTAGCTTCCACTCGTGGGGATCTTTGATGTTTCTGCTTAGGTCGTCTGCCAATGTTTTTTTCTGTCCTGGCAGGAATTGAGCTAGTAACTTGACTTGGTAGGCCAGAGCTGTGTTCCATAACATTATTGCTTGCCTGCAAACAGGGTAGGAATGTGTGCCACCTTGTTTATGTACCACATTACTGTGGTGTTGTCCGTCTTTATTGCAAATTGTCCAGGCTGTAGTAGATCCTTGAAGGCTGTCAGAGCTATCTGTACAGCTAGCATCTCTTTTTGGTTTATGTGCAGTTTTCTTTGTTCTGCAGTCCATATACCTTGAATGCATTGCCCTGCCATGTGTGCCCCCCATGCATAGTCTGAAGCGTCTGTTGTGATAGTTTGACTGGGTGGGGGTAAGGTGAAAGGCTGACCCTTGTTGAGGTGACGTGCCTGTGCCCACCATAGAAATTCCTGTTGAAGGCAGGGAACGAGAGATCACCATGTCCAAGCTGTGGCTGTGCTGAGACCATATGCTTTTTAGGTACAACTGTAATTTCCTCATATGCAGTTTTGCAAATGGTATCAGAATGCAAGATGCCATGAAGACCAAAGCCTGCAGAATTTTTCTTGCAGTTAATTGGGTCTTTGTTGCCATTGTTTTGAAATATTGAGTCAGTAGTAATTGCTTGTCTGGTGCAAGATAAGTAAGATAAGCCTTCAGGGCCGTTGTGTCCAAGCTGGCACCCAGGAATGTCATTTTTTGTGAGGGTATTAGTTTTGACTTCTTTTTGTTTACTGTGTACCCCAGACAATTCAGTAGTTGCTTCACAAAAGCCAGATGTTGTAAGAGAATGTCTTTTCTTTCTGCTTGAATGAGGCAGTCCAGGTATGGATATATTTGAATTCCTCTGTCTGCAGTATGCAATTACTGGTGCCAGGCATTTTGTGAATACTCTGGGCGCAGTAGATAAGCCAAAGGGCAGTGCAGAGAATTGATAATGGGTTGAACCTGCAATGAAACGGAGGTATTTTCTCCAACTTTGTCTGATAGGGACATGCAGGTATGCCTCCTTGAGGTCCAACGTTAACAGCCATGCTTCCTTGCCCAACATGGGAAGTAGCTGCTGTAGTGTTAGCATCTTGAATTTGGGAACTTGTAAGTGTTTAGAATTGAAAGGTCCAGAATTGGTCTCCAAGCATTTTCTTTTCTGGGTACTAGGAAGAGTCTTGAGTAAAATCCTTGGCCTTGCTCTTGAGTTGGTACCCTTTGAATGGCTCTCATGGCCATGAGAGCTGTAATTTGTTTTTGAGCCTCTGCCCTTTGATTTTGTGGCAGGTGTGGCATTCCTCTCTTTATTGGCAAGGTGCGAAAGTGGAATCTGTATCCTTGTAAAATTATGTCTAGTACCCATTTGTCCTTTGTGATCATGTGCCAGTTGTCTGCAAATAGTGCTAGCTTTCCACCCAGGGGGGCTGACGAGTTTTGTTTGGCCAGCTGAGGTGCAAGTCATTGAGTTTGTTTTCTGGTGGGTTGACACCTGTCTTCTCCTCCCTTCTGGGTTGGAGTGTCCCATTGGCAAGGTTTATACTGAGCTTGTGGTTCTCCTCTGCCCCTTGGGCCTGTATTTACCCCTCTGAGGCCTGTCAGTGGCTGGAAAGGACCAATTTTTCATTGGCCAGTTTCTGCTGAAGCGAGGGGGTTGTACTTGTAAGAAATCTTTGACTGTCTGCATTGATTTTGCCTTATCTTCCATTTTCTTTAAAACTTCTTCTGCTTTAACACCAAAAAAAAAACATCCTGCTGTAAGGGAGCATCTAGTAGCTTTGCTTTAACATGATCAGGCAGACTTTGTTCCTTTAACCAGGCATGCCTACGTATAACTGTTCCACTGACAGATGCTCTGCAGGAGGCCTCTAAAGAATCAAACCCACATTGCAAGGTATGTTTCCCTACCTGCTCAGTGGCGTGCAACAAATCCTGTACTTCTTTCAATTCAGATTGTTGAGGGAGGGTGGTTATCTTTTGTTTTAACTGAGAGATCAGAAATTGCTGATACTTAAGCATATGAAATTGACAGTTTAGAGCTCTCATAGCTAAAGTTGCTGAGGTGTAAACCTTTTTCCCCCATCTGTCTAGTGCTATTGAATCCCTTTCAGAAGGTACTGGATTTTTAGCCATGGAAGCCTTAGCCCCCATGGGACCCTGGGAGATAGTCTCTGGGGTCAGCTACTGGGCTTTTGTAAAGAAATTTGTGGGAATCAGGTACTCTGTAGTATCTGTCAGGCTTGGCCGGAGGCAGAGAGTCTGGGTTGAAAATGGATTCTAAATAGACATCCACAATGTCCAAAACAGGAGGGATGGCTAGAGGTCTGTGTTGGGGAGTAAAAGAAACTCTGAGCCTTTTCTTGGAATCAGAGTAATCCTGACCTTCCCAGTGAAAATGTTCCCTCAGAGTGTGTAAAGTTTCCCCAAAAGAGTAATCTTCTGGAGGGGAAGCAGAGGGAATAAAGCCCTCAGCATCAGAATCTTCATAAGGAGAGAAGGAATAGTCTTGGTCCTCAGAGGAATCCGAAAAAATAGTTGATCAGAGGAAGCAGATTCTTCCTCTAGTCTAGGCCTTTTGTCAGGAGGAGGCTGAGAACCCCTGATAAAAGAAATCAAATCTTCAGCCATCTTGAGCATCTGTTTCTTAGGCATAGGGCCTTGAACAGGAGACTGGAGTGAAGCCTTTTTCAGTTTGGAAGGAGTCTTAGACTTGGAAAACGTTTCGACTGTAAGAGTCGTCAGTCTGAAAACTCCTTCAGAAACCGATGGCGTTTCAGAAGCACCATCCTTGGAAGGTAAATCGTCGGTAGGGCCTGGAGTAAAAGGCTGCATCGGCCTAGTACATTCCGTCAAAATATCTGTAGCGGTCTTGGTTTCTTGAACTTTAGTATTCACAGGCTGCGTCGGAACCTCACTGATAACCGAACAGGAGACTGGATCAACCGAGGCCTCGGAATCGGGCTTAGGCCTGGGCTGTCAATCCTTATCCCCGTGCTTTTTGTGCACGCCGGTAGTAGGAAGCTCCGACGGCATGTTATAATTAAATGTTTTGCCAAAAAAGTGTTGTGCGAAATCAAATCGTCTTTTAATAGTAAGTTTATTAAATCTAGCACAAAAACGACAAGTGACGTCATGATCAGGGCCTAGGCAAGCTATGCAATAAGAATGAAAATCCTTGAGGTATTTGCTTCCCACAAGAAATACAATTGTTAACTTTTTCTGACATCGGACTGAGGCAAGAAAAGTTTCCCCAACGGGGTACTTAGCTTTATAGAAGACTTCGGTTTGAAATTCGAATTCGAAAATCTCAGGAATCGGCCGACCGGCACTTGCGAACTGCTTCTGCTTCGGGCACTGTGCGGCAAGAAAGACTGGGGAAAATGGCGTTGGTTGCAATATATGTACCCCTGGCACACTGACGTCAGGGATGAGGCGACTGCAACAGACGTCGGACCAAGACTTTGGAAATCCGACCGACTGCGGAACCGCCTGACGACAGGACCACCCTAGTGTAATGACTGCAGCAGGGTAACACGATCATCCTCAGTCTATGCACATCCAACTGGTGAAATTTGTATTCCGCTTTGTTGGAAAACCGTGGAAAAAAGACCGGCAGCTCAATAGACTGGTGGAGACACAGGGCAGAAGAGACCTTAGGGAGAAAAGAAGGATTAAGTCTCAGAGATACTCTGTCCTTATGAAAAATTAAATGAGGAGGTTTAACAGAAAGGGCTTGAAGCTCCGATACCCTTCTGGCTGATGTTATGGCTACCAAGAAGGCAGTCTTCCATGACAAAAATTTTAATTCGCAGGAGGCTGCCGGCTCAAAGGGAGAAGACATCAAAGCTCTGAGCACCACATCTAAATCCTATGGCAAGACGGGTTGCAAAACCGGAGGGCGAAGTAACCAGGCTCCTTTCAGAAAGGCTTTACACAGCTTATGACATATGAGGAAAGGCTCATGTGCAACATGATAATTGGAGATTGCTGCCAACTGAACCTTTATAGTGGAGGCAGCAGAGCCCTATCTAAACAGTGTTGCTAAGAAATCTAACACCGCCGACACAGGGGCTGTAAGGGGATGAAGATCGCGTTGCTGAGCCCAAATTGCAAATCTCTTCTATTTACTAGAGTATATTTTCCTAGTAGAAGACTTGTGGGAGGAAAACAGAATATGTACTACTTCCGGGGCAAAGATATGCTGTCTGACTAAGGTCGGAAGTGGAGAAGCCAGGCAGTGAGCTTGAGTGTTCGTAGGGATGGATGGAGCTGTCCTGACCGAGTCAATAGGTCTGGAGCTGGGTCCAGAATCCAAGGACCATCCACCGCATACTTCCGAAGGAAGGGGAACCAAACTTGACGGGGCCAGTGTAGTGCGATCAAAATAATGTTGCTTCCCAAGCAGGTAGCCTTCTGAATCACTCCTGGGAGAAGAGGGACGGGTGGGAAGGCGAAGAGCAGACCGGAGGGCCAATTGTGGACTACAGCATCCCTGGGTGACTCCCCCTGTGGGGGGATCAGAGTGAAAAAATTGCTCCACTTCACATTCAGGGGGCTGGCAAAGAGGTCGCAGCTGGGAAGGCCCCACTTGGAGAAGATCTGAGCAGCCACACTGTCATTCAGGGACCACTCGTGAGGCATCAGAATAGCTCTGCTCAGCCTGTCTATCACACTGGACTTCCCCAGAATGTGCGTTGCCACTAGAAAGCGCTGGGAAGCGATCACCCAATTCCACACTCTCATGACCTCCCTGCAAAGGGGGTAGGACTTGGTTCCTCCCTGTTTGTTCAGATACCAAACTGACATAGTCGGAAAGAATCGCAAAATTTCCCCTGGGAAGAGAGCTGTGAAGTGCCTGCAACACTAGAAGCATCGCTCTCATCTCTAGAAAGTGCAGTTTTGTACCTACCATAAATGTAGATGTCCGATAGGCATGCATCTGCAGTCCTTACAAATGGGTTGTCCTGTCGTCAGGCAGCCCTTCGGTCGGCCGGATTCCAAAGTCTGGGTCTGGCCTCGGCTGGTGTCGCACTTCACCCGACGTCATAGCTGCAGTTTTTCGGGTATAAAGGCATCAGCCGACGCCATTTTCCTCAGTGTTTCTTGCCCCAGATGCCAGGTGCCCTCTAGGAAGGCTAAATTTGGATAAATGCAAATGGTTCCAAATAGTAGAGAGCAAACAAAATAAGCATGTATGTACATATATACAAACAAATACACCATAATAGATTCCCCCAGCTAGCTACAAGATGGGCAAATACTCTAGGAGTACCACAGAGGGGAAGGAGGGTGGGTAATCCTGACTGCAGATGCATGCCTATCGGACATCTACATTTATGGTAGGAACAAAACTACTACGTCCTTCAAGGATGCATCTGCAGTCCTTACAAATGGGTAGAATACCATAGCCAAACTGGGGGAGGAGGAGAAATAAGATTATGGTGTAGTTAAGATCCCTTGCAAAACAGCAGTGGCAAAACCTGCTCGGGATCTGGAGTATAAAGGTAAATTATAATGCATGGCAAATGTATGCACGGAGCACCAAGTAGCAGCCTCTAAAATGTCTTTGGTAGCCACTCCTCGTAAAAAAGCTGTGGTAGTGGCTGTAGCCCTTGTAGAGTGAGGCCTGATGTTTTCTGGAGTTTTCTTCCCATGGTAGGAGTAACAAAATCTAATGCAATTTCCTATCCACTTAGAGATTGTCTGTTTTGAAATTGCTTTTCCTTCCATTCCTGTTGCATATGCTACCAGTAGCTGGTCAGTTTTTCTGTTGCTCTTGGTCCTGTCCAGGTAGTAACGTAATTGTCTATGTACATCCAAGGTATGCAACAGTCTTTCTCCCCTGTTCTGTGGGTTGGGGAAGAATGTAGGTAGGTGGATAGCTTGATTTAAAGATACCCTGGAGACCACCTTTGGCATAAAAGTAGGATTAGTTCTCATGGACACTGTCTTGATGGAAGATCAGGAAGGGCTGTACTGCCATTAGTGCCTGTAGCTCAGATACCCTTCTTGCTGAAGTGATTGCAAGCAGGAAAGCAGTTTTCCATGATAAGTATTGTAATTCTGCTGTTGCTGCTGGTTCGAAAGGAGGTAGTCAACTTTTCTAGCACAAAGTTCAAGTCCCATGCTGGCAATGGTGGCTTCCTAGGTGGTTTTACATTTTTAATTCCTCTCAGCAACTGCCTGAGCAGAGGATGTGAGAAGACTGGAGGATCCAAGTTGTATTCTGCTGAAATGGCTGATGCATGAATCTTAATGGAAGAATAGGACAGGCCGTTGTGGAAGAGCTCTGCCAAGTATTCCAGGATGTTCGCTATGTTTACCAGTGACACATTCTCTCCTTTTGCTGTACTCCAAATGAGATATCTTTTCCATTTTGCTGAATAATTTTTTCTTGAGGGTCTGCGAGCCTCCAAGATAATGTCCTTAACCCTCTGAGGTAAATCTGGGTTATTTGGTCTTATGCAATGTTCCAGGCAGCCAGCTGCAGTGTTTTCAGGTTTGGATGCAGGGTTTTGAAGTTGTTCTGTGTTAACAGCAAGGGAACTAGGGGCAGAGGCCATATTTGTTCCCGAGACATACTCCTCAGTAATGGGTACCAATGTTGCCTTGGCCAGTCTGGAGCTATCAGGATGATCCTTGGACGGTCTTCTTTGATCTTCAATAGCACCTTGTGCATCAAAGGAAGAGGTGGGAATGCATATGCTGTCAGGTTTGTCCAACTGAAAGATAGGGAGTCCACTTTCCAAGCAAGAGGGTGGTACGTCCTTGTGCAGAATTTTTTCAGTTGGTGATTGTGTGGGGATGCAAATAAGTCTATTTCTGGTAGTCCCCATTTCCTTGTAATGGTTTTGAAGATGTCCGGATGAAGCATCCATTCGTGGGCATCCGTGGCAGTTCTGCTTAGGATGTCTGCTAGTATACTTTCTTTTCCTGGCACAAAAATTGCTTGTAACTGAATGTTGAAGCTCAGTGCCACATTCCAGAGGTCCATTGCCATCCGGCATAGAGGATATGAATGTGTGCCTCCCTGTTTGTTGATGTACCACATAACTGTGGTGTTGTCCGTCCTTAGCAGTTGACCCTGTCGAAGAAATGGTCTGAATGCTTGAATTGCCAGTTTTACTGCCAGCATTTCCTTTTGATTTATGTGTAGGTGCAGCTGGTCTTGAGTCCATAAGCCTTGTATGCACTTGTCCAGCATGTGTGCCCCCCAACCGAGATCTGAAGCGTCTGTTGTGATGGTCTGGCTTGGTTGAGTGCTGCGGAAGGGCAGTCTCTTGTTTGTTTGACAGGCCTGAGCCCACCATTGGAATTCTTGCTTCAGGCATGGAATTATTGGAATTTGGGTTTCTAGGCTGTGCTTGTGCTGAGACCATAAATTCCTTAGGTACCACTGTAACTTTCTCATATGTAGTCTGGCATGTGGAATCAATATTATGCAGGATGCCATGTAACCGAGCTTGCAGGACTTTTCTTGCTGTTAGCTGGTTCTGCTTTGTTAATGCCATGAAGTAGAAAGGGAGTTGCTCCTGTTTTTCTACTGTCAGGAATGCCATTTGTTTTGATGTGTCCAGATCTGCACCCAAGAAGGTTATCCTTTGGGATGGTATCAGCCTTGACTTTTTATATTGACTGTGTATCCCAGGGCTTGTAGTAGATGAATGACCCTTTGCAAATATTTTGTTAATTTGTTTTGTTGTCCGCTTGTAACAGGCAGTCGTCCAGGTAAGGGTAAATTTGAATTCCCTGAAGCCTGCAATGAGCAATTACTGATGCCAGGCATTTCGTGAATACTCTGGGCGCAGTAGATAAGCCAAAGGGCAATGCTGAGAATTGATCATGCTCTGATCCTGCAAGAAATCTGAGGTATCTTCTGCAATTTGGTCGTATGGGGACGTGCAGGTATGCCTCCTTGAGATCTAGAGTTACCAGCCAAGACTCCTTGCCCAGCATGGGAAGAAGCTGCTGTAGGGTCAGCATTTTGAATTTTGGAACAATGAGGTATGTGTTTAAAGCGGACAGGTCGAGAATAGGCCTCCATTGGTTTTCTTTTCTTGGTACCAGGAACAGTCTGGAGTAAAATCCTTGCCCTTGTTCCATAGATGGTACCCTTTCTACAGCTCTCATCCTTAGTAAGTGAGTTACTTGTTCTAGAGCTTCTGTCTTCTGATTTGGAGGTAGGTTTGGCATTCCTCTCTTCCTTGGTAGAGTATGGAAGTGAAACCTGTAACCTTGGTCTATAGTCTGTAAAATCCATTTGTCTCCTGTGATGTAATGCCAGTTTACTGAAAATAAGGCTAGCTTCCCGCCTAAGGGTGCCTCTAGTTGTTCCCTGGTAGGCGGTGCCAGAGCCAAGTCACGGATTGTCCTGTGGTCGTGGTGGCTGGATCTGTGGCTGTACCTCGCTGGTTGTTAGCCTGCCACTGACGTCCCCTGTAGGCACCTCTGGATTGACCCCTGCCTCTTGAGCATCTATTCCTGCCTCTCGGAGCTCTGGAGGTGTCTGGAAAGGACCAATTCTTGGAAGGTCAGTTCCTGCTAAACCTTGGAGGCTGGACCTGCAAGAAATCCTCGACTGTCTGGACAGATTTCTCTTCCACCTTCTTCAGCACCTGCTGTGCAGGGGAGCCAAACAAATTGAGCTTATCCATGGGAGCATCTAGGAGCTTTGATTTAACATGGTCTGGTAAGGACAGTTCTTTTAACCATGCATGTCTTCTGATCACTGTGCCAGTCATGGCTGATCTAAAGGAAGCCTCCAGTGCATCATAGCCGCATTTTAAGGAATGATTACTGACCTGCTGAATGTTATGTACCATTTCCTGTACAGATTTTTTGTCTAATGGTTCATCCGAGGACAGTTTTTTAGTTAACTGGTCTAACAAATTCCTGATACTGAATCATGTGGAATTGACAGTTCAAGGCCCTAGCTGAAAGAGTAGCAGAAGTGTAAACTTTTACCCCATCTCTAAGGCCCTAGATTCCCTTTCAGAGGGGAGGGGGTTTTTGGTAGGTAGCTGCTACAGCCTTGGGTCCCTGGGAGATAGTTTCGGGATCTGCAAAAGGGGCCTTATACAAATGATAGTGTGTCCGGAACCCTGTAGTACCTATCGGGCTTAGCAGGGGCCGGAGGAAGAGAATCAGGAGCAGTACAAGCATCATTAAAAGCATCATCCACAACAGTAAGTACTGGAGGAATGGCTAAAGGCCTATGCTGTGGCAAATGCAAAAAGGTTCTAAGCCTTTTCCTAGAGTCTGAAAAATCCTGGCCCTGCCATTGAAATTGTTCCCTCATAGCATGCAATGTTTCCCCAAAAGAAAATTCCTCAGGCGGAGAGGCAGAAGGAATGGACTCTTCTGCATCAGAGTCCTCATAAGGAGAAAAAGGGCCTCTGGAGGGTCTGAATTATCTGATTCATCAGAGGAGCCATCTGAAGAAACTGGCTCAGGGGCTCTACTCTAGTCCTCTTCTCTGGAGGTGGGTGAGAGGCCCTGTCTGGATGTGGTTGGGATCCCCGGATCAAAGAAATGAGATCCTCTGCTAGACTAAGCATTTGTGAACTAGAACTTGGCCTGTGAGAGGGGGTCTTAGCAGGCACAGTTTTGGTAGTTTTTGCTGCTTTAGCCCTGGCAAAGGCCTTAATCGACATGGATGCAGGAGGCCTAGCAGCTCCACGTGCAGGGGTAGAAATATCCAAAGGGATAGTATCTGATAATTCCTGTGAACCTGCAGGAGCAGGTGGGATTTCAGTAGCAGATTCAGCCAAGCTGGAAGAGGCCTCGGTGAGTGGCAAGCTTTCGGCCGAAGAACCGTGGACTCTGTTTCAGCCGAAACAGAGACACTCGCGGTTGGCTTAACCGCGGTTTCGGCCGAAACCGCGAGTGTCGGTCCTTTTCCTTGCGTTTTTTAGAAATTTGCGTAGTCGGAGTATCCGACGGCATAATGTAAGCAAAAGCGGAGCCGAAAAACTCTTCAGCAAATTCAGACCGACGTCTAAGCGTTCGTCGGTTGAAAGAAGCACAGGCTAGACAAGCTGCTATGTCGTGGTCTGGGCCTAAGCAAGGTAAGCAGTAAGAGTGGAAATCTTTATGAGGTATTTGTTTCCACCAATTTAAACAGTTATTCACTTTTTCTGACATCGGCTGAGGCAAGAAAGAGTCCCCAACGGGGTACTTAGCTTTTTAGAAGTCTTCGGTACTTGTAGTAGTAATCTCTGGTTCTGACCGACCGGCACTTGCGAACAGCTTCTGCTTCGGGCGCCACGCGGCAAGAAAGACTGAGGAAAATGGCGTCGGCTGATGCCTTTATACCCGAAAAACTGCAGCTATGACGTCGGGTGAAGTGCGACACCAGCCGAGGCCAGACCCAGACTTTGGAATCCGACCGACCGAAGGGCTGCCTGACGACAGGACAACCCATTTGTAAGGACTGCAGATGCATCCTTGAAGGACATCATTGATATGCAAGTGAACCTCGTGGTCTTGCCATGTACCTTGGACCGTCTCGCCCAGATAATGCCCCCCCACCCTATCTGGGAGGCGTCCATGGTTTCTGTGGCAATAGGGGACAGGGGGCTCAAGGGTCTCCCTTGATTCAGAATGGAGAGAAGCCACCAACGCAGATCTTGCCGGCATACCTCCGTGATGATAATCGGATGGGACAAGGGACGTTCCTGATATGACCACTGTGCCAAAAGGAGCCACTGAAGTATTCACATGTGTAACCTGGCTAGCGGAACTAGAAGAATGGTAGCCACCATTGATCCCAACAGCTGAAGAACCATCCTGGCTTGGGCTTTTTCCTGGGGGTAGTAAAGCCAGGACTTCGGCCTCTAACACTTTTATTCTCTGTCGGTAGAAAAGCTCGCATCTCTACAGAGTCTAGCTCTGCGCCAATAAAGGCAACACGCTGTGACGGCAGCAATACAGACTTTGCCCAGTTGAATGAAATTCTTAGAAGATGGCCCAATTTGACAGTAGCTCTCGTGGCTTGAACAAGTAGATGCCTGGGGATTCACTTCAGAAGCTCGAATCCCCAAAACCTCGAATTTCATGTAACCGAGACCAAAAGATCGAGTTTTGGAAACTCGAACTTCTGAAATGAAACCGTAAAAAAACAAAAACAACTCTAACACCGCTTTTGCAGGGGGGCTTTGCCCCCCTGCGCCCCCCACACCCACCCCTACTTAAATATACCAACTCATAGATCGCGCTACAGTGGGGGAAAAGGGAAATCTCCCATTTTGCGCTGTATGCGGAAGCGCATAAACGGAGATTTCCCACTTCCTGTCAACACCGCAGAAAAAATAAAAACATTACGTGCACACAGACCGTACAGGAATCCTTGCCTCTGTGTGTACGTAACGTTTTAATATAAGTAACTTATTTTTTAACACTTTACATATTCGATTTACTGAAATCTCGATCATATGGTTTCAACCATATGCAATTTGAGATTTCAGTAATTAGATTATGTGAAGTGTTCCCAGATGCCTGGTGGGGGCGGTGAGGAGCCAGTCGTCTAGATAAGGAAACACCTGGAATCCCAGACGTCTCAGGTGAGCTGTCACCACTGCCAGACACTTGGTGAACACCCTGGGGGGCTGTGCTGAGACCAAAGGGCAGGGCCCAGAACTGAAAATGACTGGCTCCCAGCCGGAAGCGTAAATGATTCCTGGAAGCCTTGTTTATCTTGATGTGATAATAGGCATCCTTGAAATCGAGGGAGCACATCCATACTCCATTTTCCAGCAATGGGAAAATGGATTGCAAAGTGACCATTCGGAACTTAGGCTTCTTTACAAAGCGGTTTAGACGGCTGAGATCCAGAATGGGTCTCAAGTCCCCCGTTCTTTTTGGCACCAAAAATAACCTCGAGTAAGTTCCTAATCTGATCTGGTCTGCAGGGACTGGTTGGATGACTCCTTTTTCTAGCAGCTTTGAGACCTCTGCTGCTGCCTGATCCCGTTGACTGGGTGGAACGTCCGGGATTTTTCTTGATAGCCGGGGGGGGGGGGTGAATAAAGGGAATGGTGTAACCTCCGGTGATGATACGAAGCACCCATCGATCCTGAGTGATGGACTCCCAGGCCTGAAGATGCTCCGAAAAAGACCCAACAGGCTCCGGAGACGCACAGTCGGGTAAATCCCTCAGGGACGTTGGTAGGAGGAACCACCAAAGGACTCGCGGTCTTCCTGTATTGCGGTGGCCTCCACCGCCTCTAGGGCGACGCCTTCCATTAAAATTGCCCCCTCTGCCCCTGGAGGGGGGTCACTGATGGGCAGGGGAAGACTTTTGAGACTTTCTGAACCACATTTTCCCTCCCCTCTGAGCCTTGGGATAAGGTCTAGAGGGAAGCGAAAAACGGATCCCAATGGCAAAGTCTTACCCTCTTGCTCACATCTAGTGAGGGTGTCTCACTTTGGGTCCAAAAAGGGAGGACCCGTCAAATGGGGCGTCCGTGAAAGAAGACTTGAAAGCCTATGCAAAATGACAAGCGCATCCAAGCTTGCCTCCTGAGGGCTACGCCCAAACTCGCTGCTCTACCCACCCCTCGGCTGCATAAGATGAGCCTCATGAACGAGTTGACTATGGAAGAAAGGGTAGACAGCTGGGTGTTAACTGACTGGGCCAACGCCTCAGGCAAGTTACCCGACGGGGCATCTCCCAACTCCTTTATGAGACCCCTTTGGAGCCGCGTAAAATGACAAGTAATTCAGCGACCGCAAGGTAAAGGTCACTGAAGACAGGGTACGCTTCCCATACCTATCCATACTCCTAGACTCCTTATGAGGAGGATGGATGGAAGTAGAAGCCTCTGCCACGTCCAGATGCCACCACCATAGCATCCACAGGTACTCCCTTGGTCAAAAATTCTTTTCCAGGAGGCGCAGATAAGAACTTATTGGGACTGCTAAGAACTGGCTCCACAGAGTCAGGGTGTTCCCACACCCTTCAACAAATAAGATCCAATAATTCATCGAAGGGTGGAGACACCCAGGAGGCGAAAGGCTGGGCTCCGAAGGCCTTGAAGACAGACTCCTCCTCAAAAAGGTTTTTGGATGGCCAGTCGCCACGCTGTCTCAAGATCTCCAGGATATCGGAGAACGAGACATCAGAGGATGACTTCAGGGACCCTTTCTGCATCAGAGGTTGGTGTCCAAGGTGACACTCATCTGGGGAGTCTACGTGCTTCCTCTTACACAACTTCCTGGGAGGCTCTTCAGGCACAGACTCTGAAGGGCCCTCAGAAAGTAGGGGACCACACATGGAGGTATCCTCAGGCCTAGGAGCCCCGCTGTCCAGAGATAGGGGGGCACCAGAAGCTCTAGTCGCAGCGTCTAGGGAAGGAGTTGCAGACTCAGGTGAAGTCACTAGGGCCTTTCGCTCCTCATAGCCTCGAATTCAGGTCCACCAAAATCTGACGAAAAACCCGCCACCGAGACCATGACCGGAGTCGGGGTACCCCTAGCCGAAGCACCAAGGGGGAGACTGAGCCGCAGTCTGAAGCCCCGATGTATCCCCCTCGGGTTCGACTGAGGATACCAGAGTACCGAAACCTGTAGAAGGAATGGAAAAGACTAGCAGGAGGTTTCGAAGCCGACCCAGGGACTTCACTCGATTCGGCAGACTCCGGCTCAAATGACACCAAGGTTGTCGGAGGAGGAAGAAACAGAACAGATATAGTAGCTGGCTTCGGAGCAGACTGGGCTGGAGCTGAAAATAATTTAGTTAACACTGGCGACTGGAGGAGCCTCTGGACCACCCTATCGACATCCAAATCCAAGAGCCTGGAGGACTTTGAGGAGACAGAAGGGGGTTGAGAAACCTTCTCTGTCGGAACAGAGACAACACTGAGGGAACGGCTCCGAATCGGCTCCAAAAGGATCGGAGCCGAAGCAGGCTCGAGAACCACTGCAACCTCCTTCGGCGCCGACGACCGTGGTGTCAAAGAAGCCGACCCCGCAACAGACAATACTTCCTGCGGCTCAGAGACCAGTAGAGTCGAGGAAGGAGACAAAGCGTTGGACAGCACTTCCTGCGGCTCAGAGACCAGTGGAGCCGAGGAAGGAGATGTAGATTTAGACCTTTTCTCCGGAGGCTCCGATGAACTAGTCGGAGCCGGAGATTTCATTTTAGTCTTGGACCTGGATTTCTCAGAGGGAGGAGTAGACGCCATAGTTTCCTCAAAGGAGGGTTTAATCAAACCCTTGAGGATAAGTTTATTTTTTCTCTCCTGTAAAATCCTGGCAGAAAAGGCATGACACACTGCAGGCACCAAGACAATATACACAGATGGCGTGGCCATCAGTCAGCGACATCTTATACGCACACTTGGCGCATTTTTTAAAGCCAGATGGCTTATGTTCTTTTGGTTCCTTGCCCGACATAAGGAACACAATCCACAAGTAGAGCAACAAAAATTAGATTTAAACTAAAAATCACACGAAGCACACTCGGCAACACAAGGTAGGGAGGGAGGAAAGGGCTCTAACTTAAATGCCCGAACACCAACGACAAAAGATAGGGCAAAGGCCCTCTAACTTAAATGGGCCTAGCCCGCCAAACAGAAGGATTAACTAGCAACAAAACACAATCAGTCAAAAATGGATACAACAGATAACGTAGCTATTAGAATAGCTTTTTTGGCATAATAACTCGAGCAACAGTCTTTCAAAAACAAAAGAGAGGGTACTTAGCCACAGCCAAGTCGAGACCACGTTGTTACTCTAGAAGCGGCAGACGAGATCTGGGGGTTTGGGCGTGATGCATCCTGGGATACAGGGTTAGCCCAGCCAATGAGAGACTTTGTGCTAGTTATAGTGGCAGAGTCGGAGCAGACTCTCAGCTCCGAGCCAGTCAGTAATTAATGTAGGCGAGATAGGATCACATTACATCCTATAATTCTTTATTTTCTACACAATCAAGAATCATCATTTTCTATTTAAGCAATCCAATAACATGTTGCTGATACTTTAACATACGAAACTGGCAGTTTAAAGCCCTAATAACCAAGATTGCATAAGTGTAAACATTCTTACCCCATCTATCCAGCGCCCTCGAGTCTCTATCAGAAAGGGAAGGATTTTCAGCAGTATAAGCCTTAATGCCCTTGGGACCCTGTGAAATAGTCTCTGGATCCGCAATAGGATTTTTAAAAAAGAACTTGACTCAGGAACCCTGTAGTATCAGTCAGGTTTTCTGGGAGCAGGAGGCAAGGAATCAGGGGCCAAACTAGATTCCGAAAAGCATCAACAATGTCTAGTACAGGAGGAATAGCTAAAGACCTATGCTGAGGCAGGAGTAAGAAATCCCTGAGCCTCTTTTTTGAATGAGAAAAATCCTGACTTTCCCAGTGGAAATGCTCTCAGAGTATGTAAGGTAAAATCCTGGCTTTCCCAGTGGAAATGCTCTCAGAGTATGTAAGGTTTCACCAAACGAAAAATCTTCTGGAGGGGAAGCAGAGGGAAGAGAGGCCTCTGCATCAGAATCCTCATAAGTAGGTAAGGGCAAATCCAGATCAGACGAATAAGAAAAAACAGAATCCTGGTCAATAGATTCTTAAACAACTTTAGCCCTAGGCCTCTTAGAAGGGGGGGGGGTGGCAAACCCTGACTAGAGTTATTAGATCTTCAGCCATTCTTATTTGTTTTTTAGGCATAGAGACTTGAGCATGTGGCCTGGGCATCTATTTTTAGGCATGGTTCAAGATTTAAGCCTAAGTGAAGGAGGCGCCTGTTTAATATGCATGTCCGTTGGCTTGAATACACCCTCAGAAGCCAGTGCCTGGCACAGCAGCTCCGGACCCACCAAAGGTAGTGACATCCGCGGGTTCCATACTTGAAGCATCTCGTGGCATACCAGACTCCGAATGGGTCTCAGTAGAGGCCTGCGAATCAGAAGTAGCGGGTATCAGGAGCTGCGAAAGCATCTGAGTACCGGTGAACTGGCTTAGAAGAGTTGTTGGCAGTTTTGGTCCTCGGCAGCCTGTGTCTGCGTTTTTTCGGAATCCCGGTAGTCGGACGGCTAACCAACATTTCTAGACAATTAAACAGAGAACCAAAATATTTAGAGATGAAAATATACAGACTGATCGTGCGCTGACTAAATAAAGCACAAAGCCGACAGCACAGTACGTCGTGGTCAGGGCCTAGGCAAGGAACAGTACGAATGAAAATCTTCGAGTTATTTGCTTTCCACAAGTAATGCAATTAACTTTTACTGACATCGGTAAGGAGCAAGAAAAAGTTTCCCTAAGTTGAAGACTTTGGTTATGAAACTCAAAAATGAAAATTTCAGGAGTCTGCCAACCAGCACTTGCTAACTGCTTCGGGCACCACACGGCAATAAAGACTGGTGTAATGGAGTCTTCTGCATGTTTTATACCCCTGACGTCATGGAAGGGACAGCAACCGACGCAGGACCCAAGACTTTGTTAATCAGGCCGACTGAGGGTTACCTGCAAACAGATAACCCAAATGTAATGACTGCAACAGTGAAACACAAAGAACATCTTTGATAAAGCACAGAAGGATTAAGGGAGAGGAAAAAAAGGAAAGACTAAACAGTATTAAGAGTACACTAGTAAGAGAAAAAGGGAAAAGAATATTGTTTTAAGAAAGAAATGGTACTTATCTAGGCAAAACTCGAGACAAATCGTGGCCACGTCTTTCACCAAACACTGGCAAACGAGATCTGAGGTAATGGGAGATGGTGTATTATGGGAAAGGGAGAAGCTCAAGAGTTCTAAGACGCGACGAGTTTTTACAGTGGGAAGTCAGAGCTGATCCCATCAGCAAAGGACTGATTGAAAACTGACATCAGATTTAAAGTTGTGCTCACCATAACTATGCATCTGTGTTGCCCATTTTCATTCAACATATGGGTTACAGATCAGACACTGACTTATACCACAGACTTAAGGATCTAACTCTTAAGCTCCATCCTCTACCCACAATGCACCAGCCAGCCAACATACCTCAGGTTGAGTTTGCTGCATTACAGATCCTAAGATAAAATAGGAAGAAAACAGTAATCTAGGGCTCAAACCTGGAACTAAAGGTTCCAAAATATCCATAAGACCACTCCAGATGATGACAGGAAGGGGGTAGGAGGGTGAAGAGTTGAAGAATGAAAATAGACATCACAGATAAATAATTATGTTGAGTATATAACTAATACTGGATGTTGCCCTTTTCATTATTCCTCAAATGTATGGGACAGAGTCCCAACCTATGTGAATCTTTGGTGGCCCTCATGAACATTTTGGAGAACTGCCGAACAAGCAGCTCTGCTTCTAGAAGTCAAATCTAGTTTGCAGTGAGTAATAAGTTATGAGCATTAGACCAGGTTGCTGCACAAATGCCATCAATGGAAATTCTAGACCAGAAGGCTGCAGTGGTGGCTATGGATCTAGCTGAATGAGCCTTAGGAGGCTTTGATACTGAGAGGCCTTGCTGAGTATATACAAAAGAAATGCAATCCGTAATCCATTTTGCCAGGGTAACTTTAGAGACTGGTAATCCCAGTCTGTTCAGCAAGGAAAAACTGGCCTGTTTTCCTGAAATCCCTTGCCCTGTGCAGACAAATGCACATCTAAAAATGTAGCATGTATTCATCATTTGAAAAATTAGAGAAAACACAGACTGACACAGACTACTTTTGGTAAGGACAGGTTGTTTCTAAGATGACACTGTCTTTGTGGAAAATAAGGGAATTTGGATGACAGAGCCTGGAGTTCTGAAATTCTCCAAGTTGATGTAATTGCTACTAGAAATGCCATTTTCAAAAGACAATTTTAAATCAGTTTTGCCTGAAGTTTCAAAAGATTGTTGTGTCAACTCAAAGCAGAAATGTCAAATCCCAAGGAGGAGTCAGATCTTCCAAAGGGGGCCTAAGTAAGAAGGTGCCTTTTAATATGCCTTGCACAATTTGGAGCTAAAGATGAAGCTTTTTCTCATGAATAAAAATCTGATATAGCTGCTGTGCCTTGACTGTGAACAAATGAGCACCTTCTCAAAAGAGAGACTAAGAATTCTAGAATCAAAGAAACAGAAGCAGTAAAAAAAAGTCCATCTTAAGGACCCAAAGGTAAATTTTCCTTGTAGAAGCTTTCTGAAAAGATACACGTATATGCTGAACAGAGGGAGAAAGCCTGAGCTGTCTAGCTATTAATGAAATTGGAGAAACTAAGCAGTTAGTATGAGGCTTGTAATACTGGGATGGTTCATCCACCAAGGTACGAGAAAGTCTCGAATGAGGTCCAGTAAAAATGGAGGATAACGACGATACCAAAGGAAGGAGGAACCATACCTGGAAGGGCCAGGAGCGGGCAGAGAATAACTGCACTCTTCAGCCAACATGCTTTCTGTAAGAATTTTGGAATTAGAGGTAATGGGGGATAGCTGCAATTAAGACCAGAGGGCCAAATGTGGGCTAGAGCATATCGCAGTGACTACCCTTGAAGGGGGTTTACAGGAAAATACCTGCTGTACTTGTTGGGAAACTCAGAGAGATCATAGCAAGGTTGGCACAAATGACAGAAAATATTCTCTACCACAGAGACCACTCATGAGGAAACAAAATGGACCTGCTCAGTTTGTCCGTTACTACGCTGGATTTCTCCAGAATGCAAGTTGCCACAAGAAAGTGGTTGGAGGAGATCGGCAACTACCACACGCTCATTACCTTGACAAAAGGGGTAGGATCAGGTTCCTCCATGTTCACTGGCTTGATATCGCAATAGTTCCTAGAGGGAGAACACACTGAAAGGAGAACCACTCTAATCTCTAGAACACTAATGTGCAAACTGGTCTCAAGGGGGACAAATGCCTTGGACTGTCTATCCTAAAAACTGCCCTCACTTCCCACCCTAACTGGGAGGTGTCTGAAGTTACTGTGGCCATTGGGACGGGTAAAATAAATGGAAAGCACAGGTAAATCTCAACTTAAATCCAACAAAGACGACTTCTGCATATTCTAGTGATAGGGAAGGAGAGAAGATGTTGCAGAATAGAACACTGAACAGCTACAGTGTACTGGAAAATACGTAAATAGTAACATGCCATAGAACCAAGACCATGGCCACTGCCACTGAACCTAGAGTTTGGAGAACAAGTCTGGGTGGAAGAACAGAATGAAGAATTTGCTGCACCTGGAATTCATTGCCGCTCTTTCTTCAAATCATGTGGATACAATCTGACTTACTGTGTTTGACTGGGCACCAATAAACAGCAGGCCCTGCAATGGTTGAAGCTTTGACTTGGAGAGATTGACTGAAATGCATAATCTTTGACAAAGCTAGAGCAAATACTCCTCGACTGTTCTAAGCGATACTTGGTTAGGGCAGTGAGGAGCCAGTGTAAATATGGAAACACTTTGAATCCCAGCAGTCTCACGTGAGCTGTTACCACTGCCATACACTTGGGTAAACATCACGGAGGCTGTGGTGAGACCAAAGGGCAGGGCTCTGAACAAATAGTAACCATCCCTCAGCTGAAAGTGCAAATATCTTTGGGAGCATCAGTTCATCTTGAATGCCATGCGTCCTGAAGATGGATCGAGTACATCCAATCTTCCTTGGGCAAAAAGAGCAGGATGTATGGAAATGTGACCATTCAGAATGGAGTTCTTCACAAATCAGTTCCGGTTGCTTAGGTCCAAAACTGGTCTCAGGGCCCATCTTCTTTGGCACAAAGAACCTTGAGTAAGTTCTGAATCCTCTCTGGTCTGGTGGGACCCACCTGGATGACTTGTCCAGCAGCTTTTGAATCTCGAGCCGCAGCTTCTCTGAGTGGAACATTGGGAAGCTTTCTGCTTTAGGTTGGGGGAATCTGGAAAAATAGTATGAAAACCTCTAGATAGTCTTTTTACCACCCACGAAGCTTTTGTTATAGAAGCCCATGCATCTGGTTTCAAGGATAAGTGCCCCCGACTGCCTCCAGAGGTGAGTAGTCAGGCAACCCTTCAGGAGCGCTGACAGGGTCTTATCTGGAAAAGAAATTCAGGTTTTGCAGGCTTTCTCTGCCACAAAGATGGCATCTTCCATTTGAACTCATCCCTCTGTTCCGAGAGTTGTCCTCGCATGAATCCTGGAAAGATGCCCAAGATTTATGAAACCGTATTTTCTTGACCCCTCTGATTCCGGGAAAAAGATCATTGAGGGTTAGGAAAAGTGAATCCCTAAGGCATCCCTGCTCACTGCAGGAAAGGGTTTCTTTCACTGAACGGCCAAGCAAGGACGTTCCATCAAAAGGAGCACTGATGAAAGAAAATTTGCATAACCACATCCAGGCATGTCTCCTAATGGCAATGTCTGAACCAGCAGCCCATGAGGTACCCTACGCAGCAAGGGATACTCAACTTATGGACACATTGGAAAGAGGAAGAGTGGCCAGTTGTGGGATGATCTCAGTCCACCAAAGATGGAGTCAGAAGGGGATTTGGAGAGCTCCTTTGTCACATCCTTCTGCAGCCTCTTAAAGTACACTAAATTCAGGGACTACTTTGGGAACAGATTAAAAAAAAGTTGTATTCGTAATCTACCAGCAATGGTAGGAAGAGTACCCTATAAAAGGACAGGAAAAGATCAGAGCAAAAAGAAACAATTGATACCAACAATGGTACACAGGGATACTTCCCAAAAGGCAGAAAAGAATAGAAGACCTAACAAACACTCGAAAAACTTGTCAATAGGAGTGGAAGGGATAGCAGAAAAAAAAAAGTTATGTACTCACCATAACGTTCCATCCGAGTAGTTATACTTCATTTTTCTGCAACCTGTGGGGATACGGATCCGAGCCGGCAACTTTTTTCTAGCATCTGCTCCGAGCTCCTCACCTTACCCATAATGCACTACCATCTCCTACCCTCCCGCAGATTGAGTTTGCTGCAACT
This sequence comes from Protopterus annectens, assembly GCF_019279795.1. Taxonomy (NCBI): domain Eukaryota; kingdom Metazoa; phylum Chordata; order Ceratodontiformes; family Protopteridae; genus Protopterus; species Protopterus annectens. The sequence goes on along the minus strand of NC_056747.1, from coordinate 338,769,621 downwards.
AAATACATAAGCAACTCAGCCCAATGAACCAAACCTGAATAGACCGGGCAAGGTCTGGGGGACGGAGGGAGGGAATGTTGCAGTAAAATGAAGTATAACTACTCAGATGGAACGTTATGGTGAGTACATAACTTCTTTATCTGAAGTAGATAACTTCATTTTATCTGCAATCTGTGGGACAGAGTCCCCAGCTACTCCAATCCTTGGAGGCCCTTATGGAAGGATATTCCTGAGCACCACAGAGCCATAGGATGGTCTACCCCTAGAAATTGGATCTAATTTGCAATGGGAAATCAAGGTATGTGAATTGGTCTAGGTCGCTGCTGCACAAATGTTGTCCAAAGCAACCCTAGACCAAAAGGCAGTAGAAGTTGCCATGGACCTGGTAGAGTGAGCTTTAACAATACCAGGAGGAGATAAAACATTTTGCTTTGTAGGCATGTGAAATGCAATGAGTGATCCATCTGGCCAAAGAAATTTTAGAAATAGCTTTTCCCAGAAATACTTTGGAAAAGGAAACAAACTTGTCAGTCTTGCAGAATGTTTTTATCTTCAAAGAACAGTCAAAGCTGTTTATAAACATCTAATAAATGAAGTTTGTATTCACCTTTACTTTGGAAGTTAGGGAAGAAAACAGGCAGATTAATGGACGGGTTTATGTTTGCTTCAGATGTCACTTTGGGCAAGAAGGAAGGATTAGTATGGGGAGACCCTATCCTTATGGAAGATCAAATAAGGAGGCACGGCAGACAGAGCTTGAAGCTCAGAAACACTCCTAGCAGATGTAATGGCGACTAGGAAAGCTGTCTTCCAGAATAAAAATTTCAAATCCACCAAAGCTGCAAGTTCGAAAGGAGCCACCAATGCCTGTAAGACAAAGGTAAGGTCCCAAGGAGGCACTGAATCCTTGACAGGGGGATGCAACAGAAAAGTACCTTTACGAAAAGCCTTACACAGCCTAGAGGAGGCTAAGGCAATGTTGTCTTCAATATGAAAATTAGAAATGGCTGCCAATTTTACTTTCACTCTGCAGGAACTAGCTCCTTGCTGAAAAATGCCAGACAAGTAATCCAACACCGCTGGAACAGGAGCTGTAAAAGGATCTAGTTTTCTCTGAGAGGACTAATGGAAAAACACTTCAATTTACTGCGATAAAAGTTTCCTAGTAGAATCTTTAAGAGAAGCCACCAGAATGGATTTTACCAGGGATGAAAGATCGTGAGTCCTGGCAATCAATGGAACTGGAGCGACCAAGCTGTCAGCTTGAAGCTGCCCAGGTCGGGCGGATGGGAGATTAGATCCGGGCAGGGATCCAGAACCCATGGGGGAGCTAAGAGATGAGACCAAATGAATGGGAACCAAACCTGACGAGGCCAGAATGGGACAATGAGGATAATTTTGCACTGCAGTCTGCAAGCTTTCTGAAGAAACTACAGAATGAGTGGCAATGATGGATAAGCATACAGATGCCCAGGGGGGGCCAAGCATGGACTAAAGCATCTGTGGGGACTTCCCCGGTGAGAGAAACAGAGCAAAGAACTCGCTGCAGTTTGCGCCGGACTGCAAAGAGATCACAGCAAGGCTGACCTCATGCACGGAAGATTTCCTCCACTACTGACTTTCAGAGACCACTCGTATGGCATCAGAATAGCCTGTCTCAATCTGTCCGCTAAAATGTTGAAGCGCCCCAGGATGTGCGTTGCTATCAGAAACCGACCAGTGGAGATGGCCCATTCCCACACTCATAGCCTCGCGACATAGGGGGTAGGATCTGGTTCCCCCCTGCTTGCTTGATATACCAGACAACCGACATGTTGTCTGAATTGCTATCAATCCGAAAGGAAGGACAGTGTGAAAGGCTTCCAACACAAAGCACTGCACTCATCTCCAGAAAATTTATGTGCAACTTGGTCTCTGACTGGGACAACGTGCCTTGGACTGTCCTTCCCAAACAGTGCCCCCCCCCCCCCCGAGTTGGGAGGCGTCCATGGTCACTGTGGCTTGGACTGGAGATGACGCAAAGAGGCGTCCTGATATCTCCGGTGAACTTAACCACCAAAGAAGGGACGTCCTGCAGACGTGATTGATCCTGATCGGAAATTCCATGAGGTCTAGCCCAGACCATTGAAGAGCCAGAGTCCATTGAAGAACCTGCATATGAAGGCGCGCACAAGGAAGAAAAAATATGGAGGCAGCCATGGAGCCCGAAGAACCTCGCTCGCCTTTGGAGACTTGAAGTTCGCTATCTGAGCTCTGTGGCACCTGAGATGCAAGATCCTGTCTGGAGTTAAGAATACCTTCATCTGCAAAGTGTCTAGCCGTGCCCCAATGAAGTCTAGAACTTGTACTGGCTCCAACTGGATTTCTAAACATTGACTAAATCCCATGACCACAGTGTTGTCTGTCTATCAGTAACTGTCCTGGATGAAGCAGGTCCTTGAAAGCTGACAGGGCATTTTGAACAACTAGCATCTCTTTTTGATTGATGTGAAGATGCATCCGGTTTGCAGGCCATGTGCCCTGAATACATTTTCCTGCCATATGGGCCCCCCAGGCATAATCTGATGCATCCGTTGTCAGTGTTTGTCTGGCACTGGGTAAACTGAATGGCAGACCCTTGTTGTGGTGACAGGCTTCTGCCCACCATTGAAACTCCTGTTGCAAGGAGGGAATGAGTGCAATTACTGTCTCCAGGCTGTGGCAATGTGGAGTCCAAACACTTTTTGGATACCATTATAGTTTCCTCATATGCAGTCTGGCATATGGAATTAGTGGAATGCAGGATGCCATGAATCCCAAGGCCTGCAGGATTTTCCTTGCAGATAATTGGGTTTTTGTTGCCAAATTGTTGAAGCAGTCAGTTGCTTTTGCTGGTCTGGCATGAGATAAGCCATCTGGGTAGTTGTATTTAGGCTTGCACCCAGGAATATTATCTCTTGAGAGGGCACTAGTTTTGTTTACTGTGTACCCTAGGCCAATTAGTAATCTTTTTACAAACGCCAGATGCATTAGAAGAATGTCTTTGTTCTCTGCTTGAATAAGGCAGTCGTCCAAGTAGGGGTATATTTTAATTCCTTTTTGTCTGTAAAATGCAATTACTGGTGCCAGGCATTTTGTGAAGACCCTGGGCGCAGTAGATAAGCCAAAGGGCAGTGCAGAGAATTGGTAATGCATTGAGTCAGCTATGAATCTGAGGTATCTTCTGCAAGATTGTCTGATTGGGACATGCAGGTATGCCTCTTTTAGGTCCAAAGTTAGAGGCAAGCCTTGTTGCCCAGCATGGGCAGTAGCTGCTGTACAGTCAACATCTTGAATTTTGGAACTTGTAGAAACGTATTTAGTATAGACAGGTCCAGTATTGATCTCCAGACTTTGTCCTTTCTGGGTACTAGGAAATGTCTGGAGTAAAATCCTTGCCCCTGCTCTTGTTTTGGTACCTGCTGAATGGCCCTCATATCCATGAGGGCTGTAATTTGTTTTTGTGCCTCTGCCAATTGATTGTGTGGCAGGTCTGGCATACCTTTTGACCTTGGTAGACTATGAAAATGGAACCTGTAGCCTTGGGACACTATGTTCAGGACCCATTTGGCTTGGGTAATCCTTTGCCAATTTGATGAAAAAAGTGCTCTCTTTCCCCCACAAGGGGCTGCCGAAAGAAAAGTGCTCGGATCTGGTAGAGGAAAGTCATTGGGACTGTTTCCTGTAAGGTTGTGATTTGTCTTCTCCACTTTTGGAGGTAGGAGCACTCCATTGTTTAGGCCTGTATGAGCCTTAGGGCTGAGCTCTGCCTCAGATGCCTGTATCTGCCTCTTTGTGGTATGTTTGACACTGGAAAGGACCAATTTTTAGAAGGCCAGTTTCTGCTAAACCTGGGTGGTTGTACCTGTAAGAAATCCTTCACTGTCTGCATGGATTTTGCTTTATCCTCCATTTTTTTCAACACCTCTTCTGCTTTAGTACCAAAGTATTATGCTATAATGGTGCATCTAATAATTTTGCTTTAACATGATCAGGCAGATTTTGTTCCTTTAACCAAGCATGCCTTCTAATAACAACCTGTAACAGCGGCCCTGCAAGAGGCCTCTACTAAGTGAATCATAACTGCATTGCAAAGTATGCTTTCCCACTTGTTCAGCTGCATACAATAAATCCTGCAATTCCTTGTTCTCTGAACATTCAGTGTTTGTCAACATTTTCTGTTTAAGCAGTGACATTAAATATTGCTGAAATTAAAGCATATGAAACTGACAATTTTAAGCCCTTACAGCCAGGGTAGCAGAAGTGTAGACTTTTTTCCTCCATCTGTCTAGAGCCTTGGAATCCCCATCAGAGGGGACAGGGTTTTTTGCAGTGGAAGCTTTAACCCCCTTGGGACCCTGAGATATAGTTTTGGGTCAGCAGCGGGGTTTTTATACAGGAATTTGAGAATCCGGGACCCTGTATATCTGTCTGGCTTAGCAGGTGCAGGGGGTAGAGAGTCTGGGGACAGGCCGGACTCTGAAAATACATCTACAATATCTAGAACAGGTGGAATAGCAAAGGGTCTGTGCTGAGGAAGTAGCAGAAAGTCTGAGCCTTTTCTTAGATTCAGAATAATCTTGGCTCTCCCAGTGGAAATGTTCCCTCATGGTATATGCAGGGTTTCCCCAAAAGAATAATCCTCAGGAGGAGAGGCTGAAGGAACGGATTCTTCAGCATCAGAAACCTCATAGGGAAGCATGGAGTAATCCTGTTCAGAAGAGGAATCAGAGGAAATAGAAACCTGATCAGAAGAATCATACCCTGTCTCTTGCCTAGGTCTCTTATCAGGAGGGGGATGGGAACCCCTGATCTAAGTAATTAGGTCTTGGGCCATTTTGAGCATCTGTTTTTTAGGCATGGAAGTCGGAGTAGGAGAATGCTGTACTTGTTTCTTTGTCTTTAGTGCTGCTTTAGTCTTTGAAGCTGAAGATGGCTTAATATATAGTTGTGTAGGTCTGAAGACACCCTCAGAAGCCGATGCCTGCTCAGTGGCTCCGGACCCATCTGAGGGAATGATTTCCGAGTGTCCAATACCTTGAGGATCCAGAGGCCCAGTCGGCTCCACGTGGGAGTCGGAAGTGGCCTGTGGCTCTGAGGTAGCAGGCGCCAGGGGCTGCGAAAGCGCCTCACTGAGAACCGGCGACTGGCCTAGAAGAGACTTTGTTGGTTTTGGACCTCGGATGCCTATCCTATTCCTTACTTTTTTTGTAAACTCTGGTTGTCAGCTGATCTGACGGCATTATATAATTAAATCTTCGGCCAAAGTAATGAAATGCAAAATCAAACAGACGCTTGATAGTGCGTTGGTTAAATCTAGCACAAAACCGACAACTAGCAACGTTGTGATCTGGGCCTAGGCAAGGAATACAGTAAGAGTGAAAATCCTTATGAGGTATTTGCTTTCCACAAGAAATACAATTGTTAACTTTTTCTGACATCGGTCTGGAGCAAGAAAAAAGTTTCCCCAACAGGGTACTTAGCTTTAATGAACACTTCGGATCTGAAATTCAGATTTGAAAATCTCAGGAGTCAGCCGACTGGCACTTGCGAACTGCTTTTGCTTCGGGCACCGCGCAGCAAAAAAGACTGAAGAAAATGGCATCGGCTGCATCTTTTATACCCCTGGTGCACTGACGTCAGGGAAGAGGCAACAGCAACCGACGCCAGACCTAGACTTTGGAATTCTGGCCAACTGCGGGTAGTCTGCCAGCAGGATAACCCAAGAGTAATGACTGCAACAGTGAAACACGAACATCTGCAACAATGAATACATTCGAACATCTACATTTATGTTAAGTGCACACAACTGTACTATGTTCTTCGTGTTTCACTGTTGCAGTCATTACCATCTGGGTAGATTCTCAAAGCTAGGGTTAGGAGGATGGATTTATATGGAATTAGGACCAGCTATATGGCCGTGCAAGACAGCAGTGGCAAAGCCAGCTCTGGATTTAGAAAAGAAAGGTAAATGGTAATGTTAGGTGAACGTATGAACTGCGCTCCAGGTAGCAGCTTTTAGAATGTCTCTGGTAGGAACACCTCTGAGAAAGGCCATAGAAGTAGATGCAGCCCTGGTGGAATGAGATCTGATCCCCTGGGGGATAGTTTTACCATGGTGCATATAGCAGAAACGAATACAATGGCTTATCCATTTGGAAATAGTCTGCTTTGAAATAGCCTTTCCCTCTGCCCCTGCAGCAAATGTCACCAGTAGTGTACATCCAATGAATGCAGAATCCGCTCCCCCTTGTTCTGCGGATTGGGAAAGAAAGCTGGCAAATGAATGGTCTGATTAAGAGCCACACTGGATACCACCTTATGCATGAAGGATAGACTGGTCCTGAGACACATCCTGTCTGCATGAAAAATAATGAAAGGCTCCACTGCCATAAGAGCCTGCAATTCAGAAATCCTTCTAGCAGAAGTGACTGCTAAAAGGAAAGCGGTTTTCCAGGAGATAAATTTTAAGTCTGCAGTAGCAGCTGGCTCGAAAGGAGGGAGAGGCCCCTCGAAGATACTGCTTTAGCAGAGGATGAGAGAAGAGAAGAGGTTCGGTGTTTTAATGAGCTGAAATGGCAGAGGCATGGATTTTTATGGAAGAAAAGGACAGGCCCTTGTGAAGCATCTCAGTTAAGTATTGTAAGATCTGAGGAATATTGGGCACTGCTGTGATTGGTTCCAGGCACAGAATCTTTTCCATTTGTCAGCATAAGATTTTCTAGTACTAGGTCTTCTCGCCTCCAAAATGACATCCATCAAGGCTTGCTGAGGGATGCCAAGGGTGAATTTAGGTGATCAGCCAAGCTGCAAGATTCAAAGTTTGGAGCAGTGTGTGCAGAATTTGGTTCTTCTGCTGAGACAGTAAGGTGTCTGAGGCAGGTGCCATGGTGGAAGGTGCAACATTGCGCAAGAGTGGGTACCAGTGTTGGTGAGGCCAGTCTGGGGCAATTAGAATCATTTTTGGTCTGTCCTGTCTGACTTAGAACTTTAGAGAGCAGAGGGGGAAATGTAGACTGATAGGTTTTTCCAGCTGAAATAGAGCATCCACCTTCCAAGATTTTTTGCGATGAGTTCTTGTGCAGAATTTGTCCAAATGATAGAGCTTTTTGCCCCACCCCAGAACTATATTTGGACTCCTCCATTTGCATGTCAACATATTGAAAATCCGTGGTTCCAGTTTCCATTTGTGTGGGTCCATAAGATTTTCTGCTTAGTTTGCCGGAGTATTCAGCTTTCCTGGTAGGAATTGGGCTTGTAGTTGTATTTGGTAGGTCAAGGCTGTGTTCCACACTGCCATGGCTAGTCTACAAAGGGGGTAGGAATGTGTACCCCCCCAGCTTGTTTATGTAACACATAACTGTGGTGTTGACTGTCTATCATTAATTGTCCTGGATGAAGATAGTCCTTGAAAGCTGTCAGTGCATTCTGTACAGCTAGTATCTTCCTGATTGATTTGAAGGTGCATTTGTTTTGGGCTCCATTTGCCCTGAATGCACTTCCCTGCCAGATGAGCCCCCCCAAGCAAAGTCTGATGCGCCTGAAATTAGGGTTTGGGCGGCAGGGGGTGGAGTGAATGGCAGTCCCTTGTTTTGGTGGCAGGCCTCTGCCCACCATAGGAACTCTTGTTACAGGCAAGGTATGATGGGAATCATTGTTTCCAGGCTGTGACAATGTTGACTCCATAAACTAAGTACCACTGAAGTTTCCTTATATGCAGTCTTGCATATGGAATTAGAAGAATGCAGGAGGCCATGAACCCCAAGGCTTGCAGATAGCAGGGTTTTTGTGGCCACCTGTTTGAAATAAGCCACTGATTGAATTTGCTTTTCTGTCGTAAGGTAAGCCATCTGGACAGTTGTAATCAAGCTTGCACCCAGGAATGTAATTTTTTTGAGAGGGTACCAGTTGTGATTTCTTTTCGTTTATGGTGTACCCTAGACAACTTAGAACCCTTTAAACAAACACCAGATGCATTAGAAGAATGTCCTTGTTTTCTGCCGGAATTAGACCATCGTCCAGGTATGGATATATCTGAATATTCCTTTGCAGGCAAAATGCAATTACTGGAGCCAGAGACTTTGTGAAGCCCCTGTGTGCAGTAGATAAGCCAAAGGGCAATGCAAAGAACTGGTAATGCAAGTGGCCTGCTTTGAAGCGGAGGTATCTTCTGCAAGATTCCCTGACTGGAATATGCAGGTAAGCTTCTTAAGTCTAGAGTTACCAACCAGGCATCTTTGCCTAGCATAGGAAGTAACTGATTAAGAGTAAGCATCTTGAATTTTTATTTATTTTTATTTATTTTACATTTGTTGACCGGGCTAGTCTAACTGGAATACAAATATATTTTCAGTAGAGGCCCGGGGAGAAAAGCTTGAACACAAACACAATATGTATAATAAAAAGTTGTAAATTCAGAGAAGTATAAAGTAGTTGAAAAGTTCTGAATTACAGCCATATAGGCTTGATGCAGTCGTCATTACAAGAGTACATAGCTCATAAGGAGATATGAAAAGCAAAAATAAAATACAAAACAGTTGTTTACTTATAGAAACAGAAAAAAATAGTATAAAAAGATGCTTGTTTATACAAATGTACCATGTGATACAGTGAAATACAAGGTTTATAGGAGACAGCAAGAGGATGTCATTAGTTAGAACATAGTAATATTAGATGCAGACAGCACATAGGAAATCGAAGAAAGACAGTCAGGGTTAGTACAAGGGCATAACCAATGAGTACTGAGAAATAGTTTTAGTTTCTGTTTAAAAAGTGTTATAGAGGTCTGGGATAGGAGTTCAGAGGGAAGCCTGTTCCAGTGTTTGCCTACAGAGTTAGAGAACAAAATCTCCAGCTGAGTTATTGGATCTGCTAGTGGTAATACGTAGCTTATTAGAAGAGCGTAAGTTCTTAAGATTGTTGTAGGGGGTAATGAGAGTAGTCAGTATAGGTGGGGTAGTGCAGGCTTTTATGGATAATAGTAAGCTGGTGAAATAGTAACTGGTTTTGGAACTCTAGCCATCCTAATTGTTTTAGGTTGTTGCAATGATGTGTTCTAAAAGGAGAACCAGTGGCAAATCTAGCAATACTATGATAGAAGGTAGCAAGTCTGTTGAGGTTGTTTTTTGAGAGATTGGTATATATGGGTAAAGCGTAGAGTAGGGTAGAGATTAAATTTGTTCTAGCTATAGCGGCTTTGGCTGAAGGAGTAAGAAAGGGTTTGATTCTATAAAGGGATCCCAGTTTCTTATTTACTGTTTTTATACTGATGTTAATATGAGTATCGAAGTTTAGGTTATTATCTATGGTTATTCCAAGAAGTTTAGTGGTCGGATCAGGAGATATAAGAGTTCCATTCTTGGATAAGAGTGAAGTGAAGAGGGGTTGACCTGCAAGTAGGAGTAAAAAGTAACAGTTTAGTTTGTTTAGGGTTAAGTAGGAGGCATCGGCTTAAAAACCACTGCTCAACTGTATTGAATGCTTTTTGTATAAGGGACTGTAGCTCGTAAGGAGTATTAGCTGAGCAAATAATGGTGCAGTCTTCTGCAGGTTGCATGAGGAATTGCTAGGTGGAGGTCATTAATGAAAATGGAAAATAGCAGTGGGCCTAATATGGAGCCCTGGGGAACACCAAGGGAAATGGGGAGGTGAGAAGACAGATTGTTTTCCCATAGTACTGCTTGTTGTCTATTGTCTAAGATTTAAACCATTTTAAGGCTAGAGTATCAAGAGAAAGATTTAAGTATTTCTATAAGGAGCTGGTGGTTAACCATGTCAAAAGCCTTAGATAAATCAATGAAGACAGAAGAGGAAAGAGTATTATTATTACGGTTTAAATTTATGCAGTCTGTGAAGGAAAGTAGAGCTGTGGTGGTACTGTGATTAGGTCTAAACCCATGTTGACAGTTGGCCAGTAGGTTATTTTCGATAAGATGTGTGAGTAGTTGCTTATGGATACATTTTGTCCATAATTTTTGCCAGTGGAGAGAGTAGAGCCTATTGGTCTATAGTTTGAAATGTCAATGGAGTTTCCGCTTTTATGTAGGGGGATGATGTGTGAGATTTTCCAGATGGGGTATTTCCTTCTGTTATCGTTCTGTTTATTAGTATGGAAATGGGGAAGGCTATGGCTTTGGCACCTTTTTGCAGGTATTCTGCAGGTAGTTGGTCAGCAGATGGGGTAGTAGGTTTTAGTTTTTCTAGAAGAGAGCAAATGAAGGAAGTAGGAACAGGTTTTTTGATTGAAATGATGGAATTGGGTCAGTCGGTGAGGTGGTTGGATTAGGGGAACTTGGAGATAATTGCTTAGCTAGTGTTTGAATGGCATCTGTAAAGAAAGAATTGAAAGCATTGGCAGTTTGTGTTGGATTCTCATGGTTAGAGCCTTGTGGGCTAGGTGTAATAGACTGGCCTGGGTGTAGGAGTTTTCTGATGCTGGACCAAAATTTTTGTGGATTCCTTTGGTTAATTTGTTGTAGTTGGATATAAACGTTTTTTTTTTATTTAAGAGGACAGCTTTTTTAGTAGTATTTCTCAGTTGTCTAAAGGTTTGGTGGTCTGTTGAATTCCTAGTAGTGTGCCATTTTGCCCAAGATTTGTTTCTAAGGAGGATTTTCTGTCTAGTAGCTGTAGTGAGCCATGGGGCAGGTTTAGCCTTATTTCTAATAGAGCGTACTGGGGCATGATGGTCAAGGATGGCTAAGAATGCGGAATTAAAAGTAGTCAACTGCTTCATCTAAAGGGAGTATTTTTAGTGGTGACCAATTGCAGTGCTTGAGTTCTAGCTGGAAAAGTTCAGTGTTAAAGAATTTTTTAGTCCGTATTGTCTGATAGGAATTTGGGTGAGGTATGCTAGTTTTGTATCTGATTATATATGTGTGTGAGTGGTCACTGAGATCATCAGGGAGGGTGCCTGTTTTGCATGTGTGATGTGGAGAGTTTATAAGAATCCAATCTAATGCGGTTTCCTTGTTGTTGGTTTTATTAATTCTTGTAGGGGAGGTGATGACTTGTGAGAAGCCATAAAGATTAATATGGGTGGTGGGATGAGGGGTACTACAGGACTTCCTTCTGGACTTTATATGTCCAGAAATGTGTTTAGAGTAGATAAGTGAGAACTGGACACCATGATTTGTCTTTTCTGGGTACCAGGAAAAGTCTAGAATAGAAACATTGTCCCTTTTCCTCTACAGGTACTGGTTGAATAGCCCCCATGTTCATGAGGGACACAACTTGTTTCTGGGCCTCTGCCCACTAATTGCGGGGCAGGTCTGGCCATCCATTTGGGACTGGCAACATGAGGAAATGAAATCTGTATCCCTGGGATACTATATTTAAAACCCATTTGTCCTGGGTTATAAGTTGCCAGTTTTGTGCATGAAGTGTCAGTTTTCCCCCCAAAGGGGCGGATAAAAGGTAAGGGCTTCGTGAGTGCAGAGAGAAGTCACTGAGACCGTTTACCATAGGGAGGTGCCTTGTTCCCAGATTTGGAGGTGGAGGCACCCGATTGTTTTGTTCTAAAAGTCCCTTGTGACTGAAACCTGGAGCCTTTGGACTGTCTGGGTTTGACTTGAATGGCTCTCGAAAGAAATGGAAAGGGCCAGTTCTTAGTAGGCCAGTGCCTACCAAATCTTGGAGGTTGCTCTTGTAAGAAATCTTTCAGTCTGCATAGATTTAGCTTTATCTTCCATCTTTAAAACTTCTTCAGCCTTATTACCAAAGAGACGGTCCTGTTGTGAAGGAGCATCCAACAATTTTATTTTAACATGATCAGGCAGAGTTTGCTCTTTGAGCCAAGCATGCCTTCTTAGCACAGACCCAGTTACAGCAGCCCTGCAAGAGGCCTCCAAAAAATCAAAACCACATTGCAAAGTATGTTTTCCAACTTGTTCAGGTGAATAGAATAAATCCTGTAAATCTTTATTTTCCACAGTCAGAAATTAACATTTTCTTTTTAAGCCGTTCCATGATATGCTGCTGGTATTTAAGCATATGAAATTGACAGTTTAAAGCCCTGATTGCCAAGGTTGCAGAAGTGTAAACTTTCTTACCCCATCTATCCAGCACCCTGGAACCTCTATCAGAAGGGGTAGGATTTTTAGAAGTAGAGGCCTTCCTTGGGACTCTGAGAAATGGTTTCAGGATCTGCAATAGGATTTTTGAAAAGGAATTTGTGGGAGTCAGGAACCCTGTAGTATCTTGTCTGACTTACAAGGAGCCAGAGGCAGAGAATCAGGAGCCATACTAGATTCTGTAAAAACATCAACAATGTCTAGGACAGGAGGTATAGCCAAAGGCCTATGTTGAGGAAGAAGAAAATCCCTAAGTTCATAGGTGGTACTAGGCTATCAGCCCTAAGGCCTACACAAGCCTAGCCATAATTCCCTGGCTATTTCTTCCCACACTATTTACTTCCCTGGACCAGTCTAGCAGGGCGACTTGATGTGATCCCTGGAGTGAATTTCCTTTCTCCCATCCAATCGTCAAGGTTCCTTTTGAAAAGGGCCAAGGAGGCACTCTGCTTGACATGTATGGGCAATCTATTCCAGAGTCTGGGGAGTCTCTGGGTCAAGAACCTATCCCTCCAGCACGTTTTATTTATTGTGATGACAATGTTTAGATCCCTGGAGCGTGCGTCTCTGAGGCATTACGATTTTAAGTGTAGCATGTCCAACAGCTCTGGGTTTGACATGGTCTTGTATGTTAAGCAGAGATCGCCTCTAAGTAAACGATATGCGACAGAGTATAGCTGGAGTTTAAGGCGATTAGCGTAGGGCATCTGCTTTAGGCCTGTGATTCTTTTAGTGAAGTATTTTCTGAGGCTTTTTTTCCCAGGACTGAACCCAGAGGTACTCCCACTTGTCTGCAGCTGGATTTGGAGTCAGCTACTTTTACAGTGTGGGTTCTATCAGTAAGCCAGTTAGCAACCCACTGGGTGACGTAGGGATTAATGCCCAGCTTAGTAAGTTTATCTAGGATTCCAGAGTGGGGGATGGTGTCAAAGGCCTTGGCAAGGTCTAGATGGGCTGTGTGGACCACCTTACCCATGGCTCTGGAGACTGATTCGAAGAAGTCAATCAGGTTCAGGAGACAAGATCGGCCCTTCACGAACCCAAACTGGGTGGGGTCCAGTGTTTGAAGGTTGCCAATGTCTTTGTTTATAAGTTCCATGATAATATGCTCCATGGCCTTACAGATAAGGCTCGTCAGACTGATGGGATGGTAGTTTCCAGAATCCAAAGTGGATCCCCCCTTGTGGAGTGGGATAACTGTAGCTCTGCACCACTCAGTGGGCAAGAAACCTGAGGTAGGGCTATGATTAAACATGACTTGGGTGAGGTGCCAGTTCATATTGTAGTTCATGTAGTACACAGCCCGGGATGTCATCTGGTCCCATGGATGCTGTACTCTTAGCTTTGGAGTGTGCGTTTACCTGTGTGGCCGTTACCTGAATTTGGCAATCTTCCGGTATTGAGATGGGCCATTCAGGGGGTGAAGTTGGCACTGAATCGATCTGCCAGGATATTGGCAATATCTTTGGGATCAGTATATTTAATGCCATTCTGTTTTAGCTCCGAGCAGATCTGAGCATTACCACTGAGATTCTTGACAGTTATAGAATGCCTTGTGGTTGTCTTTGGAATCTTTGGCAATTTTATTTTCGTAACTAGCTTTGGAGGATTTTGAGGGATCCCAGTCTCTTACTGAGGCTGGTAAGGGAGTTTTTTGCATCCTGGGATTTTCCTCTTTTCTGCAACAGTTTCTTCCTTTTGTTGTAAAGTTTGTTTATGGCAGGGGACCACCAGATTGGTTCCTTTTTTTGGATGAGAGCATCTTGGTTCTATCTGGGATAGCACGATTCATGCATGAGTGGATGTGCTCGTACAGTCTCTTTTTGGATTCCTGACTTTCCCAGTGGAAATGTTCCCGTAAGGAATGCAAAGTTTCCCCAAAAGAAAAATCCTCATGAGAAGCAGAAGGAATGAAATCTTCTGCATCAGAGTTCTCATACGTAGGTATAGACAAATCCTGTTCATTAGAAGAATCAGAATAAACAGAATCCTGTTCAGGATTCATAATCAATGTCTTGCCTAGGCCTCTCAAGAAGGGGGGGGGGGTTGGCTACCACTGATCAGAGTAATTAAATCTTCAGCCATTTTGATAATTTGTTCTTTAGGCATAGGGACCTGCACATGTGGCCTAGGCGTCTTTAGACAGGTTGAGATTTTGACGCAGGACCCAAGACTAAATCAGGCCGACTGAGGGCAGCCTGCCAGCAGATTACCCAAATGTAATGACCAACAGTGAAACACAAAAAACATCTTGCTTTTGGGCCTCTGCCCACTAATTTAGGAGTAGATCTGGCCAATCGTCTGGGGTTGGTAAAGTGTGGAAGTGGAATCTGTATCTTTGGGAAACTATTCCATTTGTCCTGGGTAATGAGTTCCCAGTTTTTTGCCTGCAGAGCAGTCTTTCCCCCTAAAGGAGCAGCCAGTTGAGAAGGGCTTGGAAGTTTTAAAGTTAAGTCATTGAGACAGTTTACCATAAGGGGGGGGTCTTACTAATCCCTGCTTTGGAAGTGGGAGCCCCCCCACTGCTTAGTCCTGTGCTTACCTTGGGACTGAAGATTGAGTGTTCTGCTGGTTCTGGGTTTGGACTGAGAAGGCCTGGAAGAGGCAGGAAAGGACCAATTCTTAGAGAGCCAATGCCTACTAAATCTTGGAGGCTACAATTGCAGAAAATCTAACAGTTTGCATAGATTTAGCTTTTCCCACCATCTTTAAGTACTACTACTGCTTTGTTGCCAAACAGGTGATCCTAGTTTAAGGGAGCATCCAACAATTTAGCTTTAACATGACCTGGCAAAGATAGCTCCTTAAGCCAAGCATAGGTTCATAGGTAGGTAATAGGCTAACGGCCCAAGGGCCTACGTAAGCCTAGCCAACAAGGTTCCCTGGCTTATGCCACCCAAGAAAGTTATTTTCCCGTGCCACTGTCGAGCAGACACAAATGATCCCCAGGGTGTATTTCCTATTACCCATCCACTCAAGATTTTTCTTGAGTGCTAATCAAGAACTTTGTTCGACATAGATGGCAGCCTGTTCCAGAGTATGGGAAGCCTCTGGGACAGGAATCTATCCCTCCAGCAAGTCCTGTTTATTGTGGTAACAAGGTTTAGGCCCTAGAGCATGCAACTCGGAGAGACTGGGATTTCTTTAGGTGTAGCATGTCCAACAGCTCTGGGTCTGATGCAGCTTCATATGTTAGGCAGAGATCACCTCAGAGTAGGCGATATGCTACGGAGGAAAGCTTGAGTTTGAGGCGGTCAGTGTAGTGCATTTTAGGCCAGTAATCCTCTTTGTGAGGTAATTCTGTGGCCTTTCCAGCTGCAGATGTCTTGCCAGGTACATTCCAAAAGGGGGTTGTACACTATAATGGGTCTGAGTGTCGAGTAGAGAGGAACAATAACCTCTTCTTTCATGGATGAGAACCCTTTTATGATGGTATGCCACGTAGAAAAACTTCTTTATTACTGTGCCATGTAGAAGGATTTCCTGACTACTGTGGCGATGTGACCATCAAAGGAGAAACTACTTTACACCTGGGTCCCAAGGTCTCATCACACATTCTGTGTTAAGTAGATTTCTGCCTATGTGGCAGTTCATGGGTAAAGATATGGGCTCTTTAGGGGTTGGGGGGTGGTAAAGTTAGCACTGACCCTATCTGCCAGGATGTTGGCAATATCAGTTGGTTCTGAAATTTTCGTGCCATTGTGCTGTAACTCAGAGCAGATCTGGGTGCGGCCATCGAGATTCTTGACAGCTATAGAATGCTTTGCGGTTGTCCTTAGAATTAGTGGCGATTTTGTTTTCGTAGCTAGCTTTGGGGGATCTTATAAGAGATCTCAGCTTCTTACTGAGGCTGACCAGGGAGCTCCTCCACTCATGGGATTTTACTCTTTCGCAACAGTTTCTTCCTTCTGTTGTAGGTTTACAGCAGGGGATCACCAGATTGGCTTTCTTTTTTTGGAGGATAGCACGATCCATGTACTCGTTTAAGTTCTTATAGAGTGCATTTGTTTAGGATTCAGCAGTTGTAACTGTATTGTCCATCTGCATGGGTATCATGAAGTTCACCACTTCTGTCTTAAGCATGAAGTTGGCTTTGGAGAAATTTTTTAC
Organism: Protopterus annectens; assembly: GCF_019279795.1. Taxonomy (NCBI): domain Eukaryota; kingdom Metazoa; phylum Chordata; order Ceratodontiformes; family Protopteridae; genus Protopterus; species Protopterus annectens. Next base: position 338,753,422 of record NC_056747.1, on the reverse strand, counting down.
CGCTATTCCCTTAATAGGGGGTGGGGGGGGTGGGATGTGGATATCAAGGGTGATTAGCTTATGGTCGGATCGCACAGAGGAGATGACTTCAGGTGTGGAACACCGGTCACTCATGTTGGTAATGACTAGGTCTAGGATTACTGTTGCCCCTGGAAAGCGTGTGGATAAGTTGATCCAGGGCATTGGAGTTTATGAATTCCAGAAAGCATTGAGCTAAGGAGGTGGTACACGAGTTTTCCCAGTTAATGGTGGGGTAGTTGAAGTTGCCCATTATTAGGGTGTTTGGCTGAACCCGAACATTTTCCAGTATATCAAGAAAAGAGGAGTGGGAATCCTGGGGCATGGTGGGGGATCTGTAGCAAGCTACAATTTGGATTGCAGTTTTGCCCAGAGTTAGTTGCACTTGGATAGCCTCAGATGCATTATGCTGCGCAACTAGCCTGGAGGTGTGGATATCCTTAAGGAATACGGACACCTCCACCTTTGGTGTTTTGGTCCAGGTTACATGGCCGAAAAGTGTGGTAGGAGTTATAGCCTGGTAGTGCAGGGGTGCTTTCTGGAGCCTTGAACCAGGTCTCAGTCATTGCACAGATATCTATGTTCTCCATTTTAAGGATGCCTCGAGTGAGTGCATTTTGAGATTTAGACTTCTAGCATTGAGTAGCATTACCCTCAGTTTTTGCTTGCTTGTTCTTGTTACGGTGGTGAATTTATTATTTGAACCTTGCCTAAAAAAGGAACTATAGGGGCAGCAAGATCCTTAGCCAGTATCTGGAATCCCAGGGGCGACAGGTGCAGACTATCTGTGGCAAAGCATCGTGGTCTGTCGACCATGTCATCCCAAGCAGACAGATACTGGATCCCCTTAGAATGACACCAGAAGCTTAGCCAATTATTGAAGTCAATCCTTTTGTCCTTGTACTGCGGTATCATTCTGGGCGATGGCAGAATGCTACTCAGGGTTAGGGTCATGCCTGCCTGGACTACAAGATCTGAGAGCTCTTCCATGTCTCTTCATGTAGTCCAGGGAGGTAAGTCTCAGGTCATTCACACCAACATGGACAATGACAGTCATATTTGTACTTGTTGTGGAGTGACACGAGTGCGTGGGTTATGTGGCGGATTCTGGCACCCAACAGGCAGCTGACAGTAACCTTCTCCTTGTTTAGCCTGGTGAATGGGACATCAGTGTGCCTGACTATAGAGTCACCTATGACTAGTGTGTTGGGTACTTTGTTTTGCCTTATTGGCTGTGGTTGAGTGGCACACAGTCTGTGGGCTGTGTCTCATTTGGGCTGTGTTGGGGGATGGAGGTTGCCTGCGTTCCTGCTTTGGAGGTCTCTGTTGCTAAGACAGATTATAATTGAGAGCCTCCGCGAATGTTTGTGTGTTACTATGTGTGGATTTTGGTGGTGTAGATTTAGTGAGACTGTGACGAGTGTGGTGTGGTGCAAATATTTACCTTCTCCTCAAGACTGTCAAGTTCAGTCTTGGTTGGAGAGAGCTTTACCTCCAGTTTGGCTAGATAAGTGCATCTCTCATAGGTTGTAGTGTTGGGTGGTAGGAGGAGAGGGCTGTGTGCATGAGGCAATTTCTATATTGCCTCAAGATGCCCAGATTCATCAGACAGGAGAGAACACTGGGAGCGAACCCTTGGACATGCCTGAATAAAAAACAATTTTTCTCAAGGTAAGTGAGGAGAGTGAGTACAAGAGCTGCTTTTCTCTGAGCAAGTGAGAAAAGTACAAAAACTGTTTTCCTCTAGGTAATGAGGAAGGTTGAGTGCTATAGTAATTAGTAGCTTATTTAGTGCTTACAAGTTCTGAACAAGTGCTGAGCATGAACAGACAAATTTAAGTGCTAAAAAGTACAGTTGTGTGCACTTACCATAAATGTAGATGTTAGTGTGTATTCACTGTTGCAGTCATTACATTTGGGGTAATCTGCTGGCAGGTTGCCCTCAGTCGGCCTGAATTCCAAAGTCTTGGGTCCTGCATCGGTTGCAGTCTTCTCTTCCATGACGTCAGGTCGTCAGGGGTATAAAACATGCAGCAGATGCAATTTTCTTCAGTTTTTCTTGCCCCCGATGTAAGGTGCCCCCAAAAAGGTAGCAATATTATATATATTTACCTAAATACATGCATCAATATAAACTTTACTTTCATCTACAAGCAAATACACCACATAGGTTGTACAAGATAAAGGAAAGATAAACTGTAGAATGACAGGGGATGGTGGGAGGGTAACCTGGAATGCAACAGTGAATACACCAACATCTACATTTATGGCAAGTGTACACAACTGTACGATGTTCCTCGTGTTTCACTGTTACAGTCATTACATTTGGGTAGAATCCCAAAGTTATGGTTGGGAGGCTGGAGCTAAACAGCATTAGGTGAGGCTATAAGGCCCTGCAGCACTGCAGTGGCAAAGCCTGCCCTGGACGTAGAGGCGCAAATGGCAATGCTTTTTAAAGGTGTGAACAGAACTCCAAGTAGCAGCCTCTAGAATGTCCTTGGTTGGTACGCCTCTGAGAAAGGTTGCTGAAATAGCTCCAGCTCTGGTGGAGAGACCGACCTACTGCCCTTGGGCACAGGTTTGCCATGGTGTAAGTGGCAGAAACGTATGCAATGGCTTATCCACTTTGAAATGGTCTGCTTTGAAATCGCCTTTCCTTCTGATCCTGCAGCATATGACACTAGTAATTGCTCTGTTTTTCTTAGAACTTTAGTCCTGCTCAAGTAGAATCTTAGCTGTCTGTATACGTCCAAGGAATGCAGAATTCTCTCCCCTTTGTTCTGCGGATTTGGATAAAAAGTTGGCAGATGAATTGTTTGGTTAAGAGCCACAATGGAAATGACCTTAAGCATAAAAGTAGGATTTGTCCTCAGACGCCCTGTCTGGTTAAAATTTGATAAAAGGCTCTACAGCCATGACGGCCTGTAGCTCTGAAATTCTTGCTGACGTGCTAGTAGCAGCGCTGTCGTCCATAAGAATTTATATCAGCGGTAGCGACTGGTTCAAATGGAGGCAGGGTGAGCATTTCCAACACATAATTGAGGTCCCATGCAGGTAATGGTGATCTTCTAGGAGGCCTTAAACTTTTGGCTCCTCTAAGATACTGCTTTAGTAAAGGATGAGAAAAGATTGGTGGCTCTGTATTGTAATGAGCTGAAATGGCAGAGGCATGGACTTTGATGAGAAAGATAGGCCCTTGTCAAGCATCTCATTAAGTATTGTAATATCTAAGGAATATGTGGTTCTGCTGTATCAATTCCTTGTGTTAGATTCCAAGCACCTAATCTCTTCCATTTGTCAGCATAAGACTTTCTAGTACTAGGCCTTCTGGCTTCCAAAACGACATCCATCACAGCTTTACTGAAAGGTGTCGTTTGTATGATTACAGGATTAGCCATGCTGCCAGGTTCAGAGTCTGTAGCTGACTGTGCAGGATCTGATTGTTTTGCTGGGACAGTAGTTCTGGTTTTTGAGGCAAGGTCAAAACTGGGTATTGAGACAAGTTCCTTAGGAATGGGTACCAGTATTGGCGGGGCCAGTCCAGGGCAATTAATATCTTTGGCTTCTCTTGTCCGACTTTCAGAGAGGACCTTGGGTAGAAGAGGCAGACACGGAAAGGTGTAAACTGATAGGTTTTTCCAACTGAAGGATAGGGCGTCCACTTTCCATGCTTGTCTGTGATAAGTCCTTGTGCAGAATCTTTTCAGTTGATAATTTTGAGGACAGGCAAATAGATCTATGTCTGGGCTCCCCCATTTCTCTATCATGCTGAAGGCTTGTGAGGATCCATAAGGTTTCTGCTTAAATAGTCTGCCAGAGTGTTTTGTTTTCCTGGCAGGAACTGAGATTGAAGATGTATTTGGTAAGTCAAAGCTGTGTGCCACAGTGCCATGGCTAATCTGCAAAGGGGGTTTGAGTGTGCCCCCTTGTTTATATACCACGACTGTGGTGTTGTCCGTCTATCAGTAGTTGTCCTGGAAGAAGTCCTTGAAGGCTGTTAGGGCATTCAGAACAGCTAGCATCTCTTTCTGGTTGATCTGTAGATGCATTTGATTTGGTGCCCATATGCCCTGAATGCATCTTCCTGCCATGTGGGCCCCCCCAAGTATAATCTAATGCGTCTGTTAAGGTTTGGCTGGCAGGGGGTAGAGTGAAGGGCCATCCCATGTATTGGTAACAGGCCTTTGCCCACCAAAGAAACTCCTGTTGCAGGCAGGGAATGAGAGGAATCATTGTTTCCAGACTGTGTGAATGTTGACTCCATAAACTTTTTAAGTACCATTGAAGTTTCCTCATATGCAGTCTTGCATATGGAATTAGAAGGATGCAGGATGCCATGAAGCCCAGAGCCTGCAGAATGTCTTGCAGAAGACTGGGTTTTTGTTGCCATCAGTTTGAAGTAAGTAGTCAGTTGCCTTTGTCTGGCGTGAGGTAAGCCACCTGGGCAGTTGTATTCAAGCTTGCACCCAGGAATGTTATGTTTTGAGAGGGTACCAGTTGTGATTTATTTTCGTTTGTGCACCCTAGGCATGTTAGAAGCCTTTTCACAAATGCCAGGTGTCGTAGAAGAATGTCCTTGTTCTCTGCTTGAATGAGACAGTCGTCCAAGTAAGGATATATTTGTATGCTTCTTTGTCTGCAAAATGCAATTACTGGTGCCAGGCACTTTGTAAAGACCCTGGGTGCAGTAGGTAAGCTAAAGGGCAGTGCAGAGAATTGGTAATGCATTAAGCCAGCCTTGAATCTGAGGTATCATCTGTATCCCTGTGATACGATGTTTAGTACCCACCTGTCCTGGGTTATTAAATGCCAATTTTGAGCAGTGCTAATTTTCCCCCTGTGGGTGCTGCCAAAAGATAAGTGCTTTTGTCTTTGGTCTTGCAGCTGTCGGCTTGATGTACAAATATTGAGGTATGAAACGCTCAGAAGCCTGTGCCTGCTCAGCATTTCCGGACCCATCCGAGGGAGATACATTCGTCGGTCCAATACCTTGAGTATCTTGCAGCATGCCGGAGTCCACATGGGTGTCGGTAGAGGCCTGTGACTCAAAGGTAGCAGATATCAGGGGCTGCGAACATGCCTCAGAGTACCAGCGAACCAGCGACTGGCTTAGGAAAAGCTTAGTCTGTTTTGGATCTCGACTGCCTTTCTCTTTCTTTGCGTTTTTTTATGTACTCCAATAGACGGATTGCTATCAGACGACATTTCTGGGTAGTTAAATCTGTTTCCAAAATACTTTGGTGCAAAAATATACCGAAGCTTAATAGTGTGTTGGTTAAATCTAGCACAAAACAGCCAAGCACGTTGTGATCAGGACCTAGGCAAGGAATACAGTACAAATGGAAATCCTTGAGGTATTTGCTTCCCACAAGTAATACAATTATTAACTTCTGACATAGCTTTAGTGAAGACTTCAGTTCTGAAACTCAAACTCCAACATTTCAACAGTTGGCTGACCAGCACTTGCGAAATGCTTCTGCTTCAGACACTGCGTGGTAAGGACTAAAGAAAATGGGGTCAGCTGCATGTTTTATACCCCTGACGACCTGACGTCATGGAAGAGAAGACAGCAACCGACGCAGGACCCAAGACTTTGGAATTTAGGGCAATCTGCCAGCAGATTACCCCAAATGTAATGACTGCAACAGTGAAACACGAAGAACATCTAAGAATTTGCATCTGTACTAAACGAGTGACAGGACAGAAACAAGTGCAAATGCAGGCTTTCAAATCGGAAAGATGGAAGAGATTGCCCAAACGGCCAATAACTACAATTTCTGGGCCAGAACCACTCCTTGCATGGTATGCAGGTTACCTAGTGCTTACCACTCCCACTGATGAGCTAGAAGGCTTCCCTCCAACACAGAAAGGATTGAGGGGCTCAGAAGCTTACATACAGTCCTGGATACAGCAAATCTGTATCTGGAACATGTGTTACAGGAAAGTTAGGAAACATGCTTACAGTTTGTTTTTTTTTTTTTGTTTTTTTTACAGAAAAGTAGCAAAAACAATTCACATGCAGTGCAAGCTAGCACACGAGTATGTAGCAATATCAGACCAAACAGCTTAAATTCAATTAAATTAAAAGGGACTAAAAGCAAGTGCAGAAAAAGTTTATTAGGTAGAATGTGGTAAAGAGAGTGTCCCAGATCAAATCTACAGTGGGACAGGCAAAGTACAGTTGTGTACACTTACCATAAATGTAGATGTTAGTGTATTCACTGTTGCAGTCACTACATTTGGGTAATCCTGCTGGCAGGTTGCCCTCAGCCGGCCTGAATTACAAAGTCTTGGGTCCTGCGTCGGCGGCTGTCGCCCCTTCCCTGACATCTGGGGTATAAAACAGCCAAAGCCATTTTCTTCAGTTTTTCTTGCCCTAGATGTCAGGTGCCCCCAAAAAGGGTAAGATCCAAAAGAAAAAAGGGGGAAGGTGGGTAAAGTACAGTTTTGTACCTACCATAAATGTAGATGTTCGAGGATCCACATTGCTGCAGTCCTAACTATTGGGTAGTCCGCTGTCCAGTCGGCCCGAATACCAAAGTATATGGCTGACGTCGGTCAGGGCGCATTAGACTGACGTCAGTACGTCAGGGTACTAATGCGCATGACCGACGTCATATCCTCAGTCTTTTCTTGCCCCAGATGTCAGAAGACCCTGAAAAGATAAGGCCAAAACCAAAAACTCCAAACATATCTGCACCAAAAATATGTACAATATATACAAAATTACCAGAATATAACCTCACCTACACAACCACCCCTAAACACAGAGGGGAAGGAGGGAGGGTAAATTGGACTGCAGCAATGTGGATCCTCGAACATCTACATTTATGGTAGGTACAAAACTGTACTATGTTCTTCATTCCACATTGCTGCAGTCCTAACTATTGGGTAGAATCCCAAAGCAGAGGTAAGGGAGGCTGGCAAATCATAAGGAAGCAGGAGCTGACAACATGCCTTGCAAAATAGCTGTGGCAAAACCAGCCCTAGACTTAGAGTAGAGAGGAAGGTGATAATGCTTAGAGAAAGTATGCACTGAACTCCAAGTAGCTGCCTCCAAAATATCCTTAGTTGCCACCCCTTAGAAATGCTGTAGAAGTGGCAGTAGCCCTAGTGGAATGAGGCCTAATCCCAGCTGGAATCTCCTTGCCATGATGGGAGTAACAAAATGCAATGCAAAACCCAATCCACCTAGAAATAGTTTGTTTTGACACAGGCTTGCCCTGAACTCAAAGCAAAAGAAACAAACAACTGCTGAGACTGCCTAAAATCCTTAGTCCTGCTCAAATAATAACGCAATTGCCTGTGTACATCTAAAGTGTGCAAAATCTTTTCCCCTTTATTTTGGGGATCTGCATAAAAAGTAGGCAAATGAATAGTTTGGTTTAAAGCCACACTAGAAACCACCTTAGGCATAAAGGAAGGATTAATGCGTAAAGATACCCTATCCTTATGAAAAATCAAAAGGCTCTACCGCCATAAGGGCCTGCAACTCAGAAACCCTTCTTGCAGAAGTAATGGCCAACAAAAAGCAGTCTTCCATGACAAGTATTTCAATTCAGCAGTAGCCGAGGCTCAAAAGGTTGTAGAGTAAGTTTCTCCAACACAAAATTGAGATCCCAAGCAGGAGTAGGAGCTCTCGTGGGGGTCTTATATTCTTTGCCCTCTAAGAAATTGCTTTAATAAAGGATGCGAAAACAATGGTGGGTCACAATCATAGTGAGCTGAAATTGCTGCAGCATGAATCTTAATGGAAGAGAAAGACAAACCTTTGTCCAATAACTCAGTAAGATATTGAAGAGCCACACTCAAATTAGGCTCAGAAATCTCCAAATTGTTTGCTGCACTCCAAAATAAAAATCTCTTCCATTTTTCTGCGTACACTTTCCTTGTACTAGGTCTTCTGGCTTCCATAATCACATTTAAAACTTGAGGAAGTTGAGACCTGCTGTCTTTCAAAACAGAATATGCCAAGCTGTTAGATGAAGAGAGTGAAGCTTGACATTGAGCAGGTGACCGTCCCTCTGAGACAACAGGTGTGGAATCAAGGGTAAAGGCCATGGAGGCTTCCTTACCAGACTCCTCAGTAATGGGTACCAGTGCTGCCGAGGCCAATCTGGAGCTATTAAAATCATCCTTGGCTTGTCTTGTCTGACCTTTAGAAGCACCTTTGGGAGAAGAGGCAGAGGTGGAAAAGCATACACATGAAGATTTTCCCAACTGAAAGAAAGAGCATCCACTTTCCAAGCTGTGTGATGAAACCTTTGTGCAAAACTTTGGCAGCTGGTGGTTTAGTGGAGAAGTGAACAGATCTATGTCTGGAGTTCCCCATGACACTGTCAATTTTTGAAACACATGAAGATCCAGTTTCCACTCGTGGGGATCCATGATTTGTCTGCTTAACACATCTGCTAAGGAGTTCTGTGCTCGGCAGAAACCTTGCCTGAAGAGTTAGTTGCAAGCTGAGCGCAGTCTCCCATAAAATCATTGCTTGCCTGCACAATGGGTAAGAATGTGTTCCCCCTTGTTTGTTGATGTACCACATGACAGTTGTGTTGTCTGTTAGAATCAACACCTGCCCTGGAAGAAGTAGCTCCTTGAAAGCCATTAATGCAAACTGGACTGCTAACATCTCTTTCATGTTGATATGTAGATGCTGTAGTCTGGCAGGCCACTTGTCTTGTATCCACTTTCCATTTTGATGAGCTCCCCAAGCAATGTCTGAGGCATCTGTCGTTAGAATCTGACTCGCCTCTGGCCGGGTCACAGAGAGTCCCTTGTTTAGGTGACATTCCTGAGCCCACCACAAAAATTCCTTTTGAATGCAAGGTATTATTTGAATGACAGTGTCCAAATCCTGGCAGTGCTGTGTCCATACATTTTGAGATACCATTGCAGCTTCCTCATATGCAGTTTGGCATTGGGAAGCACCAGAATACAAGATGCCATGAACCCTAAGGCTTGAAGGACTGTCCTTGCAGTCAGCCCGGACTGAAGAGATAGTTGATGGAAGTAACTGGAAAGATTCTTTTGTTTGTCCGGGGTTAAAAGGCCATCTGGGCTGCTGTATTCAGTCTCACACCCAGAAAGCACATGTCTTGAGAGGGTACTAGACTGGACTTTATTTCGTTCACAGAATACCCTAGGCATCTTAGCACTGCTATGACATATTCCAAATGCTGTAGAAGGTCTTCCTTTTCTTGAGCCAGAATCAGGCAGTCGTCCAAGTAAGGATAGATTTGAATTCCGTTTAGCCTGAAGTAAGCTATCACTGGAGCCAGAACCTTTGTGAATACTCTGGGCAGTAGATAAGCCAAAGGGCAATGCAGAGAACTGATAATGAGAATTTCCAGCTCGAAACGCAGATACTTCCTGCAACTTAGTCTTATAGGCACATGAAGGTAAGCTTCCTTGAGATCTAAAGTTACCATCCAGTGATCTTTGCCCAGCAGAGGTAAAAGCTGTTGTAACGTCAACATTTTGAACTTGGGAATGTCCAGATAAGTGTTGAGGATAGATAAATCCAAAATTGGTCTCCACGTGTTCCCCTTCTTCGGTACGAGGAACAGGCGAGAAAATCCTAGGCCCCTTTCTGGCACAGGAACTGGCTGAATGGCCCCTATTTGGAGCAACAGAGAAATTTGCTGGTGAGCCTCTGTTCTTTGTAGAGGAGGAATGTCTGGCATGCCTTTGAAAGGAGGCAAGGTATGGAAATAAAACCTGTAACCGTGGTGAATGATATCCAGAACCCATCTGTCTTGGGTAATTAAATCCCAATTTTCTGTGAAAAGAGACAGCCTTCCTCCCAAAGGTGCTGCCAGGCGAGAATGTACTGGCAGCTGAAAAGGCAGGTCATTGGGTCTGCTTACGAAAGGACTGACCCCTGCCCTCACCAGAAGTCTGAGCAGGGGAACTCCCTGTCCTAGGCCTAAAAGAACCTTGAGCTCTGCCCCTACCACGTCTAGACCTACCCCTAGACTGGGAATCATAAGCAGGATAAGTCCATCCCTTAGTAGGCCAATTTCTACTAAACTTGGAGGCTGCACCTGCAAAAATCCTTAACAGTTTGCATAGACTTAGCCTTGTCCTCCATTTTCTTTAAAACTGCTTCCACAGGCGAACCAAACAACACATCAGACTGTAAAGGAGCATCCAAAATCCTTGTTTTAACATGCTCAGCTAAATTCTGATCTCTCAACCAGGCGTGCCTACGAAGAACAGAACCAGTGGCAGCCACCCTCGAAGAGGCCTGCACAGCATCAAAACCACACTGCAAGGAATGTTTACCCACCTGTTCAGACACATGAACTAAATCCTGCAACTCTTTACACTCAATACCTTCTGCCAGAGCATCCACCTTAGATTACAATTGTGAAAGGAGATAACTTTGATATTTTAACATGTGAAACTGACAATTCAACGCCCTCATGGCTAAAGTGGAAGAAGTATACACTTTCTTTCCCCATCTATCCAAAGCCCTTGCCTCTATCAGGAGGAACAGGATTTTTAACAACAGAGGCCTTCACACCTTTAGGCCCCTGAGAGACAGTTTCCGGGTCTGCCCTAGGACTCTTAAAAAGATACTTATGAGCTTCAGGCACCCTATAGTACCTATCCGGTTTAACTGGGGCAGGAGGCAAAGAATCAGGATTCAGGGAAGCCTCTGCAAAAACATCTTCCACCACATTCAGAACAGGAGGTATAGCTAAAGGCCTATGCTGGGGTAAAAACAAGAATTCCCTAAGCCTCTTCCTGGAATCAGAGAAATCTTGACCTTCCCATTTAAAATGCTCCCTCATGGAATGCAGAGTCTCTGAAAATGAAAAATCCTCAGGAGGAGAAGCTGAAGGAGTAGAATCATCCACATCAGAATAAGGAGGATACTCCTGCAAGTCTTCAGCCGAAGATGCAGAAGCCTCCGAACATTGCTCAAAACTCTCAAACTCAGGTTCCACCCTAGGCCTCTTATCAGGAGGGGGCATAGAACCTCTAATCATAGTAATCAAATCCTCTGCCATTTTAAGCATATGTTTCTTAGGCAAAGACCCTGAAGCACTAGGAGAAACCCCCACTGAAGCAAAACTTGGCCTGCCTCTCAAAGAAGTCTTGGAAACAGAAGGGGAGGCTCCAACCACCTTAGGAAGAGAGGGAAGAACAGCCACCTGAGAAGCCCCCTCAGCCTGGCCTACTTCCTGAGAAGATACATCCTGTAACAGTAAAGTCTCTCCCTGAGACTCCAAAGAAACTCCTGGCAGAACCTCCGGCTCCACTGAGCCTTCTAAAGAACCGACGTCTGGGACTGTCGGGTCTTCCACTCTAGGCTTTGCTTTGTCCTTGCGCTTTTGGCGGCGGGCCGGAGCATCCGGCGGCATTTTATAATTACAACGCTTCCCAAAACTAACCTGGCACAGTCTAACCTTCTCTTAATAGTGCGTTTGTTAAATCTAGCACAAGAGCGGCATCCAACAACGTCGTGCTCAGGCCCTAAACAAGGTATACACAAAGTATGGTAATCCCTATGAGGTATCTGTTTCCCACAAGAAATACAGTTATTTACTTTTTCTGACAGGCGGTTAAATACTGAGGCAAGAAAAACCAAAATATTCCCCAACGGGGTACTTAGCCAACTTTGATTCGGTCTGAAACTCTGACTTCAGAAACTTTCAGAACGCCAACCTGCACTCGCAAAATTGCTTCTGCATCGGACCATGCGGCAAAAAAGATTGAGGATATGACGTCGGTCATGCGCATTAGTACCCTGACGTACTGACGTCAGTCTAATGCGCCCTGACCGGCGTCAGCCATATACTTTGGTATTCGGGCCGACTGGACAGCGGACTACCCAATAGTTAGGACTGCAGCAATGTGGAATGAAGAACATCCTGGACTACAACAGTGAATACACTAACATCTACATTTAGTTAAGTGTACACGACTGCACTATGTTCTTCGTGTTTCACTGTTGCAGTCATTACATTTGGGTAGAGTCCCAAAGCTATGGCTGGGAGGCTGGAACTACACAGCAGTAGGAACAGCTAGGAGGCCCTGCAGAACTTCAGTGGCAAAGCCTGACCTGGATTTTGAGTCGAGTGGCAGATGATAATGCTTTGTAAAGGTGTGCACTGAACTCAAGGTAGCCACCTCTAAAATGTATCTGGTTGGTACTCCCCTGAGAAAAGCTGCTGAGGTGGCTGCAGCTCTGGTGGAATGAGGCCTAATGCCCTTAGACACTGGCTTCGAGATGGGCTTTCCTTGTGATCCTGCAGCAAATGCCACTAGTAATTACTCTGTCTTCCTGAAAGCTTTGGTTCTGTCCAAGTATAATCTAAGTTGTCTGTGTATGTCCAAAGAATGCAGAATTCCCTCCCCCTTGTTCTGTGGATTTAGGTAAAAGGTTCGCAGATGGATTGCTTGGTTAAGAGCCACACTGAACACTACTTTAGGCATAAATGTTGGGTTGGTCCTCAGGGAGACCTTGTCTGGATAAAAAATGATGAATGGTTCCATAGCCGTGAGAGCCTGTAGCTCTGAAACTAGTCTTGCAGAAGTAATTGCTAAGAGCAGAGCTGTTTTCCAAGATAGAAACTTCATATCAGCAGTAGCAGCTGGCTCAAAAGAAGGCAGGGTGAGCTTTTCCAAGACATAGTTGAGGTCCCATGCACGTATTGGTAGTCTCCTTGGGGGCTTTAAATTTTTGGATCCTCTGAGGAACTACCTTAATAAGGGTGAGAAAAAAGTGGTGGCTCTGCATTGTAATGAGCCGAAATGGCAGAGGCATGAATTTTAATGAAAAAGATAGGCCTTTGTCCAGCATCTTAGTTAAGTATTGCAAAATCTGAGGAATATTTGGTACTGCTGTAACAGTTCCTTGTGCCTGGTTCCAGGCACAGAATCTCTTCCATTTTCCAGCATAAGACTTTCCAGTACTAGGTCTTCTGGCTTCCAGAATGACATCAATCACAGTTTTACTGAGAGATGTTTTTTGTATGACTACATCATCCGCCATGCTGCCAAGTTTAATGTCCTGAGTTGGCTGTGCATGATCTGATTGTTTTGCTGGGACAGTAGTAGAGATATCTGAGGTAAGGTCCAAGCTGGGTATAGATAATTTTCTTAGTACTGGACACCAGTACTAGCATGGCCAGCCTGGGGCAATCAGTATCATCTTTGGCATTTCCTGTCTGACCTTTAAGAGCATCTTGGGCAGGAGAGGCAGTGGAGGAATGGCATATACCGATAGGTTTTTCCAGCTGAAAGACAGGGCGTCTACTTTCCATGCTTGTCTGTAATAAGTCCTTGTGCAGAATCTTTTTAGTTGGTAATTGAGAGGGGAGGCAAATAGATCTATGTCCGGGCATCCCCATTTCCTTATGCTGAAGACTAGTGGATCCAGCTTCTACTCGTGGGGATCCATGAGGTTTCTGCTTAGTTAGTCTGCCAGAGTATTTCCCTTTCCTGGCAGGAATTGGGCCTGCAGATGTACTTGGCAAGTCAAAGCTGCATCCCACAAGGTCATGGCTAGTCTGCAAAGGGGGTAAGAATGTGTGCCCCCCTGCTTGTTTATATACCATATGACCGTGGTGTTGTCTGTCTTTATCAGTAGTTGTCCCGGATGAAGTAGGTCCTTGAAGGCTGTCAGGGCATTTTGAACTAACATCTCTTTCTGATTGATATGTAGATGCATTTGGTTTGAGGACCATGTGCCCTGAATGCATCTTCCTGCCATGTGAGCTCCCCAGGCATAGTCTGATGCATCCGTTGTTGGTGTCTGCCTGGCTGGAGGTAATGTGAATGGCTGTCCCTTGTTCTGGTGACAAGCCTTTGCCCAACATCGAAACTCCTGTTGCAGGCAGGGAATGAGAGTAATTAGAAGTTATGTACTCACCATAACGTTCCATCTGAGTAGGTGTATTCATTTGTCTGCAACCTGTGGGTTATGGATCCGATATCGGATCCGAACCGGCATGGTTTACCAGCTATGGATCCAAGCTCTCAGCTCCTCCCCTCACCCATATTGCCCTGCTCTACCCTCATGACCTCAGATCGAGTTTGCCAACAGCAAGAACACCCTGAAAAGGGTAACACACCATATGCAGGAAACTGAAAGGCCAGGGGGATAGGAGGGCGGGATGGTTGCAGACAAATGAATACACCTACTCAGATGGAACGTTATGGTGAGTACATAACTTCTAAATCTGAAGTAGGAGATTCATTTGTCTGCAACCTGTGGGACAGAGTCCCCAGCTACCTGAATCTTGGGCGGCCATCATGGAAGGATATTCCGGAGCACCGCGGAGCCAAAGGATGCTCTACCCTTAGATGCAAGATCCAACTTGTAGTGGGAAATAAAAGTACGTGGCTGCTGCACAAATATCATCTAGAGGAATCCTAGCCTTAAAGGCTGCCGAGGTAGAGACTGACCGGGTTGAATGGGCATGGACACCCTCCGGTGCGGGCCTTCCCGAAGCTTGATAAGCCAATAAGATACATTGTGAAATCCAGCGAGATGAGACTTTAGAAATTGGTTTGCCCAAATTAAATTTAGCAAAGGAAATGAACAACTGGTCGGATTGCCTTTGACCAGCCGTCCTGTTTAGATAAAATCTAAGTTGCCTGTGAACATCTAAGGAGTGAAGCTTGTATTCACCTTTGTTTTCATATTTAGGAAAGAAGACAGGGAGGTTAATGGATTGATTAATGTTTGCTTCAGAAGCTACCTTAGGAAGAAAGGACGGGTTGGTCCTGAGGTAAACACGGTCCGGATGAAAGACCAAGTAAGGAGGTTTAGCTGATAATGCTTGAAGCTCTGAAACTCTCTTGGCCGAAGTAATGGCTACTAAGAAGGCAGTCTTGAAAGATAAGAATTTCAGATCTACCGTAGCCGCCGGTTCGAAGGGGGGGGGGGCGGTCAAGGCCTGGAGAACTAAGGAAAGGTCCCAAGGAGGAACCGCTTGTTTTACAGGGGGCCTGAGAAGAAAAGTACCTTTAAGGAAAATCTTACACAACTTGGCCGACATCAGAGGATTGGAGTCATGACCAATGTGATAATGGGAAATCGCCGCAAGTTGTACTTTGACCGTGGAACTGCTGGCACCATCATTAAAAAGAGTGGTTAAGAAATCAAGCACCAAAGGGAGAGGAACTGTGAAGGGGTTTAGCCCTTGCCGCTCCGCCCACAACGAGAACCGTTTCCACTTGCTGCGGTAGACTTTCCTAGTGGATGGCTTATGAGCTGCCACCAGGATGGCCTTAACAGGGGACAAAATACTGGGAGTCCTGATCAAGAGTGGAACTGGAACAGCCAAGCAGTCAGCTTCAGGTTGTCCAGGTTCGGAGGAGATAAGTGGGATGGATGAGATATCAGATCCGGAATGGGATCCAGAATCCAAGGAGGATTCACAGAGTGAGACCTTAGGAAGGGGAACCAGATCTGTCGAGGCCAAAACGGAGCAATGAGAATCATTCTGCACCCCAACCGAGAGGCTTTCTGAAGAACTTGGAGCATCAGAGGCAAGGGGGGATAAGCATAAAGAAGACCGGGTGGCCAAGCATGCACCAGAGCGTCTCTTGGGGAACCTCCGGGAGGAGGTATCAGAGCGAAAAAACTGTCGCACTTGGTGTTTGAGGGAGAGGCAAAAAGATCGCAACAAGGAGTTCCCCACTGTGCGAATATGCGTTCCGCTACCTGAGTATTGAGAGACCACTCGTAAGGGGTGAGAATGGTGCAACTGAGTTTGTCCGCCAGGATGTTGGACCGACCCGGAATATGCGTTGCTATGAGAAAGCGGTTGGTGGAGATTGCCCATTCCCAAACTCTCATGGCTTCTCGACAAAGAGGGTAAGACCTGGTTCCTCCTTGCTTGTTGATATACCAGACAACCGACATGTTGTCCGATTGAATCGCAATTGTTCCCAAGGGAAGAAAGGCCTGAAGTGCTAGCAACGCTAAGAGCACTGCTCTCATCTCTAGAACGTTGATATGCAGTAAGGTCTCTGAATCGTTCCACGTGCCTTGGACGGTCCGGCCTGCAAAATGCCCCCCCCACCCGAGGCGGGAGGCGTCCGTGGTCACCGTGGTGAGAGGGGGAGAGGCACAAAATGGGCGGCCTCCGTGGAGATCTGGAGAGTGCAGCCACCACAGGAGGGACCGCTTGCAAGCCTTGCTGATCGCAATGGGATGATGCATAGGAAGAGCAAGATACGACCACTGGACTAGGAGTGTCCATTGGAGGATGCGCATATTGAACCTGGCGAGAGGAAGAAGCGCTATAGCAGACGCCATGGACCCTAGAGCCCTCAGGACCAACTCCGCCGGAACTGAGCTTGAGTGGAGAATGGCCCGCACCTGGAGTTGCAAATTTTGAACTCTGTCCGCAGTGAGGACAGCTTTTAATCTCCTTGTGTCTAACCTGGCACCTATAAAATCTATGAACTGCGTGGGTGCTAGGTTGGATTTTTTTGTTTATAGTGATGCCCAGACGGGGAGCAAGATGGAGAAAGGAGTCTCGCGCCAATATTAGTAGATGCCTTGTTGGGGCGGTAAGGAGCCAGTCGTCCAGGTAGGGAAAGACCTGTACCCCCTGAAGCCTCAGGTGGGCCGCTACCACTGCTAATACTTTGGTGAACACCCTGGGGGCTGTGGTGAGACCAAAGGGAAGGACCCGGAACTGGTAGTGACTGGCTCCCAGCCGGAAGCGGAGAAACCTCCTGGAGCGCCTGTCCATTAATATGTGGTAGTACGCATCCTTGAGGTCTATGGAGCACATCCAGTGATTTTCTCCCAGAAGGGGGAGAATAGACTGCAGTGTGACCATTCGGAACTTCTCCTTGGGAACTGCCAGGTTCAAGAGTGAAAGGTCTAAAACTGGTCTGAGATCGCCCGTCTTTTTTGGCACTAAAAAGAACCTGGAGTAGAACCCTGATCCGATCTGGGGGGACGGGCTGGATGGCTCTTTTCTTTAGCAGATGGCCAATTTCTGCCAAAGCGGCCTCCCACTGACCGGGTGGAACGTCGGGGAGGGACTTCAATTTTGGCAAGTGAAGAAAGGGTATACGGTATCCTCTGGATATGATCTGGAGGACCCAGCGGTCTGATGTTATGGACTCCCATGCCGCTAGGTGCTCTGAAAAACGTCCCCCGACTGCTTCCAGAGTGGAGCAGCCGGGCAACCCCTCAGGGCTGCTGCGCGGGCCGTTCAGAGAAGAGTTCTCTGGACCCGAAGTTCCTAGGAGCCCCTCTGCCCCTAGGGCGGCGTCCTCCCTGTCCTCCTCTGCCACGGAAGGACTGGTTGTCCGAAGCAGGCTGGGATTGCTGCGACTTCCGGAACCACATCTTCTTCTGACCCTTTTGGTTCCCAGAATAGGGCCTCTGGGGTGCAGAGAAGCGGATTCCGACGGCAGACAGCGTCTTCCCGTCCTTCTCGCTCTGGGTCAAAGTGTCACGAACAGTTTTGCCAAAGAGGGCAGAACCATCGAAGGGGGCGTTTGCAAATGACGCCTTGAAGGGCTCTGAGAAATCGCAATGACGGAGCCAGGCCTGACGTCTAGTAACTAGGCCTGCCCCTGCGGCTCTAGCGGCACCTTCCGTAGCATGGGAGAGTAGCCGCATAGAGGTATTGGTGACGGACCTTAGAGTGGCCATGCGGGTGGAGTGCAGCACTTTGTCCTCCTCAGACATGGACTCTGGGGGGGATGCAGCATATTCTTTAATAAGATCGCGCTGCATCCTAATCACGTGTGCCAGATAGTTCAGCGCCCTTACAGAGAAGGTCGCTGAACTAAACATCCGCTTCCCCAAGCAGTCCATCATCCGAGACTCCTTGCTCGGGGGATGGACTGAGGGACTCTCCTGAGCAAGTTCCCTCTTGGTGGCCGCCGTCAACATGGCATCTACTGGAGGCCCCTTACTCCAATGGGCACGGTCAGCCGGGGGACTGAGAATACGGTCGGGCCTTTTAGGGATAGGCTCCACAGTGTCCGGTTCCTTCCACGCCCTGGTGGTAATGAGGTCCACCAGGGGGTCGGCAGGAGGGGACACCCAAGAGGTAGACGGGCCCGCTTCAAATGCCTCCAAGAACACGGACTCGTCCGAGGAAGACTTGGGGCAGACCACCCCCTTATGCGGAGCATTTCCATGATGTCTCCAAATGAGACATCCTCGGGGTGACCGTGGGAGGCTTCCCTTCCTCCAAATCCGTGTCTTCTGTGAGAGACTGGGGAGTCAATGTGCCTCCTTTTGCACGTATGTTTGCGGGGAACATCCTCCGGGGCTGTCAGAGGACTCCTCAAACAGTAACCTGTTCCAGGGGAACAGCTTGGGGCACAGGAGCGGGCTGTCCCAAGGGCCGGATGGTGGAAGCCTGACCCAGTGCAGAGGGAGCGCGGGACGGAGCCGAAGCAAGTGCCAGGGGTCCGGAGACCCTCCAAAAGGGCCCTCTCCACAACATCAAAAGCCGAAGGGGAGCCAACCTTGACCAAAGGATCCGACAATCGGCTCCCCCTCGGATCCGAGGAGTGGATCGGAGCCGGCGCCGAAGCGCTCGGATCCGAAGGGACAGTGCGCTCTGACAGACTGCGCCGAAGGAGCACTGATCCACCCGGATCCGAAGCTCGGATCCAGGCTCCGAGAGGTCGGATCCGAAGCACTCAAGGGCAGGGTCGGATCCGAAGTACCAAGTACTATCGGCGCCGACCCACCCCCGGCTCCGAAGCTGCTCGGCTCCAACTACTCCGAACCCGGGTAGCGGGTCGGAGAAGGAGCAATTGGCTTGAAAAAAGGGGTCGAGCTCCCCCCCAGAGGGGGGGGAGGCAAGAGCACTCCCATCTGCATCTGGGCCTGGATGAACCTTCTCATCTGGTCCAGATCAGCATCTGATAGGCTACCGAGGTAGGCCTTGAGTGCCTCCTCAATAGCCTCGACGGAGATCGGGTCTCCTCCTCCTCAGGTCCCGGTGAA
The DNA here is from genome assembly GCF_019279795.1 of Protopterus annectens. Taxonomy (NCBI): domain Eukaryota; kingdom Metazoa; phylum Chordata; order Ceratodontiformes; family Protopteridae; genus Protopterus; species Protopterus annectens. Next base: position 338,734,449 of record NC_056747.1, on the reverse strand, counting down.
AAACACACTGGAGACCGGAGCCGAGGAGGGGGAGAGCCAGCAGACAAGGAGGCCGGAGGAGAAGCCTGCTTGGCTGGTGGGGCCGAAACAGAGGTCTCGGCCCACCGCTTATGGTGCTTCTCCCTCCGGTCTTTCTTTCTAGCTTCCCTCTCCTCCGAACCACTACAGGGAGGTTGAGTCCCAGGAAGAGGAGGGGGAGCCGGAGAGGAGACAACCATAGAAACGGTTACCCCCGAAGGAGCGGAGGCCGGAGCAGAGTCTGGTGGCAAAAGACCCGCCAAGACAAGCTTGGACCTCCGCTCCTTCAATGCCCTGGGGTTGAACCCTGCACAAATGGAACATCCAGAAGTGAGGTGTTCAACCCCAAGGAATCTAACACACCGAGTGTGGCCATCAGCTGGGGAAAGCTTATGGCCACACTCGGAGCACTTGGAGAACATAGCTTTGGGTTGTTCAGACATCCCAAAAGCAAAAAAAGGTTACTTAAACTAAAGTTAAGCAAAGTAACAAAACCACTCAACAGGCCCAAACACACACTACGCTACCAGCGAGGGGAGGGTGAAGTAAAAATAAATTTTAACACACTAAAAGAATAATTAAGTAATAGGGAAACCTACACTTCCACACAACTTTCACACAAAACTTCAAAAATTAGTACTTTAAAGACTAAAACTGCACTTAGCTGAAGAGCTTAAAAAACACAATCTGGTCACCAGCGCGGCAAACGAGATCTGAGGTCATGAGGGTAGAGCAGGGCATTATGGGTGAGGGGAGGAGCTGAGAGCTTGGATCCATAGCTGGTAAACCATGCCGGTTCGGATCAGATATCGGATCCATAACCCACAGGTTGCAGACAAATGAATCTCCTACTTCAGATTGATTGTTTCCAGGCTGTGGCAATGTTGAGGCTCCGAATGGTTTCGAGAAGTATCGGCGCCGAGGGAGATTCCACCACTACTGCAATTTCCCTCTGAGCCGACGTGGACTTCGGCACCGAAGGGGAAGAGTCTGAGTGGGCAACCTTTATCGGCTCCGAAGGCAGTGGAGCCGATGGAGATGACTCGCCTCTCGACGCCCGAGCTCTCGGCTCCGAAGCCAGAGGAGTCGAGGCTGGAGACATCGAGGCAGACCGTTCGCCTCGGCTCCGAAGTCCGTGGAGCCGACGGAGAAGCCTGCCTTGACTTTTTTGCTGCCGGATCCGACGGGCTGGTCGGAGCCGAAGATTTTTTCTTCGACAGGGAAGAAGAAGATAGGGCTTCCTCAAAGGAAGGGGTAATAAGCCCTTTCAAAATCAACTTATTTTTCCTCTCTTGGAGCACGCGAGAGGAAAAAGCGTGGCAAACGCTACAGGATTCCTGTAGGTGCTTCGGCCCCAAACAGTATACACATAACAAATGGTCGTCCGTAATGGACATTTTATAACTGCATTTTGAACATTTCTTAAATCCTGATGGCCTATGTTCTTTAGACATGGCTATCTACTTCAATTAAACTTTAAAGAGAAAAAACTTCAGAGAAATATAACACGTAGACTAGGGCCCTCTAAGTCAAACGGGATCACTTACCACCAAGAAAAAAATACAATTTACCACAAAAAATTCTAAAACTGCACAATCACACAAGAATAGCTGTTAAACAGCTCTAACTAAGGCGCGTGGGCTAGGCAAAGGCCCCTCTAACTTAAACGGGAACCTTTATCGTCGAATAAAACACAATTTCACCACAAACTTTGAAAAAAATCAGTCACACAACAATAAGTAGCTGTTAAAACAGCTTTTGGGTAAGTTTAGTGAAAATTCTGACAGAAAAAATGATCACTAAGAGGCACTTAGCTCAGCCAAGTCCGAAACCACGTCTATGCTGTAGAAGCGGCAAACGAGATCTGGGGAAGCAGTAGTGGGGCATCCTGGGATATGAGGTGGCTCAGCCAATAAGAGACTTCGTTCTATAGTATAGCGTGCCGAGTCGGAGCCAAGGATTGGCTCCGAATCCATCTGTACAGAATGTAGGCGAGATAGGATCACATTACATCAGGAATTACATCTGGAAGATGACCAAGACTGTTGAACAGCAGAGTGGAAAGACTCCATCTTGCAAATGCCTTCCATAAAATAACCCATACCAGTCATTAACATCTTAAATCTAACTCAAAATATAAAACTCAACATTTATTACACTTAAAAAAATTTGCATACAAAATAAAAGGTGAAACCAAAATGCTTTTGCAGCTCTTACCTACAAAGCAGCACAACTACAGAGTCAGCTTTGGCAGGAATAAAACCTAAAAGAAAAACATTGCGGCATCCACAGTTGTAACATTCCAAAACAGTTTCACCCAGTGGTCCATCCTTGTGCAGTGTCACCTCTTTGCATTTCGCTCTGACAAGATGGTTTACAATATGGCTATTAAAACAAAAGTTTTCTCATTAACTATTCAGCAGTGAACCAACAGTAACACACAACCAATTCTACTTGAAATAAATTCATAAAAAACTTCAATAGCAAATGTAGGAGTTAACATTATACCAACTACAGTTAATAGTAAATTCTCCTGTTCCCAAGCCCTATTTGCTGCCCAAAGAGGTAGACAGCTACAGGTACCTTTTTGGAGCACAGTCATGCCAAATCTGTCCTGCCACTAGAATGACTTTCTCCACTGAACTGCTTTATAAAGGACAGTAGTCAGTGTGCAGCTTCTTAGTCTCATACAAAAACTGCTTTGAAACTTGTCATCCTCTACTCCACCGGAATGAGCATTAAGAGTGCCATGTCAAGATTCTTCACATATATTTTGTGAAGACAAGCTAACCACTAGAATAAGAGATTCGGATACAGATTACCTTCCTTCAATAAAGGAAGTGAATGCCTATCTTCATGAAAGATACTATAAGTGCTACAGCAGAATTTTGCTAATCAGGACTGAAGCTGAATGTACCATGACAAAAGAATTTTAGCCAAAAGTTATTTTAATTGACAAACTGGTCTTTCAAGCCTGAAAAAGGCAATGGCATACAGGAAAGCACACATTTAAGTGCACTGATCTTAGCATTAATGATACAGTGCAGAGATCACCAAAGCATTTGCATTCATAATGCCTAGTAATTGGCTATGTGGATGTCCATCCACATGGTAATTAGCAGCAGTAAACACTCAAGTCAAACTTCTAGATGTCTACAGAATAAAAATCTTCACCTTAGGAGAAAAAAAAAACAAAAAACAAAAGTAAATAGCAGCCTATGTACCATTACATTTTTTTTCTGTTTAAGAATGCAGTCACCAATGGTGGGTTCTTATCTGATAATTTATGTTTAAATAGTGAAATCGGACAGAGTTATTTGCACTATATTTAGAACCACTGGCAAAGAAAGTAGACTCAAATTCAAGGACATAATCGGTATGGTAGTCAAGAAAAGCTGGCTCTATTTGTACATATTTTACACCTGATAAAACCAGAAGATATTTCGGTGTTGTGAAACACCGAGGCAGTTTAAAACCTTTTCAGGATACAAAATTAATGAAGCTAAAACAAAGGCAATAGCTGTAACTTATGTACCCGCACACAAACTGGTTCAACAATATCCATATTAATAGGGACATAAAATGAAGTACTTAAGAGTATCAATTAAAAAGGATTCTGATGTGGCAGCTAAGGATATGTGGGGAGAAAAACAAAAGATAACACAAAAACTGAGAAACTGCACACTTATATGAATATGGATAGCAAGATAAAGGAACTAAAAACATTTTAAACTGCTTGTAAGTATTATACACAGGTCAGATGTTTATCAACCAGAGAAGTTGTGGGCAACAATTAATAAAGAGCTGAAGCTTTTTATCTTGGAAGGGATCATGGCAAGAGTCAAGTGGGATAAGCTGATTACTCCAATCAAACAAGGCGGTTTAGGATTACCTGACTTCAAGGGGTATTTTAGAGTAACACAGGTAAGGTTCCTATACATACACAAGCAGAAACTGAAAGGAGTGATGATGCAACAGGGGGAAGAGCTCAATAAACAAGGACAGACTAGGATTTTTAATGCAGATACTTCTGGAGAATAATAACCATATAGAGGTTTACTATAGAAACCTGGAAAATGCAATGCTCGACCAGTCAAATTAGAGCCAAAATGTGGAAATACATGCCATCGAAAAGGCACAATCTCAGAAATGAATTAATCAACCATAGTTCAATCTATTTGACATAGCCTTAGGTGCTATCACCCAAGCTATGTACCGTAACTTACCCTTAGACCATCAAGTCAACGGCACAATGTTGCTATTTTGCAAGGGGGTAGGCCCCCCTGCGCCCCCTGCAAATTATACATACCAACTCCCAAGATCTCTCTACCGTAAGTGGGTAAATTTCCTGCACCACGCTCTTCACTCAACTAAGTCAGACTACCAAATTAAACTGCACATTCAGTAGTGTATTCACTATAGTTCGTTTCGGCACTGTAACCCTTTTAAAAAGTGCATTTCAAAAGCATGCCGTCTGATCACCAGCACTACAGTATTTCAACAGTAAACCCCCATAGAGAATATTGCATTCATAAAGTAGCAGAAAATATTCCAAGAACTAAGCCAACATGTGAATGAAGAAAGGAGACTCTGCTGATAGGGATAAAGTACAGTTGTGCACTCAACATAAATGTAGATGTACGAGTGTATTCACTGTTGCAGTCATCACTTTTGGGTTATCTGCTTGCAGTAGCCCTCAGTCGGCCCGGTAACGTCTTGGGTCCTGCATCAGTTGCTGTCCCTTCTTCCGTGACATCAGGTCGTCAGGAGTATAAAACATGCAGCCAACTACATCAGTTTTTCTTGACCCAGATGTCAGGTGCCCCCTTAATGGGAAGCAATTAAATCTATAAATATACAAGATTACACCTCCAACTAAAAAGCAAATACACTAAAAAGCTTTTGAAGATAGTAAAGGAAAGTAGAGGGATATCCAAAAAAGAAAAAGAAGAGGCTGGAGGGAGGGTAACCAGGACTGCAACAGTGAATACACTATCATCTACATTTATGCCAACTGTACACAACTGTACTATGTTAGTGTTTCACTGTTGCAGTCATCCCTTTTGGGTAGATTCCCAAAGCTAAGAATGGGAGGAGGAATTTAAATAGAATTAGGACCAGCTAAAAGGTCCTGCAAAACTGCAGTGGCAAAGCCCGCTCTGGATTTAGAGAAAATTGTAAGATGGTAATGCTTGGTGAAAGTATGTACAGATCTCCAAGTAACAGCTTCTAGGATGTCCCTGGTAGGGACGCCTCTGATAAAGGCTGTAGAGGTAGATGCAGCCCTGGTAGAGTGGGGTCTGATCCTCTGTGGGACAGGTTTTCCATGGCATTTATAGAAAAAAAATGCAATGGCCTATCCATTTGGAAATGGTTTGCTTTGAAATGATCTTCCACTCTGCCCCTGCAGCAAATGCCACCAGCATTTGATCAGATTTCCTTTGAGGTTTAGTTCTGTCCAAGTAGAATCTAAGTTGTCTGTGCACGTCTGAGTACAGAATCAGTTCCCCCTTTGTTCTGTGAATTAGGAAAGACGGTTGGCAAATGTATGGACTGATTAAGGGCAACATTGGATACCACCTTGGACATGGAGGGACTGGTCCTGAGGGACACCCGGCACCACTGCTATGAGGGCCTGTAATTCAGATACCCTTCTTGCTGAGGTGATTGCTAAAAAGAAAGCTGTTTTCCAAGAAACAAAATTCAAGTCCACAGTGGCAGATGGCTCGAAGGGAGGAAGGGTGAGCTTTTAAAATACAACGTTGAGGTCCCAGGCTGGAGTAGGAGCTCTCCTGGTTAGTCATATATTTTTGGCCCCTCTGAGGAACTGCTTAAGCAGTGGTTGAGAGAAGAGGGGTGGTTCTGTGTTGCAATGAGCCGAGATAGCTGAAGCGGGAATTTTGGAGGAGAAAGACAGGACCTTATGAAGCATCTCAGTTAAGTATTGTGAGATCTGAGGTAAACTGGGCACTGCTCTGCTCATCCCTTGAGATTGGTTCCAGGCACAGAATATTTCCCATTTTCCAGTGCAAGACTTTCTGGTACTAGACCTCCTTGCCTCTAAAATGATATCCATCACTGGTTTACTGAGGGATGGTAAAGGAGAAATTATGTAATTAGCCAAGCTGCTAGATTCAGTGTTTGAAGTAGAGGATGCAGAATTTGGTTCTGCTGACAGCATAGAGTAGGAGACTGAGGCAGGTACTATGGGGCCCACAGTGACATCGCGCAAAAGGGGGTACCAGTGTTGGTGTGGCCAGTCTGGTGCAATCAAAATAGTCCTTGGTCTGTCTATTTGATCTTTAGTAGTACTTTGGAGAGCAGAGGCAAAGGAGGAAAGGCATAAACTGATCGTTTTTTCCAACTGAAGGAAAGAGCATCCACTTTCAAAGCTTGTTTGTGGGGAGTCCTTGTGCAGAATTTGTACAACTGATAGTTTTGGGGGGAGGCAAACAGGTCTATATATGGGCTCCCCCATTTGCTTGTCAACATGTTGAAAATCCTTGGTTCCTGTTTCAACTCGTGTGGGTCCATGAGGTTTCTGCTTAGTCTGCCAGTGTATTTAGTTCTCCTGGCAGGAATTGAGCTTGTAAATGCACCTGAGAGCTTAGGGCTGTGTTCCACAACGCCATGGCTAGTCTGCAGAGGGAGTAAGAATGTGTACCCCCCTGCTTGTTTATGTACCACATAACAGTGGTGTTTGTCCATCTATCATTAATTGTCCTGGATTAATATGGTCCTTGAAGGCTGTCAGAGCATTCTGTACAGCTTACATTTCGTTTTGATTGATTTGCAGGTCCATTTGCCCTGAATGCACTTCCCTGCCAGGTGGGCCCCCCATGCATAATCTGATGCATCTTTTAAGGTTTGGACGGCAGGGGGTAGTGTGAATGGTAGTCCCCTGTTTTGGTGGCAGGCCTCTGCCCACCAAAAGAACTCTAGGTGTAGGCAAGGTATGATAGGAATCATTGCCTCTAGATCCTGTGAATGTTGACACCATAGGCTTTTGAGATACCACTGCAGTTTCCTCATACACAGCCTTACATATGGAATTAGAAGAATGCAGAAGGCCATGAATCCCAAGGATTGCAGTATTTGCCTTGCAGATAACTGGGTTTTTGGGGCCACTTGTTTGAAGTAGTTTGTCAAATGAACCCGTTTCTCTGGCATGAGGAAAGCCATCTGGGAAGTTGTATTCAAGCTTGCACCCAGGAGTAATTTGTTGACAGGGTACCAGCTGTGATTTCTTTTCATTTATGGTGTACCCCAGACAAGTCAGTACCCTTCGAACAAAGGCCAGATGATTCAAAAGTATGTCCTGGCTTTCTGCCTGAATTAGACTATCGTCCAGATATGGGTATATTTGAATATCTCTGACTACAGAATGCAATGACTGGAGCTAGGCACTTTGTGAAGACCCTGGGCGCAGTAGATAAGCCAAAGGGCAGTGCAGACAACTGATAGTGCATGTAGCCTGCTTTGAAGCGAAGGCATTTTCTGCAAGATGCCCTGATAGGAATGTGCAGGTATGCTTCTTTCAACTCTTGTTGCCAACCAGGCATCTTTGCCTAGCATAGGAAGCAGCTAGTGAAGAGTCAGCATCTTGAATTTTGGAATCACCAGAAAGGTATTTAGAGTAGAAAGGTCCAGGATAGGACGCCATGTATTGCCTTTTTTGGGTACCAGGAAGTCTCGATTAGAACCCTTGTCCCTTTTCCTCTTCTGGTACCAACTGAACAGCCCCCATGCTAAGAGAGTACTTGATTTTGGGCCTCTGCCCACTGATTTGAGGGTAGATCTGGCCACCCGCTTGGTGCTGGTAAGTTGTGGAAGTGAAATCTGTATCCTTGGGACACTATTTAAAACCCATTTGTGCTGGTTAACGAGGTCCCAGTTTTTAGCCTGCAGGCCAATCTTTCTGCCTAAAGGAACATTCAGTTGGGAAGTGCTTGGAAGTTTTAGAAGCAAGTCATTGAGACTGTTTTCCATAGGGGGAGTCTTACTACTCCCCAATTTGGGTGCGGAAACACCTCACTGCTTAGTCTTGTGTGTCCCCCTAGGACTGAAACCTGGGGTTTGTGCTATGTCTGGGTTTGGCTTGAGAAGACCTTGAAGAGGCTGGAAAGGACCAACTCTTAGAGGGCCAGTGCTTACTAAATCTAGGAGGCTGAACTTGTAAGAAATCTAACAGTTGGCATAGATTTATCTTCATCTTCCATCTTAAATAACTTCCTCAGCCTTGTTGCCAAACAAGCGGTCCTGATTTAAGGAAGCATCCCACAATTTAGCTTTAACATGGTCAGGTAAAGGTTGCTCCTTAAGCCAAGCATGCCTTCTGAGCGCAAAACCAGTAACAGCAGTCCTGCAAGAGGCCTCTAAAGAATCAAATCCATACTGCAAAGTATGTTTTCCAACCTGTTCAGCAGAATGCATTAAATCCTGTAATTCTTTATTTTCTGCACAGTCAGGAATCATAATTTTCTGTTTAAGCAATCCAATAACATGTTGCTGATACTTTAACATATGAAACTGCCAAATTCAAGCTCTAATGGCCAAGGTTGAAGTGTAAACCTTCTTACCCCATCTATCCAGCACCCTGGGGTCTATCAGAAGGGGGTAGGATTTTTTTGCAGTAGAAGCCTTAATGCCCTTGGGTCCCTGTGAAAGTCTCTGGATCCGCAATAGGATTTTTAAAAAGGAACTTATGTGAATCAGGAACCCTGTAATATCGGTCAGGTTTTCTGGGAGGAGGAGGCAAGGAATCAGGGGCAAAACTAGATTCCGAAAAAGCATCAATGTCCAGTACTGGAGGAATAGCTGAAGGCCTATGCTGAGGCAGGAGTAAAATATTCCCAAGCCTCTTTTTTTGAATCAGAAAAATCCTGGCTTTCCCAGTGGAAATGCTCCCTTAGAGTATGTAAGGTTTCACCAAAAGAAAAATCCTCTGGAGGGGAAGCAGAGGGATTAGAGTCCTCTGCATCAGAATCCTCATAAGTAGATAACTGCATATCCAGATCAGAAGAATCAGAAAAATCAGAACCCTGGTCAGAAGATTCATAAACTTCAGTCTTAGGTCTCTTAGACGGGGGAGGCTGACTTCCCCTGATTAGTTATAAGATCTTCAGACATTCTTATTTGTTTTTTAGGCATTTAGGCATAGAGGCCTGAGCATGCGGCCTGGGTGTCTGTTTTAGGCAAGGTTCAAGATTTAGGCCTAAAAGAAGAGGCATCGGTTTAATATGCAAGTCTGTAGGCCTAAATACACCCTCAGAAGCTGGCGCCTGCACAGCGGCTCCGGACCCATCCAAGGTAGAGACATCCACAGGTTCCATAGTTGAAGCATCTCACGCCATAACAGACTCCGAATGGGTCTCAGTAGAGGCCTGCGAATCAGAAGTAGTAGGTATCAGGAAGCGCCAGAGTACCTGCGAACTGGCGACTGGCTTAGGAGAAGCGTCGTCGGCAGTTTTGGGCCTCTGCAGCCTGTCTATCTTTGCGTTTTTTCGGAATCCCGGTAGTCGGACGGCTAACAGACATTTCTGGAAGGGAGGATGGCCTAATGGTTAAGCTGCTTGCCTTACAAACACAAGGTACAGGGTTTGAATCTCACAGGGGATAATTGGCTAGGTTTAAAAAATGGCTCGCAAGGGCAGTTAGCCTAGTACAAACCTATGAGAACCAAAATATTTTGAAGCAAAAATATACAGACGACGGATTGTGCACTGATTAAAGCACAAAACCGACAGCACGGTATGTTGTGGTCAGGGCCTAGGCAAGGAATACAGTACGAATTAAAATCTTTGAGGTATCTGCTTTCCACAAGTAATGCAATTAATAACTTTTACTGACATCGGGAAGGAGCAAGAAAAAGTTTCCCCAACGGGTACTTGGCTTTAGTTGAAGACTTTGGTTCTGAAATTCGAAAACAAAAATTTTAGGAGTCGACAGACTGGCACTTGCGAACTGCTTCTGGCACCGCACGGCAAGAAAGACTGATGTAATGGTGTCGGCTGCATGTTTTACACCCCTGATGACCTGACTTCAAGGAAGGGACAGCAACCAATGCAGGACCCAAGACTGTTAATCAGGCCGACTGAGGGCTACTGCAACAGTGAAACACAAAGAACATCTGCAATTACAGAAGGCAAAAGGGGGCTGGAATTTATTGGAGAAAGCATGCAAAAAAAAAAGGCACTGGGCGCAAATAATTAGAGAAGGAAAGGTAAAAATGTGAAGAAACCGAAAATTTACTTCAACTGCAGGCTACTGCTTTCCCTTATCAAGGGTTAAAAGAGTATAAGCAGAGAGAACGAAATGAGGGGATCCAAAGCAAAAGACTAGCACTGGTAGGGTTTTTAGTCAAAACTATAACAGAAGGCTGTTAAAGGAAAAAATAGCTGCGCAAAATCTTACCATAACCATAAATGTCCTTTTCTTCACTACTGCAGTATTAACCTGAGGGAACTCCCACTAGTTGGCGACTCGACGTTGGCCAGTATACAGAAGTCCTATACTACTCATCAGGGTATGTGGGTCATCACAAGTAGGATGTAGCCTGACGCAGGCCAAAAAAGCTATATATGCATGTAGCCTCCTCAGAACTGAATGCCATAGGAGGAATGCCAGACTAAGGATATGAATGGTCAGTACATCCAAGCGAAATAGATGGGGGGGGATAGAATACTGCAAAAGTGAAAAAGACATCTACGGTCATGGTAAGATTTTACGCAACTATTCTATATCACTATTCACTTGCTGCAGTATTCATAACTTGAGGGAGAATGCCAAAGCTCAAGAAGGGAGGAGGAAGGCGCAGAGGAGCTCTCAATGAAGCCATGTAAAATGGCTTTAGCAAATCTGGAGATTACATCCAGTTTGTAATGTTTGGTAAAGGTATGAATAGAAGACTAGGTGGTTGCTTCAAGAATGGCGCTGTTATCCAAGCCCTTGAAGAATGCCTTAGAGGAAGCCACAGCCTTGGTAGAATGGGCCTTTATAGGTGAAGACAGTCTCTTTCCATGGAACATGAAGAAATAGTTTGCTTGGAAACTGGTAAACCCAGAGCCCTGGGATGAAAGTTCATTAATAGATCATATTTTCTGACAGAGAACTTAGTTTTAGTCTTGTCCAGGTAAAATCTATGCACATCTAAGAGGTGCAGTACCTTCTCACTGTGATTTTGGAGAAAAGGGCAAAGGAGGGTAACTAAATGAACTGGTTTAAAGGATAACAATCACCTTTGGCATAAAAGGGTTTGTTCTCAAGGATACCCCGTCCTTATGAAAGACCAAGAAAAGGGGGTACAGCCATAAGGGCTTGCAGCTCTGACACTTCTATGGCTAAAGTCAAGGCCACTAATAAGTTTTCCAAGAGCAATGTTTAAGGGAAGGCAAACATGCGGGCTCAAAAGGTGACAGGGTCAATTTTACTAGAACAAAATTAAAGGTCCCAAAGAGGAGGAATAGGTTTCCTGGGAGGCCTAAAGTGAAGGACACCCTTAAGGAATTGTTTCACCTCAAATCTGGATGCTAGACTGGGAGAGAAAGGTAGAAAAGCAGAAAATGGCTGAAGTCTGCTTTGACAGAAGAAAAAGCCAAGCCAGCAGAGAGCAATTTACACATGACAGACAGAACCACTGGGATTCCCATTGTCAGCGAGTCTTGGTTATTAGAGACAGCAAATTGAAAATATTTTCAATTTGGAAATGCAAGATTTTCCAGTACTGGGTTTTCTGGCCTCCTGCAAAACCCTGAGCATGTCCTCAGAAAACAGATTCTATTTCCCTTTACACACCTATCACCCACAGTGTCAGCTGTAGCACTGACAGCTGTGGATTTATCAGAGATGCTTTGCTCTGTGTGAGAAGGTCCACTCTGTGGGGTAACGTGGTGATAAGCCCTTGGCTAAAATGCAGGATGGGGTACCAGCACCGTCTTGGCCAAAAGGGAGTCGCCAGCAAGACTTCCGGATGATTCCTTTGGTATTAGAGGAAGATGAGGAAATTTCATATAGAAACATCCCCCTCCAACAGGAGAAAGCGTCTACTTTCCAAAGACTTGAGATTTTGGCACAACATTTTTGAAGCTGTTTTGGGGGTGGGGGCAAATCTATGAAAAATACCCCAATGGTGGAATACGTTCATCCTTGTGAAGCATTCATTTGTGAGATTGAGTCAGGGAGTCTGCCATCTGATTCTGGTTGGAGGGAATGTACACTGCCTGAATAGGCATGGGGTATTGGGCAAGAAATGACCATACCTGAAAAGCTAACCTGCCTGCAAAGGAGATATAATTTGATCTTCCCCTGCTTGTTCACATACCAAAGGACTGTCATGCTGTGAACAGTTGGACAGGGCCTGGGAAACGAAGAGAGTGAAATGCTTGTACAGCTAGTAGTATTGCTTGCATCTCCCCTTTGATGTATTTTGTTTGCTAGGAGGGAGACGAAATTCCCTGACCTGTGAATTTGCCCAAGGCCACCCTCAGCACACATCTGATGCATCTGTGTAAAGTTCTAGGACTGGGGTGAGAGGATGCATAGGTAAGTCCTGGATTTAGGTCCATCTGCTGAATCCACCAGAGCACTTCCCTCTTTAGCAAGGAAAGAGGGGAACTTTGCATTCTAGTGAGAATGCTGGGTCCACATCGATCTGAGAAACCACAAAAATTTCCTCATGTGGTGTTGTGTTGGAGCAGTGAATCGCAGCACCTTGAGGAACTTTGGCTATGATGCGAGTCAGGGGAAGAAGGGAGTAAAAGGAAGACCGAAAATCCTGCATCTTCTGAGGTGGAAGTGACACGTCTGTCTGGATTCAACAACCCAGGAAAATGTGGTCCTGTGAATGGGTGAGGACTGACTTCCTTAAGTTGATGGTGAATCAGTTTCCAATTAAGGGAAATTGTGGTCTCCAAATTTTGGAGTAGAGTGTGGGAAGTTGGAGCCTTTAAGGTAGGTTGTCCAGATATAGAAATAAAATCTGGATACCCAAAAGACTGCAATATGCAATCACTGGAGCCAGGCATTTTGAGAACACCTTCGAAGCTGTAGAAAGACCTAAGGACAAGGCAAAGAATTTAAAATGCCAGGAACCTAAAGAAACAAATTATGGTCAGCGTCTTTTATATCTAGAGATACCACATACACTTGTGGAAGGATAAGAAATAGAGTTGAGTGTCAACATTCTGAAGGAACTTTGGAGTCATGTTGCCAAAGCCCCCAAAGGAGTTGTGGGACAGCTGCTCTTGTGGGGGGGGGGGGGGGGGGTTGTGGGCCAAACCATGAAGTATCCTTTTTTTGAGTATGCAAAGAACACAGGTGTGTCGTGGGTGATACTTTCCCAGACCCTGTGAGTGCCTAAAAGGTAAGGGGAAAGGGAGACATCTGCAGGATAGTCAGACTCCCTGCTTTGTCAGGAAAGGACTACCTTTGTTGTGAGGGTACCTGTCAACCCCTAGGTTTCTGTTCTCTTACCTCCTCTGAAGAATTACAGGAGTGCTGAGTTCAGCTATGGACGAAAATGGGTTTAGATGGGAAATTCCTATGAAAACTGGGCCAGGAGAAGCCAAGATGTGTTTCAACTCCTTGAGTTCCTTAGCTTTTTCTGTAGGGATTTAGAGAAGCTGCTGCCGGACAATATAAGGCTGAATTATCTAATGGTGCATCCACTAATTTCGATTTGAAGTCATCCTGGGGGGGTTGCAACCTAGGCCAGGAAAATCTTTTGAGAATTAAACCAGTAGCAGATGCACCAGCACAAGCCTCCGCAGCATCAAAGCTCCATTTAATGGAGTGTATTGCCACTTGGGAAGATGCTCCCACAATAGACAGAGCCAAGGTGTTTCCTTCTGAATCTGGAAGAATCCGCAATGAAACTTAATGCCCAAGACAAAAGCTATACGGAGCAGACGTGTGTGTCTGATAATTGATGGCCCTGAAAGCAAAGGTGGCTGAAGTATTGGCCTTTTTCCCCAGTCTCTCAAGTGTTCTACTCTCTCTCTGATGGGAGAATGGTGGTAGAAGGAGGCATCCTACATTACTCTGTAGCTACAGAAATAACTGCTGGGTTTGCAGCAGGACACCTACAGAGGAATTTACAATCCTCAGGGACCTTGTAGAAACAGTCTGGCTTCTTGGGAGCTGGAGTCTGGGATTCCAGATGCACTGTGAAAGGCATCCAGAAATGCAAGATGCACTGGTGGAAATGCAGAAGAGCTAGGGAAATCAACTTGTAGAAATTGATGGCATCTGTTTTGGACATAAGAAATTTAGGAGTTGTCGCACCTTAAGTGTTCTCCATTTTCAGAAAAGTTTCACCAAATGATTTCCCTTCCATAGGGGAATCAGCACAGACTGACTCCACTTCAGGGGAAACATTCCTGAGGACAGGGAATTTCTGTTGAATAATCCAAGGATCTCTCTTCAGAGGAGTCATTGTCCCTGATCCTTTTCTGAGCAGGCTGGGGAGCAGAAATAGGAGCAGGATGAGAGAAGGGCAGCTTGAATGCCATGAAGGCCTGAAACAAGCTTTCAGAACCACCACCATGACCTTCCGTGCTTTTGAGCTTAGGTTGCCCCAGTGACATCCTGATCAGATCTCTGTCCTACCTCCAAAGACGTGCTCGTTGCCAAAGGCAATGTGGCCTCAGAACTGGGCATGGCCTGTGAATGTGTGCCTGAAGCTGGATGCGCTCTGGGTTTGACTAACCTCGAGATTTTCATCTGATAGAGGAGGTGCAGCGGAAGCCACAGACGGAGGATATTTGGCCCTGTGCTTCACCTGCTCTGTTGTCAGACCCAGAGGTCCCTTCCATACGCTTAACTTAAACTGTTGGTTCTCTACATAGCAAGAGAAGACAGCCCACTTCTAAGGATCTTGGTTACAAAGGACTGGCAAATCCTACAGGACTTGCGGTTTTAGCTAGGTTCTAAACAAGAGGGACACTGACTGTCTTTATGTGGAATTTGTCTTCTGCACTGGCACTCGCCCTTCTTGGATGACATAACCAAAACAGTAGTAAAGAGAAAAAAATTCACCACTGGAGCACTTGTTTGGAAAAGGCTGAAGTAACATCACTGAAACAATTAGACTGACAAGTCAGAATGGCATTATGACTGGCTGCAGCAAAGTTCTGATGATGGTAGATACATGCATTGCTTTTATGGCCTACGTCAGACTTCAGCCTATGGGTGAAGTCCTACATATCCTGAGTAGTACAAAACTTTTGTATACTGGCCGACATCACCTTCTGGCGGGAGCTCTCAGGAGAATACTGCAGCAAGGGAACAAAGGAATTTTAAAAAGCATAAAAAATACTGCAGGATAAAGTACAGTTGTGCACACCTGCCATAAATGTAGATGTTAAGAGTGTATTCACTGTTGCAGTTATCACATTATCTGCTTGCAGTAGCCCTCAGTCGGCCTGATTAACAAAGTCTTGGGTCCTGCATCGGTTGCGTCTTCTTCCGTGAAGTCAGGGATATAAAACATGCAGCCGAAGCCATTACTTCAGTTTTTCTTGCCCCAGATTGTCAGGTGCTCCCCGAATGGGAAGCAATAAAAAAAAAAAAAAAAAAAAAAAAAATATATATATATATACACACACACATACACACACACACACACATATACACACACACAAAGGTTACACCTCCAACAAAAAAAAAAATACACCAAAAAGCTTTTAAGCATAGTGAAGGAGAGTAGATGTATAGCCAAAAGAAGTCAGGGGGCTGGAGGGAGGGTAACCAGGACTGCAACAGTGAATACACTAACATCTACATTTAAGGTAAGTGTACACAACTGTACTATATTCTTCGTGTTTCACTGTTGCAGTCATCACATTTGGGTAGATTCCCAAAGCTAAGGATGACAGGAGGAATTTAGGTAGCATTAGGACCAGCTATAAGGCCCTTCAAGACTGCAGAGAAAATTGTCAAATGGTAATGCTTGGTTTAAGTATGTACAGAACTCCAGATAGCAGCTTCATGGATGTGCCTGGTAGGGACACCTTCGAGAGAGGCTGTAGAGGTAGATGCAGCCCTGGTTGAATGGGGTCCGATCCCCTGTGGGATAGGTTTTTCATGGTGCTTATAGCAGAAATGAATGGAATGGCCTATCCATTTAGAAATGGTTTTGAAATAGCCTTCCTCTCTGCCCCTGCAGCAAATGCCACCAGCAGTTCAGATTTCCTTTGAGGTTTAGTTCTGCCCAGGTTAACTCCAAGTTATCTGTGCACACCTAGAGAGTGCAGTATCTGTTCCCCTTTGTTCTGTGGATTACGAAAGAAGGTTGGCAAATGAATGGACTGACAGAGCCACACTAGATACCACCTTGGGCATGGAGGGATTGGTTCTGAGGGACACCCTATCCGCATGAAAGATGATGAAATGCTCCAATGCCATAAGGGCCTATAATTCAGATACCCTTCTTGCTGAAGTGATTGCTAAAAAGGAAGGCTGTTTTCCAAAAAAGGAACTTTAAATCTGCACTTGCAGCTGGCTCGAAAGGAAGAGTGAATTTCTCCAATACAAAGTTAAGGTCCCAGGCTGGGAGTAGGGGGGTCTCCTGGGTGGTCTTACATTTTTCGTCCCGCTGAGGGACTGCTTGAGCAGTGGATGAGAGAAAAGGGGTGGTTCTGTGTTATGAGCTGAAATGGCTGAGGTGTGAATTTTGATGGAGGAAAAAGGAATGCCCTTGTGAAGCATCTCAGTTAAGTACTGAAGAATCTGAGGTAAGCTGGGCGCTGCTGTGCCAGTCCCTTGAAATTGGTTCCAGGCACAGAATCTTTTCCATTTTTTCAGCATAAGAATTTCTAGTAATAGGCTTACTTGCATCTAAAATGATATCCCACACCTGTTTACTGAGAGATGGTAATGGAGAGAATAGGTAATTAGCCAGGCTGACAAGTTCAGGGTTTGAAGCTGGGTGTGCAGAATCTGGTTCTCCTGCTGTGACAACAGGGTAGGGATCGGAGGCAGGTGCCATGAAGCCAATGAAACTGCGCAAGAGGGGGTACACCAGTGTTGGCGTGGCCAGTCTGGTGCAATCAATATTGTCCTTGGTTTGGCCTGTTTGATCTTTAGTAATACTTTGGAGAGGCAGAGGAGGAAAGGCATAAACTGATAGGTTTTTCCAGCTGAAGGACAGAGCATCCATTTTCCAAGCTTGTTTCTGGGGAGCCCTTGTGCAAAATTTGTTCAATTGGCAGTTCTGTGGGGAGGCAAACAGGTCTATATCTGGGCTCCCCCATTTGTTTCCCAACATGTTGAAAGCCTTTGGCTCCAGTTTCCACTCGTGTGGGTCCATGCGATTTTTGTTTAGCTCATAGTTCATCTGCCAGTGATTTTAGTTTTCCTGGCAGGAATTCAGCCTGTAGATGCACTTGTAGCTCAAGTCTGTGTTCCAGAGCCATGGCTAGTCTGCAGAGGGGGTAAGAATGGGTACCTCCCTGCTTATGTACCACATAACACTGGTATTGTCCGTCTTTACCATTAATTGTCCTGGAAGAATGTGGTCCTTGAAGACTGTCAGAGCATTCTGTACAGCTATTTCTTTTTGATTGATATGCAGGTGCATTTGACTTGGGTTCCATTTGCCCTGAATGCACTTCCCTGCCAGGTGATCCCCCCATGCATAGTCTTTTAGGGTTTGGGCAGCAGGAGGTAGAGTGAACGGTAGTCCCTTGATTTGGTGGCAGGCCTCTGCCCACCAAAGGAACTCTATCCGTAGGCAAGGTATGACAGGGATCATTGTTTCTAGATCTTGATAATGTTGACACCATAGGCTTTTCAGATACCATTGTAGTATCCTCATATGCAGTCTCGCATATGGAATTAGAAGAATGCAGGAGGCCATGAACCCCAAGACTTGCAGTATTTGTCTTGCAGATATAGCATGGATTTTGTGGCCATTAGTTTGAAGTAGTTTGTTAAATGAATTTGTTTCTCTGGCGTGAGGAAAGCCATCTGGGAAGTTTCACTCAAGCTTGCTTGCTCCCAGGAATACAATTTGTGACAGGGTACCAGGTGTGATTTTTTTGTTTATGGTGTACCCCAGACTAGTTACAGCACCTTTTGTACAAATGCCAGATGATTCAAAAGTATGTCCTGGCTTTCTGCCTGAATTAGACAATCGTCCAGGTGCGGGTATATTTGAATATTTCTTTGCCTGCAAAATGCAATGACTGGAGCTAGGCATTTTGTGAAAACCCTGGGCACAGTAGATAAGCCAAACAGCAGTGCAGAGAACTGATAGTGCATGTAGCCTGCTTTGAATTGTAGGTATCTTCTGCACGATTCCCTGATTGGGATCTGCAGGTAGACTTCCTTTAGAGTGTTGCCAACCAGGCACCTTTGCCTAACATAGGAAGCAACTGAGAATTACCATCTTGAATTTTAGAATCACCAAAAAGGTGTTTAAAGTAGACAGGTCCAGGATAGGACGCCATGAGTTGTCTTTTCTGGGTACCAAGAAAGTCTTGAGTAGAAACCTTGTCCCTTCTCTTCTGGTACAGTCTGAATAGCCTTTATGCTTGAGACAGAGAGCACTTGTTTTTGAGCCTCTGCCCACTGATTTGGGGGTAGATCTGGTCAACCGTTTGGGGCTGGTAACGTATGGAAGTGAAATCTGTATCCTTGGGAAACTATATTTAAGACCCATTTGTCCTGGGTAATGAGTTCCCAGTTTTTTGCCTGCAGAGCAATCTTTCCCCCCTAAAGGAGCAGTCAGTTGAGAAGCACTTGGAAGTTTTAAAGTTAAGTCATTAAGACAGTTTACCATGTGGGGGGGGGGTTTACTACTCCCTGATTTGGAAGTGGGAGCCCCAACTGCTTAGTCCTGTGAGTACCTTGGGACTGAAGCCTGGATGTTCTGCTGGGTCTGGGTTTGGACTGAGAGGGGGCCTGGAAGAGGCAGGAAAGGACCTATTCTTAGAGGGCCAATGCCTACTAAATCTTGGAGGTTGTACTTGTAGGAAATCTAACAGTTTTCATAGATTTAGCTTTTTCCTCCATCTTTTTAAGAACTATGTCTGCCTTGTTGCCAAACAGGCGGTCCTGATTTAAGGGAGCATCCAGTAATTTAGCTTTAACTTGACCTGGCAAGGATTGCTCCTTAAGCCAAGCATGCCTTCTAAGTACAGACCCAGTGACAGCAGCCCTGCAAGATGCCTCTAGTGAATCAAAACCACATTGAAAGTATGCTTTCCAACCTGTTCAGCAGAACACATTAAATCCTGTAAATCCTTACTTTCAGCACAATCAGGAATCATTTTCAGTTTAAGCAATCCAATAATATGCTGCTGATACTTTAACATATGATAAGTACAGTTTTGTACCTACCATAAATGTAGATGTTCAAGTGTTCACACTGCTGCAGTCATTACACTTGGGTTATCCTGCCGTCAGGCGGTCCCGCAGTCGGCCAGAGTTACAAAGTCTTGTTCCGGCGTCGATTGCTGTCACTTCTTCACTGACGTCAGTGCGCCAGGGGTATACAAGATGCATCCAATGCCATTTTCTTCAGTTTTTCTTGTCCCAGATGTCAGGTGCCCCCAAGTAGGTATGCAATACATACTGCTAATAAAAAATATATACATATAAAATAAAAGCAATACCCTCAGTTACAAGCAAATACACCACAAAGGCTGTACAGGGTAGAAAGATATAGATAAGTCCAACTAAGACAGAGGGGATGGAGGGAGGTTATCCTGGACTGCAGCAGTGTGAAAGTAGTTTTGTACCTACCATAAATGTAGATGTCCGAGAGGTATGCATCTGCAGTCCTAACATATGGGTTGTCGCCTCAGGCAGCCCTTCGGTCGGCCGGATTCCAAAGTCTGGGTCTGGCCTCGGCTGATGTCGCACTTCACCTGACGTCATAGCTACTGTCGATTGGGTATAAAGGCATCAGCCAACGCCATTTTCCTCAGTGTTTCTTGCCCCAGATGCCAGGTGCCCTCTAGGAAGGCTAAATTTGGATAAATGCAAATGATTCCAAACAGTAGAAAGCAAACAAAATAAACATGTATATACATATATACAAACAAATACACCATAATAGATTCCCCCAGCCAGCTACAAGTACCACAGAGGGGAAGGAGGGTGGGTAATCCTGACTGCAGATGCATACCTCTCGAACATCTACATTTATGGTAGGTACAAAACTGTGCTATGTCCTTCATGGATGCATCTGCAGTCCTAACATATGGGTAGAATACCATAGCCAAACTGGGGGAGGAGGCACTAAGAAGATTATGGTGTAGTTAAGATCCCTTGCAAAACAGCAGTGGCAAAACCTGCTCGGGATCTGGAGTATAAAGGTAGATTATAATGCTTGGCAAATGTATGCATGGAGCTCCAAGTAGCAGCCTCTAAAATGTCTTTGGTAGCCACTCCTCGTAAGAAAGCTGTAGTAGTGGCTGTAGCCCTTGTGGAGTGAGGTCTGATGTTCTCTGGAGTTGTCTTTCCATGAAAAGAGTAACAAAATCTAATGCAATTTCCTATCCATTTTGAGATTGTCTGTTTTGAAATTGCTTTTCCTTCCATTCCTGTTGCATATGCTACCAGAAGCTGGTCAGTTTTTCTATTGTTCTTGGTTCTGTCCAGGTAGTAGCGCAATTGCCTGTGCACATCCAAGGTATGCAGTAGTCTTTCCCCCCTGTTCTGTGGGTTGGGGAAGAATGTTGGTAGGTGGATTGCTTGGTTCAATGATATCCTGGAGACCACCTTTGGCATAAAAGTAGGGTTAGTTCTCAAGGACACTCTATCCTGATGGAAGATAAGGAAGGGCTGTACTGCCATTAATGCCTGTAATTCAGATACCCTTCTTGCTGAAGTGATTGCAAGCAGGAAAGCAGTTTTCCAAGATAAGAACTGTAATTTTGCTGTTGCTGCTGGTTCAAAAGGGGGAAGTGTTAACTTTTCTAGCACAAAGTTCAGGTCCCATGTAGGCAAAGGTGGCTTCCTTGGAGGCTTTACATTTTTAATACCTCTTAGAAACTGCCTGAGTAGAGGATGAGAGAAGACTGGAGGGTCCATGTTGTATTCTGCTGAAATTGCTGATGCATGAATCTTAATGGAGGAGTAAGACAGGCCATTGTGGAAGAGTTCTGCTAAATATTCCAGGATGTTAGCTATGTTTGCCAATGATACATTTTCTCCTTTTGCTGCACTCCAAATGAGGTATCTTTTCCATTTTGCTGAATAAGTTTTCCTTGTGAAGGGTCTGCGAGCCTCCAGGATAATGTCTTTAACCCTCAGAGATAAATCTGGGTTATTTTGTTTTATGTAAGATTCCAAGCAGCTAGCTGCAGTGTTTTCAAGTTTGGATGCTGGATCTTGAAGTTGTTCTGTGTTAGCAGTAAAGGAACTAGAGGTAGAGGCCATGCGTGTGCTCGAGACATTCTCCTCAGTAGTGGGTACCAATGCTGCCTCGGCCAGTCTGGAGCTATCAGGATGATTTTTGGGTGATGATCTTTGATCTTCAGTAGCACTTTGTGCATCAAAGGAAGAGGTGGGAATGCATATGCTGTTAGGTTTTCCCAACTGAAGGATAGGGAGTCCACCTTCCAAGCAAGTGGGTGGTATGTCCTTGTGCAGAATTTTCTCAATTGGTGGTTGTGTGGGGATGTGAACAGGTCTATTTCTGGTAGCCCCCATTTCTTTGTAATGGATTTGAAGATGTCTGGATGCAGCATCCATTCGTGGGCATCCGTGGTAGTTCTGCTTAAGGTGTCTGCTAACATAAAAGGAAAAGCACCAAAAATGGTATACAAGAATGCACGTAGCATAAAAAAGGTCTTAGAAAATAATCAAACAAAAGAAATTTATTACCATCTAGAGAGGACACGCTCCAGTAACATCTCACATGGAACATTTCATTGTGGGCACTGTAAACAATGTCCCTATATTTCTAACAAAAGGGAAATTTTTCTTGAAGCCAGAGACATTAATATATACAGTACAGGTCAATTTAACTGCGACTCCCAGGGAGTGGTCTACCTCGCAACGTGTTCAAGATGCAGTTCGTATTATGTTGGGAAAACAGAAAGAGTATTGAAGAGGAGAATTTACGAACATTTATACGAAATACAAAAAGCAAAGGACACCAATGCGTTGTTCAAACACACTAAGACCTGCAAGGAGGCTAAGTTTTCCTTTTTTGTTTTGGAACAAGTGAAAAAAGAAACAAGAGGAGGTCCCTGGGAAGAATGGCTTGAATACAGGGAACTTTATTGGCAAATATTATTAGAAGCCAACAAACAACCAGGTCTAAATGAATGCATTTCAATAGTCCCAGCTCTAAAATTGAGATCAATTAAAGTATGAAATCTATCAAATTACTCCTAAAGAACAGTAGATGGCGCTGTTGTCCGCTCTTTCTTTCCTATTCAAAAACTCAATTCAGTATTTACATTAACACAACAGTTTTTTTTAAAAAACAGCTTCATTTATTTATATTGGTTTTAAGAAATCCAATTATTTATAACATGGTTTTAATAAATTTTAAAATGTTTTTATATATTAGAACTATTTTAAAAGAAAGTTTTAACAGATTCTTTTTGTCATTTTTTAGTAAATTAAGGATTTATTACAATGAGCTCTTTAGGTTGTTATTATTACTATTGGCTTAAACAGGATGCTATGTTTTTCATTGGTTTTTACATTTGAATTTTATTATATAAAGGTGAATCACTTAATTAGTTTTGTCTGATGAAGTCGAAGCTTTAGGCTGACGAAAACGCATGTATTGGATTTTAAAGCGTTTACTGACTGTGATCAACTTGTGGATTTATTTTTGTTTCCTGATTAAAGTGCGGTTTGAGTGCGCTGTTTCCAGCTTCTTTTGTTTATGTGTCTGCTAGTATATTTTCTTTTCCTGGCACAAATATAGCCTGGAGCTGAATGTTGAGGTTCAGGGCCACATTCCACAGGTCCATTGCCATCCGGCATAGAGGATATGAATGTGTGCCTCCCTGCTTGTTGATATACCACATAACTGTGGTGTTGTCGGTCCTTATCAGCAAATGAATGTCTGAATTGCCTGTTTCACTGCCAGCATCTCTTTTTGATTTATGTGTAGGCTCAGCTGGTCTTGTGTCCATAGGCCTTGTATACACTTGTCTACCATGTGTGCCCCCCAACCGAGGTCCGAGGCGTCCGTGGTGATAGTCTGGCTTGGGTGAGGGCTGTGGAAGGGCAGTCCTTTGTTCAACTGACAGGCCTGAGCCCACCACAGGAATTCTTGCTTCAGGCATGGAATTATTGGAATTTGGGTTTCTAGGCTGTGCTTGTGCTGAGACCATAAATTCCTTAGGTACCATTGCAACTTCCTCATATGTAGTCTGGCATGTGGAATCAATATTATGCAGGATGCCATGTAACCCAGGGCTTGCAGGACTTTCCTTGCTGTAAGCTGGTTCTGCGTTAATGCCATGAAATAGAGTGGCAGTTGCTTTTGCTTTTCTGCTGTGAGAAATGCCATTTGATTTGATGTGTCCAGTTCTGCACCTAAGAATGATATCCTTTGGGATGGTACCAGCCTTTACTATGTTGACTGTGTATCCCAGGGCTTGCAATAGGTGAATAACCTTTTCCAAATCTTTTGTTAATTTGACCTTGTTGTCCGCTTGCATCAGGCAGTCGTCCAGGTATGGATAAATTTGTATTCCCTGAAGCCTGCAATGAGCAATTACTGATGCCAGGCATTTCGTGAATACTCTGGGCGCAGTAGATAAGCCAAAGGGCAATGCTGAGAATTGATAATGCTCTGATCCTGCAAGAAATCTGAGGTATCTTTGGGATGGAATCAGCCTTGACTTTTTTGTATTGACTGTATATCCCAAGGCTCGCAGCAGGTAAATGACTCCTTGTAAGTCTTCTGCTAGTTTGCTTTTGTTGTCCGCTTGTATCAGGCAGTCGTCCAGGTAGGGATAAATTTGGATTCCCTGAAGCCTGCAATGAGCAATTACTGATGCCAGGCATTTCGTGAACACTCTGGGCGCAGTAGATAAGCCAAAGGGCAATGCTGAGAATTGATAATGCTCTGATCCTGCAAGAAATCTGAGGTATCTTCTGCAATCTGGTCGTATAGGGACGTGCAGGTATGCCTCCTTGAGATCTAGAGTCACCAGCCAAGACTCCTTGCCCAAAGTTGCTGTAGGGTCAGCATTTTGAATTTTGGAACAATGAGATATGTGTTCAAAGTGGACAGGTCGAGAATAGGTCTCCATTGGTTTTCTTTTCTTGGCACCAGGAAAAGTCTGGAATAAAATCCTTGTCCTAGTTCCATAGGCGGTACCTTTTCTATAGCTCTCATCCTTAGTAAGTGGTTGATTTGTTCTAGAGCATTTGTTTTTTGGTTTGGTGGTAGGTTTGGCATTCCTCTCTTCCTTGGTAGAGTATGGAAGTGAAACCTGTAACCTTTGTCTATTGTCTGTAAAATCCATTTGTCTCCTGTAATGTAATGCCAATTTACTGAAAATAAGGCTAGCTTTCCGCCTAAGGGTGCTTCCAGTTGTTCCCTGGTAGGCGGTATCAGAGCCAAGTCACTGTGACTGTCCTGTGGTAGTTGTAGTAGCTGGGTCTGTGGCAGTACTTCTCTGGTTGTTAGGCTGCCACTGACGTCCCCTGTAGGCACCTCTGGATTGACCTCTGCCCCTTGGGCGCCTATTTCTGCCTCTCTGTGCTCTGGTGGTGTCTGGAAAGAACCAATTCTTCGAAGGCCAATTTCTACTAAACCTCGGAGGCTGGACCTGTAAGAAATCCTTGACTGTTAGAACAGATTTTGCTTTTTCTTCCACCTTCTTTAACACTTGCTGTGCAGGGGAGCCAAACAAACTGTGTTTCTCCATGGGAGCATCTAGGAGCTTTGACTTTACATGGTCTGGTAAGGATTGTTCTTTTAACCATGCATGCCTTCTGATCACTGTACCAGTCATAGCTGATCTAAAGGAAGCCTCCAGTGCATCATAGCCGCATTTTAAAGAATGACTACTGACCTGCTGAGTGTACCAAATCCTGAAGGGACTTACGGTCTATAGGTTCAGGAGAGGATTGTTTTTTATTTAGCTGGTCTAACAAAAATTCCTGGTATTGAATCATGTGGAATTGACAGTTTAAGGCCCTAGCCGAAAGAGTAGCAGAAGTATAAACTTTTTTACCCCATCTCTCTAATGCTCTACATTCTCTTTCAGAGGGGAGGGGGTTTTTGGCAGTTGCTACAGCTTTGGGGCCCTGCGAAATAGTTTCAGGATCTGCAATAGGAGCCTTATACAAGTGATAATGTGTGTCCGGGACCCTGTCGTATCTGTCGGGCTTAGCAGGGGCCGGGGGAAGAGAGTCAGGTGCAGTACAAGCATCATTAAATGCATCATCCACAACTGTTAGTACTGGAGGAATGGCTAAAGGCCTATGCTGTGGCAAGTGTAAAAAGGTCCTTAGCCTCTTCCTAGAATCTGAAAAATCCTGGCCCTGCCATTGAAATTGCTCTCTCATAGCATGCAAGGTTTCCCCAAAAGAAAATTCCTCAGGAGGAGAGACAGAAGGAATGGAGTCTTCTGCGTCAGAGTCCTCATAAGGAGAATAAGGGCCTTCTGGAGGATTTGAGTTTTCTGAATCATCAGAGGAATAATCTGAAGAAACTGGCTCAGGGGGTTCTGCTCTAGGCCTCTTCTCTGGAGGGGGATGAGAGGCCCTGTCAGGGTGAGGATGGGATCCCCTGATCAAAGAAATGAGATCCTCTGCCAGGCTGAGCATTTGGGAACTAGAGCTAGGCCTGTGTGAGGGGGTTTTAGCAGGCAAGGCCTTAGAAGATTTAGCTGCTTTAGCCCTAGAAAAAGCCTTGATAGACATGGATGCAGGGGGCCTAGCAGCTCCACGTGCAGGAGTAGATATGTCTAAAGGAATAGTATCTGATAAATTCTGGGTTCCCGCTACAGCAGGAGAAATTTCTGCAGATTCAGCCATGCTGTGTGAGGCCTCGGCTGCCGGAGGTATGCTTTCGGCCGAAGGAAGAACCGCGGACTCGGTTTCAGCCGAAATAGAGACACTCGCGGTTGGCTTAACCGTGGTTTCGGCCGAAACCGCGGACTGCGAGTGTCGGTCCTTTTCCTTACACCTTTTGGCTAATTGTGAAGTCGGAATCTCCGACGGCATTTTGTAAGCAAAAGCGGGACCAAAAAACTCCTCCGCAAACTCCGACCGACGTCTAAGTGTCCGTCGGTTGAAGGAAGCACAGGCTAGACAAGCTGCTACGTCGTGGTCTGGGCCTAAGCAAGGAAGGCAGTAAGAGTGGAAATCCTTATGAGGTATTTGTTTCGCACAAGTTAAACAATTATTTACTTTTTCTGACATCGGCTGAGGCAAGAAAGAGTCCCCAACGGGGTACTTAGCTTTTAAGAAGTCTTCGGTAGTAGAAATCTCTGGATCTGACCGGCCGGCACTTGCGAACAGCTTCTGCTTCAGGCACCGCGCGGCAAGAAAGACTGAGGAAAATGGCGTCGGCTGATGCCTTTATACCCAATCGACAGTAGCTATGACGTTGGGTGAAGTGCGACATCAGCCGAGGCCAGACACAGACTTTGGAATCCGGCCGACCGAAGGGCTGCCTGAGGCAGGACAACCCATATGTTAGGACTGCAGATGCATCCATGAAGGACATCACTGGAACATCTACATTTATGATATGTACAAAACTGTACTATGTTCGTGTTACACTGCTGCAGTCATTACACTTGGGTAGAATCCCAAAGCTAAGGTTGTGTGGCTGGTCTATAAAGAAGGATTGGCTACGAGTCCCTGCAGAACTGCAGTGGCAAATCCTGCTCTGGATTTAAAGAGGCAAGTGGTAATGCTTGGTAAAGGTGTGCACTGAACTCAAAGTTGCAGCCTCCAAAATTTCCTTGGTAGGTACTCCTCTGAGAAAGGCTGTTGAAGTGGCTGTTGCCCTGGTGGAATGTGGCCTAATGTTATTAGGGACTGATTTTTCATGCTGTGTGTAGCAGTAACGAATACAGTGTCCTATCCATTAGGAGATGGTCTGCTTTAAGATGGCCTTGCCCTGTGATCCTGCAGCATATGCTACAAACAGTTGCTCAGTTTTCCTGAAAGCTTTTGTTCTGTCCAAGCAGAAGTGTAGCTGCCTGTGTATGTCCAAAGAGTGCAGAAGTTTCTCCCCTTTATTCTGGAGGTTTGGATAAAAAGTTGGCAAATGGATGGTTTGGTTAAGAGCCACACTAGATACCACCTTTGGCATAAAGGTAGGGTTTGTCCTTACAGAAACCCTTGTCCTGATGAAAAATTATAAAATGTTCCACTGCCATTAATGCCTGTAGCTCTGAGACTTCATGCTGAAGTTACTGCCAAGAGCAGAGCTGTTTTCCATGATAAAAATTTTAGATCGGCTGTATTGGCTGGCTCAAAATGTGGCAGGGTCAGTTTTTCCAAAACAAAATTGAGGTCCCAAGTTCGTGCTGGTGCTCTCCGGGGCGGTCTTATGTTTTTAGCCCCTCTGAGGTACTGCTTTAGCAAGGGATGAGAGAATAAAGGAGGATCTGTGTTGTAATGTGCTGAAATGGCAGAGGCGTGGATCTTAATTGTAAGGATAGGCATTTGTCCAGTATCTCAGTTAAGTATTGTAAAATCTAAGGAATGTTTGGAACAAGAGGGTCAAGGCTTTGAGCCTGGTACCATGCACCGAATCTTCCATTTTTCTGAGTAAGCTTTCCTGGTGCTAGGTCTCCTGGCCTCCAAAAGGACATCCATAACAGCTTTAGAGAGAGGTGTTGCCTGTTTGACTAATGAATCTGCCATGCAGCCAGGTTTAGGGTTTTGAGCTGACAGTGCAGGATCGGATTGTTTTGTTGAGTCAGGTGGTGTGGAATTTGAGGCAAAATCCATGGTGGGCCTTGAGTTAAGTTCTTTAAGATTGGGTACCAGTGCTGGCGTGGCCAGTCTGGGGCAATCAGGATCATCTGTGTTTTTTCGTCTGGCTTTTAGGAGTACCTTTGAAAGGAGAGGCAGTGGTGGGAAGGCATAAACTTTTAGGTTTTTCCAGCTGAACGAGACAGCATCCACTTTCCATGCTTGTGTGTGATAAGTCCTTGTGCAGAATTTTTGTAGTTGGCAATTCAGTGGGGAGGCAAAAAGATCTATGTCTGTGCATCCCCATTTTTGCGTTACCATGCTGAAGATTTGTGGATTCAATTTCCATTTGTGAGGATCCATGATATTTCTGCTTAGTCTGCCAGAGTATTTTTCTTTCCTGGCAGGAATTGTGTTTTTAGATGAACTTGATACATTAGAGTTGTGTTCCACAAGGTCATGGCTTGCCTGCATAGGGGATAAGAATGAGTGGCCCCTTGCTTGTTTATGTACCACATTACTGTGGTGTTGTCTGTCTTTAATAATAATTGTCCTGGATGCAGAAGGTCCTTGACAGCTGTTAGGGCATATTGAACAGTCAACATGTCTTTTTGATTGATGTGAAGATGCATTTGGTCTGCGGTCCACTTGCCCTGAATGCATTTTCCTGCCATGTGTGCTCCCCAGGCGTAATCCGAAGCATCCGTTGTTAGAGTCTGCCTGGCTGTGGGTAGAGTAAAAGGTTGACCCTTGTTTAGGTGACATGCCTGTGCCCACCATCAAAACTCCTGTTGTAGGCAGGGAATCATTGGTATTACTGCTTCTAAACTGTGTGTGTTGACTCCAAACACTTAGGTACCATTGTAATTTCCTCATATGCAGTCTGGCATATGGTACTAGTAGTATGCAGGATGCCATGAATCCCAGGGCCTGCAGAATTTTTCGTGCAGGGAGATGGGACTTTTTGCCAGTAATTGGAAATGAGTTAGTTGAACTTGTTTGTCTGGCGTGAGATAAGCCATCTGGGCCGTTGTATTTAAGCTGGCACCCAGGAATATAATCTGTTGTGAGGGCACTAGTTTTGACTTCTTTTCATTTACTGTGTACCCTAGAGAAATTAGCAACCTTTTTACAAACACCAGATGCTTTATAAGAATATCCTTTGTCTCTGCTTGAATGAGGCAGTCGTCCAGGTATGGATATATTTGGATTCCTTTTTGCCTGCAAAATGCAATTACTGGTGCCAGGCACTTTGTAAAGACCCTGGGCGCAGTAGATAAGCCAAAGGGCAGTGCAGAGAATTGGTAGTGCATTGTACCAGCTTTGAATCTGAGGTATCTTCTGCAATTTTGTCTGATAGGGACATGCAGGTATGCCTCTGAGGTCCAGAGTAACAAGCCAAGCCTTCTTGCCCAGCATGGGTAGAAGCTGCTGTAGTGTCAACATTTTGAATTTCGGAATATCCAAGTAAGTATTTAGAGTTGAAAGGTCTAGTATGGGCCTCCAGGCCTTGTCCTTTCTGGGGACCAGGAAGAGTCTCGAGTAAAATCCTTGTCCTTGTTCCTGTTGTGGTACTTTTTGAACAGCTCTCATGTCCACGAGGGCTGAAATTTGCTTTTGTGCCTCTGCCCATTGATTTTGTGGCAGGTCTGGCATTCCTTTTAGCCTTGGTAAAGTGTGAAAGTGGAATCTGTAACCTTGAGACACACTATTCAGTACCCATTTGTCTTGGGTGATTGTTTGCCAGTTTTGAGAAAAAAGTGCTAGTTTTCCCCCTAAGGGGGCTGCCAAAAGGGAAGTGCTTGGCGTACGAAGGGTGAAGTCATTGGGACAGTTTCCTGTAAGGTTGAGACTTGTCCTGACCTCCTTTTGGGGTTGAGGTGCCCCACTGTTGTCTGTTAGAGCCTTGTGGTTGAGATCTGCCTCTTGGGCGTCTATCTGCCTCTCTGTGGCCTGTCTGACACTGGGAAGGACCAATTCTTTGTTGGCCAATTTCTGCTAAATCGAGGTGGCTGTACCTTAAGAAATCCTTGACTGTTTGCATAGATTTAGCTTTATCCTCCATTTTCTTTAACACCAACCAAGGTATCATGCTGTAAAGGAGCATCCAATAATTTTGCTTTAACATGATCAGGTAAACTCTGTTCTTTTAATCAAGCATGTCTTCGAATCACAGAACCTGTAACTGCGGCTCTACAAGAGGCCTCTAAAGAATCAAAACCACATTGCAGAGTATGTTTTCCCACCTGTTCAACTGCATGCAATAAATCCTGCATTTCTTTAGTCAGGAGCTTCTGAGCTTGCAAGCATTTTCTGTTTTAACTGAGCCATTAAATATGGTTGGTACTTAAGCATGCGAAACTAGATATTTAAAGCCCTTACTGCTAAAGTTGCAGAAGTGTAAACTTTCTTCCCCCATATATCCAAAGCTCTGGAATCTGTCAGGGGGTACTGGATTTTTTGCAATGGAAGCCTTAACCCCTTTTGGACCCTGGGAAATAGTTTCTGGATCAGAAGGGTTTTTATTAAGAAACTTGAGTCAGGGGACTCTATAGTACCTATCTGGCTTGGCTGGTGCAGGGGGCAAAGAATCAGGAGATGAGCTGGATTCAGAGAACACATCATCCACGATATCTAGCACAGGCGGAAAAGCCAGGGGCCTGTGCTGAGGCAATAAAAGGAAATCCCTGAGCCTTTTCTTGGATTCTGAATAATCCTGACTTTCCCAATGGAAATGCTCCCTCATGGTATGTAAAGTTTCCCCAAAATAATAATCCTCAGGAGGAGAGGCTGAAGGGATAGATTCTTCAGCGTCAGAGTCCTCATAGGGGGGTAGAGAGTATCCCTGGTCTGAAGAGGAATCAGAGGAAATGGAAACCTGATCAGAGGAAGTCTGTATTCCTGCCTAGGCCTTTTCTCAGGAGAGGGATGGGAACCCCTGATGAGAGTAATGAGGTCTCCGGCCATTTTAAGCATCTGTTTCTTAGGCGTGGAGGACTGTCCAGGAGAATGCTGTACTTCCTTCTTTGTCTTTAATGGTACTTTTGTCTTGGCTGTTGCTTTAATGGCAAGTTGTGAAGGTCTGAAAACACCCTCAGAAGCCGATGCCTGTTAAGCGGCTCCAGACCCATATGAGTGATTAGTTTCCGTAGGCCCAATACCTTGAGTTTTCAGAGGCCTAGGTGTCTCCACATGGGAGTCTGAGGTGGCCTGTGGCTCTGGGGTAGCGGGCGTCAGGGGCTGCGAAAGCACCTCACTGAGAACCGGCGACTGGCCTAGAAGAGGTTTCGTCTTTTTTCGACCTCGGATGTCTGTCTTCATCCTTGTCTTTGCGTTTTTCGGAATTGCGATCGTCACTTGATCCAACGGCATAGTATAATTGAACCTTCGGCTGAAGTAGTGCAAAGCAAAATCAAAACGTCATTTTATAGTGTGTTTGTTAAATCTAGCACAAAACCGACTAGTGACGTCGTGATCAGGGCCTAGGCATGGAATACAGTAAGAGGTCCTTATGAGGTATTTGCTTCCCACAAGAAATACAATTAACTTCTAGGCAAGAAAAAACTTTCCAAAACGGGGTACTTACCTTTATTGAATACTTCGGATCTGAAATTCAACTTCGAAAATCTCAGGAGTCGGCCGACCGGCACTTGCAAACTGCTTCTGCTTCGGGCACCGCGCGGCAAGACTGAAGAAAGAAAATGGCGGTGGATGCATCTTGTACACCCCTGGCACACTGACGTCAGGGAAGAAGCGACAGCAACCGACGCCGGACCACGACTTTGGAACTCTGGCCGACTGCGGGACCACCTGACGGCAGGATAACTCAAGTGTAATAACTGCAGCAGTGCAACACGAACATCTGGCAGTTAAGGACCCTAATGGCCAAGGTTGCAGAAGTGTATACCTTCTTAACACATCTATCCAGCGCCCTGGAGTCTCTATCAGAGGGGGTAGGATTTTTGGCAGTAGTAGCTTAATGCCCTTGGGTCCCTGTGAAATGTTCTCAGGATCCGCAGTAGGATTTTTAAAAAGGAACTTGTTAAAGTCAGGAAAGTACAGTTGTGTACACTTACCATAAATGTAGTTGTGCATTCACTGTTGCAGCTATTACATTTGGGTAATCTGCTGCCAGGTTGCCCTCAGTCAGCCTGAATAAAGTCTTGGGCCCTGCTTCGGTTGCGGTCTCCTCTTCCATGACGTTAGGCTGTAAGGGGTATAAAACATGCAGCAGACGCCATTTTAATCAGTTTTTCTTGCACCAGATGTCAGTTGCCCCCCAAATGGGGAGCAAAAATATATATAAACTGTAAATATATAAATGAACTTTAAAAACATAAAATTTACCTTTAACTAAAAGCAAATACACCACAAAGGCTTTTGAGTATAGTGAAGGAAAGAAAAAGTATAAAAATGGGGCTGGCGGGAAGGTAATCCAGACTGCAACAGTGAATACACTCTAGCATCTACATTTATGGTAAGTGTACACAACTGTACTACGTTCTTAGTGTTTCACTGTTGCAGTCATTACATTTGGGTAGAATCTCAAATCTATGGATGGGAGGATGGAACTAAACGGCATTAGGAGCAGCTATAAGGCCCTGTAGGACTGCAGTGGCAAAGCCTGGCCTGGATTTAGAGAAGAGAGGTAAATGATAATGCTTTGTGAACGTATGAACTGAGCTCCAAGTAGCAGTTTCTAGAAAGTCTCTGGTAAGGAACCCTCTGAGAAAAGTTGCTGAAGTAGAGGCAGCCCTGGTGGAACAGGATCTGATCTGATCCCTCTTGGGCACAGGTTTACCACGGTGCAAGTAGCAGAAACGAATGCAATGGCTTATCCACTTAGAAATAGTCTGCTTTGATATAGCCTTCCACTCTGATCCTGCAGCAAATGCCACCAGTAGTTGCTCAGACTTACAGATTTTGTCCTGTTTAAGTAGAATCTTAGTTGTCTGTGTACATCCAACGAATACAGAATCCGCTCCCCCTTGTTCTGCGGATTTGGGAAAAAAGTTGGCAGGTGAATGGTCTGGTTAAGAGCCACACTGGATACCACCTTGGGCATAAAATGATTGGTCCTGAGGGCCACCCTGTCAGAGTAAAAAATAATGAAAGACTCCAATGCCATGAGAGCCTGTAGTTTTGAAACCCTTCTAGCTGAAGTGACTGCCAAAAGAAAAGCTGTCTTCCAAGAAAGAAATGTTATATCCGCAGTAGCTGCTGGTTCAGGAGGAGGCAGGGTGAGTTTTTCCAAACAAAATTAGAGGTCCCATGCAGGAGTTAGCGCTCTCCTGGGAGGCCTTAAATGTTTGGCCCCTCTGAGGCACTGTTTTAGCAGGGAATGAGAAAATAAAGAAGGTTCTGTGTTGTAATGAGCCAAGATGGCAGAGGCATGGATTTTTATTGAAGAAAAAGATAGACCCTTGTCAAGAATCAGTTAAGTATTGTAAAATCTGAGGAATATTGGACTTTGCTGTTTCTATTCCTTGTGCTTGGTTACAAGCACAGAATCTTTTCCATCAGCATAAGATTTTCTAGTACTAGGCCATCTGGCTTCCAAAATGACATCCATCACAAGTCTACTGAGAGATGAGGTTGGTAAAATTAGTTGATTAGCCATGCTGCAAGATTCAGAGTTTGGAGCAGAGTGTGCAGAATTTGATAGTTCTGCTGAGCCAATAGGTGAGGTGTTGGAGGCAAGTACCACGGAGAAAGGGGACATATTCCTTAGAAGCGGCAGAGACTGATAGGTTTTTCCAGCTGAAGGATAAAGCATCCACTTTCCATGCTTTTTTGTGATGAGTTCTAGTGCGGAATTTGTCCAACTGATAGCTTTGGAGAGAGGCAAATAGATCTATGTCTGGACTTCCCCATTTCTGTGCTAACATGCTGAAGATTTGTGGATCCAGTTTCCATTCGTGCGGGTCCATAAGATTTCTGCTTAGGTCGTCTGCCAGAGTATTTTGCTTTTCTGGCAGGAATTGAGCTTGAAGATGTATTTGGTAAGTCAAGGCTGTGTTCCACAAGGCCATGGCTAGTCTGCAAAGGGGGTAGGAATGGGTACCCCCCCTACTTGTTTATGTACCACATAACTATGGTGTTGCCCGTCTTTATTAGTAGTTGTCCTGGATTAATTAAGTCCTTGAAGGCTATCAGAGCATTCTGAAGAGCTAGCATTTCTTTCTGGCTGATATGTAGATGCATTTGGTTTGGGCTCCATTTGCCCTGAATGCATCTCCCTGCCAGGAGGCCCCCCCCAAACATAGTCTGATGAGTCTGTAGTTAGGGTTTGGTGGCAGGGGGTAGAGTGAATGACAGTCCCTTGTTTTGGTGACATCTCTGCCCACCAAAGAAACTCCTGTTGCAGGCAGGGAATGAGAGAAATCATTGTTTCCAGACTGTGGCAATGTTGACTCCATAAGCTTTTTAGGTACCACTGAAGTTTCCTCATGTGCAGTCTCGCATATGGAATTAGTAGAATGTAGGATGCCATAAACCCCAAAGCCTGCAGGATTTGTCTTGCAGATAACTGTGTTATTGTTGCCAGTTGTTTGAAGTAAGTTGTCAATTGCATTTGTCTGGAGTGAGTTAAGCCATCTGGGCAGTTGTATTCAAGCTTGCACCCAGGAATGTAATTATTTGAGAGAGTACCAGTTGTGATTTCTTTTCGTTTATTGTGTATCCTAGGCATGCTATAAATCTTTTAACAAACGCCAGATGTTGAAAAAGTGTGTCCTTTGTCCTCTGCCTGAATGAGACAATCATCCAGATAAGGATAAATTTGAATGTTTCTTTGTCTGCAGAATGCAATTACTGGTGTCACGCACTTTGTAAAGACCCTGGGTGCAGTAGATAAGCCAAAGGTTAGCGCAGAGAATTGGTAATGCAAAAAGCCTGTTTTGAAGAGGCGGTATCTTCTGCAGGATTCCCTTATTGGGATATGCAGGTATGCCTCTTAAGTCTAGAGTTACCAATCAGGCACTCTTGCCTAACATAGGCAGTAGCTGTTGTAAAGTCAGCATTGTGAATTTTGGAATGTCCAGGAACGTGTTCAGAACTGATCAGCCCAGTATTGGATGCCATGGTTTGTCTTATCTGGGTACCAGGAAAAGTCTTGAATAAAATCCTTGTCCTTTTTACTTTTCTGGTACCGGTTGAATAGCCCCCATATATCCATGAGGGACTTGACTTGTTTCTGGGCCTCTGCCCACTGGATTTGTGGCAGATCTGGCCATTCGTTTGGAAATGGCAAAGTGTGGAAATGAAATCTGTACCCATGGGATACTATGTTTAACACCCACTTGTCCTGGGTAACTGCCAATTTTGAGCATGAAGTCCTAGTTTTCCCCCCAAGGGGGCTGCCAAAAGATAAGTGCTTGGAGATGGTAGAGGAAAAGTCATCGAGACTGCTTACTGTAGGGTTGTGCTTTGTTACCTCCAGATTTGGGGGTGGAGGCACCCCACTGCTTTGACCTGCAAAATCCATGTGATTGATATCTGGAGCTTTTGGAGTGCCTGGGTTTGCCCTGAGTGGCTCTGTTGGACACAGGAAAGGTCCAATTCTTAGTAGGCCAGTGCCTACTGAACCTGAGTGGCTGCACTTGCAAGAAATCTTTTCCAGTTTGCATAGATTTAGCTTAGTCTTCCATTTTCTTTAAAACCTCATCTGCCTTATTACCAAACAGACTATCATGTTGTAAAGGGGCATCCAACAATTTAGCTTTAACATGATTAGGCAGATTTTGCACCTTCAGCCAGCTATGCCTTTTTATCACATATCCAGTTACGGTGGCCCTGCAAGAGGCCACCAAGGAATCAAAACCACACTGCAAAGTAAGCTTTACAATCTGTTCTGCTGAATGCAATAAATCCAGTAACTTTCTGTTCCACAATCAAAAATCAACATAATTTTCCATTTCAGTAAGCCCATAACATGAAATTGGCAGTTTAAAGCCCTGCTTGACAAGGTTGCAGACGTATAAACCTTCTTACCCCATCTATCCAGCACCCTGCAATATCTATCCGAAGAGGTAGGATTTTTGGCTGTAGAAGCCTTAACACCCTTGGGACCCTGAGAAATAGTCTCAGGATCAACAGCAGGATTTTTGAAAAGAAATTTGTGGGAGTCAGGAACCCTGTAATATCTGTCTGGCTTACTAGGAGCCAGAGGCAGGGAATCAGGAGCCATGCTCGATTCTGAGAACACACCAACAATGTCTAATACAGGAGGTATTACCAAAGGCCTATGCTGAGGAAGAAAAATCCTAAGCCTCTTTTTTGATTCAGGGAAGTTCTGACTCTCCCAGTGAAAATGATCCCTTAAAGTATGCAAAGTCTCTCCAAGAGAGTAATCCTCAGGAGGAGATGCAGATGGGATGGAGTCCTCTACATCAGAATCCTCATAAGGTGGAATAGAAAATTCCTGATCAGAAGAGGAATCAGAAGAAATGGGAACCTGATCTGAAGATTGATAATCAGTGCCCTGCCTAGGCCTCTTTTGGGGGGGGGGGGGTTGGAACCCCCTGATCAAGGTAATTAAATCCTCAGCCATTTTGATAATTTGTTTTTTAGGTATAGGGGCCTGAGCACATGGCTCATGAGTCGGTTTTTTAGACATAGAAGTTGGTTTTGACCTTGTTTTTGTTGATGGCGTCAGTTTAATATAAAAATGTTGAGGCCTGAAAACACACTCAGAAGCTGGTGCCTGCTCAGTGGCTCCGGACCCAGCCATCTGAGACACATCAGCGGGTTTAATACTTAGCAAATCTCGTGGTATACTGGACTCCAAATGGGTCTCGGTAGAGGCCTGCGACTCAAAAGTAGTGGGTATCAGGGGTTGCGAAAGTGTCTCACTGAGTACCAGGGAACCGGCAGCTGGTTTAGGAGAAGCTTAATCGGTTTTGGACCTAGACTGTCTCTCTCTTTTTCCTTAAGTTTTTTGTGAACTCCAGTAGTCTGATTGCCAACAGATGACATTTCAGGGTAGTTAAATCTTGAACCAAAATATTTGGAAGCAAAAATATACACAGGCTTAATAGTACGTTGGTTAAATTTAGCACAAAACAGACAGCAAGGCACGTTGTGATCAGGGCCTAGGCAAGGAATACAGTACAAATGAAAATCCTTGAGGTATTTGCTTCCCACAATTAATGCAATTATTAACTTTTACTATCGGTAAGGAGCAAGAAAAAGTTTCCCCAATGGGGTACTTAGGTTTAGTTTGAAGACTTGGGTTCTGAAACTTGAAAACGAAAATTTCAGGAGTAGGCCGACTGGCACTTGCGAACTGCTTCTGCTTAAGGCACCGCGCAGCAAGACAGACAGATTAAAATGGCTTCGGCTGCATGTTTTATATCCCTGATCCCCTGAAGTCAAGGAAAAGGAGACTGCAACTGATGCAGGACCCAAGACTTTGTTACTCAGGCCGACTGAGGGCAACCTGCCAGCAGATTACCCACAAATAATGACTGCAACAGTGAAACATGAACATCCCTGTAATATCTATCAGGTTTTCTGGGAGCAGGAGGTAGAGAGTAAGGAGCCAAGCTAGATTCCGAAAAGGCATCAATGTCTAGTACAGGAGGGATAGCTAAAGGCCTGCGCTGAGCAGGAGTAAGAAATCCCCAAGCCTCTTTTTAGAATCAGAGTAATCCTGACTTTCAACAAAAATGCTCCCTAAGAGTATGCAAGGTTTAACCAAAAGAGAAATCCTCTTGGGGGGGGAAGCAGAGAGAATAGAGTCCTCAGCATCAGAATCCTCAGATAAAGGTAAATTCTTGGTCATCACAGGAAACAAAAATGTCAGAATCCTGGTCAGAAGTATCATAAGTAAACTCAGTCCTAGGTCTCTTAGAGGGGGAAGTTTGGCCTCCCCTGATTAAAGTAATAAGGTCTTCAAGCCATTCTTGTTTTTTAGGCATAGAGGCCTGACCATGCGGTCTGGGTGTCTGTTTTCTAGGCATGGTTCGAGATTTAGGCCTTGAAGAAGATAGCGTTGGTTTAATATGCAAATCAGTAGGCCTGAATGCACCCTCGGAAGCTGGTGCCTGCACAGTGGCTCCAGACCCATCCAAGAGAGACATCCGCAGGTTCCACAGTTGAAGCATCTCGCGGCATACCAGACTCAGAGTGGGTCTCAGTAGAGGCATGCGAATCTGAAGTAGCGGGCATCAGGGTCGCGAAAGCACCTCACTGAGTACTGGCAAACTGGCGACTGGCTTAAGAGAAGCATCGTCGGCAGCTTTAGACCTAGGCGGCCGATCTATCTCCGCGTTTTTTCGGAATGTCTGTAGTTGGATGGCTTACCGAAAACATATCTGGATAATTGAACAGAGTACCAAAATATTTAGACATGAAAATATACAGACGGATAGTTCTCAGTTTAAATAAGGCACAAAACCGACAGCGAGGCAAGTCGTGGTCAGGGCCTAAGCAAGGAATACAGTACGAATGGAAATCTTAATGAGGTATTTGCTTTACACAAGAAATACAATCTTACTTTTACTGACATTGGGTTAGAGCAAGAAAAAGTTTCCCCCAACGGGGTACTAAACTTTAATTGAAGACTCTGGTTCTGAAACTAGAAAACTAAAATTTCAGGAGTCGGCCGACCAGCACTTGCGAACTGCTTCTGCTTCGGGCACTGCACGGCAAGAAAGACTGATGTAATGGCGTCAGCTGCATGTGTGATACCCGACTACCTGACGTCACGGAAGAGACAGCAACCGAAGCAGGACCCTAGACTTTGTTAATTAGGCCGACTGAGGGCTACTGCAAGCAGATAACCCAAATGTGATGACTGCAACAGTGAAACACGAAGATCATCTACAAGAATCAATGGAGGATAGAAAGGATTGGGAAGAGCGTCGATAACCAATTCACAAAGAAACAATGGGGGGATATATGTATGTCTACCAAATAAACAATGCTGTCTAGAATATTTAGTATCTTTTGAAGTGTTTACATAGGTATTTTTATACCCCAAGTAGACTCCAAAGAATTTTACTCAGACAGCAAATGGAGGTGTGATGAGGAAGAAAGTTAAGTGGGAAATTTTCTGTGAGTATAAAGAATTGGCAGACTTTAAAAATTCCTTGCAGACTGCTCTGTCAGAAATACTGGGTGAGCAAATTGGGGCAATTAAGAACTTTTTTTAAGCTGTGATATAGAATCGGAACTGCCCAGACATAGCAATGTCTTGCTGAGTAATTACGGTGGCTGCCAAAATCTACTAGAAAATGGAAATCAAATTCTAAACCAACTGCACTAGAAGTAGTGAATATAGTAACAGACAAAATGACTGGAAGTGGGATCTTTAGAAAACGGTAGGAACAAATCATAGAAAAAATGTTAATTGTCGGAATACATGCACAGAAGCAACAAGGCTTAAAAGGCAGGATTTGAGTGAGCCATGCAATGTATGAATGATTGAATAGATAAGTGGTGTATGTTTGCAACTACAATCATGTCAATATGGTTTGAGATGTACATTCGCAACTAAATCAATATTGTTTTTATTTATATAAATGTATGATTATTAAATTACATATGAAATAAACAAAGATGTTTCTTGTTAAAAAAAAAGAGTCACCAACAAGATCACCTGCATGCAAGGCTATCCCAAAAAAACAAAGATGAGAACAGCACAGGATCTGATTGTTGTGCTGGGACAGTAGATTAGGTACTTGAAGTAAAGTCCAGGCTGGGCATTGAGACAAGTTCCTTAGGATTGGATACCAGTACTGGCGTGGCCAGTCTGGGGCAATCAGAATAATTTTTGACTTCTCCTGACTGACCCATAGGAGTACCTTGGGGAGGAGAGGCAGAGGAGGAAAGGCATATATTTAGTTTTTCCAGCTGAAAGATAGAGCATCCACTTTCCATGCTTTTCTGGGACAAGTCCTTGTGCAGAATATATCTTTAATTGGTAGTTGTGAGGTGAAGCAAATAGATCAATGTCCAGGCATCCCCATTTTCTTGTTACCACGCTGAAGACTTGCAGATCCAATTTCCACTCGTGGGGATCCATGAGGTTTCTGCTTAGTTCGTCTGCCAGTGTATTTACCTTTCCTGGCAGGAATTGTGCCTGCAGATGTACTTGGTAAGTCAATGCTGTGTCCCACAAAGTCATGGCTAGTCTGCAAAGGGAGTAAGAATGAGTGCCTCCCTGCTTGCTTATGTACCACATAACCGTGGTATTGTTTGTCTTTATCAGTAGTTGTCTGATGAAGTAGGTCCTTGAAGGCCGTCAGGGCATTTTGAATAGCTAGCATCTTTTTGATTGATATGCAGATGCATTTGGTTTGCGGACCATGTGCCTTGAATACATCTTCCTGCCATGTGGGCACCCCAGGCATAATCCGATGCATCCGTTGTTCAAGTCTGTGTGGATGGGGGTAGAGTGATAACTGGGCCTTTTGTTGCCAACAGTTTGAAATAGGTAGTCAGTTGTCTTCATTTGTCTGGCGTGTGTTAAGTCATCTGGGCAGTTGTCTTTAAGCTTGCAACCAGGAATATTATCTCTTGAGAGGGTACTAGTTTTGATTTCTTTTCACTGACTGTGTACCCTAGGCCTGTTAGAAATCTCTTTACAAATGCCAGATGCTGTAGTAGAAAGTCCTTGTTCTCTGCTTGAATGAGGCAGTCATCCAAGTAAGAATATATTTGTATTCCTCTGTCTGCAGAATGCAATTACTGGTGCCAGGCACTTTGTGAAGACCCTGGGAGCAACAGACAAGCCAAAGGGCAGTGCAGAGAATTGGTAGTGCATTGAGACAGCTTTGAATCTGATGCATCTTCTGCATGTTTGTCTGACTGGGACATGCAGGTATGCCTCTTTTAGGTCTAAAGTCACAAGCCAAGCCTTCTTGCCCAGCATGGGCAGAAGTTGCTGTAGAGTCAACATTTTGAATTTTGGTATATCCAGAAATGTGTTTAGAATAGATAGGTCCAGTACTGGTCTCCAGGTCTTGCCCTTTCTTGGTACTAAGAATAGCCTTGAATAAAATCCTTGTCCCTGCTCTTACTCTGGTACTTGAATGGCCCTCATGTCCATGAGGGATGAGACTTGCTTTTGTGCCTCTGCCCACTGATGTTTTGGCAGGTCTGGCCAACCGTTTGCCCTTGGCAGGGTATGGAAGTGAAACTTGTAGCCTTGTGACACTGTCTAGGACCCATTTGTCCTGGGTTATGTGCCGGTTTTGAGAAAAAAGTGCTAGTTTTCCCCCTAAAGGTGCTGCCAGAAGATAAATGCTTGGTGCAGGCAGGGGGAAGTCATTGGGACTGTTTCCTGCTTGGCTGCGATTTGTCTTCTCCACTTTTGGAGGTAGAAGCACCCCATTGTTTAGACCCGTACGAACCTTGGGGCTGAGATCTGCCTCTTGGGCGTCTGTATCTGCCCCTTTGTGGTCTGACACTGGAAAGGACCAATACTTTGTAGGCCAGTGTCTGCTAAATTTTGGAGACTGAACCTGCAAGATATCCTTAACTGTTTGCATAGATTTAGCTGTGTCCTCCATTTTCTTTAACACCTCTTCTGCTTTAACACCAAAGTATCATGCTGTAATGGGGCATCTAATAATTTTGCTTTGACATGATCAGGAAGACTTTGTTCCTTTAACCAAGCATGCCTCCTGATGACAGAACCCCTAACAGCAGCTCTGCAGGAGGCCTCCAAAGAATCAAAACCACATTGCAAAGTATGCTTTCCAACTTGTTCAGCTGCATGCAATAAATCCTGCATTTGTTTTCTGCACATTAAGTATTTGTCAACATTTTCTGTTTAGGCAGTGACATAATACATTGCTGATATTTGAGCATATGAAATTGACAATTTAAAGCCCTTGCAGCCAAGGTAGTGGAAGTGTAAATCATTTTTCCCCATCTGTCCAATGCCCTAGAATCCCTGTAAGAGGGGGTAGGGTTTTTTGCAGCGGAAGCCTTGACCCCTTTGGGAGCTGACATAGTATCTGGGTCAGCAGCAGGGTTTTTGAAAAGGAATTTATGAGAGTCAGGAACCCTGTAGTACCTGTCCGGCTTAACAGGAGCTGAAGGTAAGGAGTCAGGGGTCAGACTGGACTCTGAAAATACATCAACAATGTCTAACAATAGGAATAGCCAGGGGCCTGTGTTGTGGTAGTAAAATGAAGTCTCCAAGCTTTTTCTTAGATTCTGAAAAATCTTGGCTCTCCCAGTAGAAATGCTCCCTCATGGTATGCAAGGTTTCCCCAAAAGAGTAATCCTCAGGAGGAGAGGCTGAAGGGATAGATTTTTCAGCATCACAATCTTCATAGGGAGGAAGAGAGTATTCCTGATCAGAAGAGGAATCAGATGAAATGGAAACCTGATCTGAAGATTCATATTCTGTCTCTTACCTAGGCCTTTTATCAGGTGGGTGATGGGAACCCGTTATCAAAGTAATCAAGTCTTCGGACATTTTGAGCAACTGTTTTTTGGGCATGGAGGCCTGTCCATGAGGCTGTTGTACTTGTTTGTCTTTAAGGGTGCTTTAGTCTTTGCCTATGAAGCTGAAGTCGTTTTAATGCATAATTGAGTTGGTCTGAAAACACCCTCAGAAGCCGATGCCTGCTCAGCAGCTCTGGACCCATCTGAGGGAATAGTCTCCGAAGATCCAATACCTTGAGCTTCCAGCTGCCTATGCGACTCCATGTGGGAGTCTATAGCGGCCTGCGGGACTAAAGCAGCGGGCATCAGGAGCTGCGAAGGCGCCTCACTGAGAACCGCAGAACCGGCGACTGGCTTAGAAGCCTCGTCGGTTTTGAACCTCGGATGCCTGTCCTTTTCTTTTTTTTGTGAATTCCGGTAGGCGGATGGCTATCCGATGACATCATATAATTAAATCTTTTGCCAAAATAGTGTAATGCAAAATCATACCGACGCTTAATAGTGCGTTGATTAAATCTAGCACAAAACCGACAACTAGCAACGTTGTGGTCAGGGCCCAGGCAAGGAATACATTAAGAATTAAAGTCCTTATGAGGTATTTGCTTCCCACAAAAAATACAATTAACTTTATCTGACATTGTACTGGAGCAAGAAAAAAAGTTTCCCCAATGGGGTATTTAGCTTTTAATGAAGACTTTGGATCTGAAATTCGAACATGAAAATCTCAGGAGTCTGCCGACCAGCACTTGCTAACTGCTTATGCTTCGGGCACCGCGCGGCAAGACTGAAGAAAATGGCGTCGGCTGCATTTTTATACCACTGGCGCACTGACATCATGGAAGAGGAGACAGCAACAGACGCTGGACCTAGACTTTGGAATTCAGGCCGACTGAGGGTAGCCTGCCAGCAGGATAACCCAAGTGT
Organism: Protopterus annectens; assembly: GCF_019279795.1. NCBI lineage: Eukaryota > Metazoa > Chordata > Ceratodontiformes > Protopteridae > Protopterus > Protopterus annectens. The sequence goes on along the minus strand of NC_056747.1, from coordinate 338,691,243 downwards.
AATGACTGCAACAGTGAAACACAAAGAACATCTGATAGTGCATAAAGCCTGCTTTGAAGCTTGGGCATCTTCTGCAAGATTCCTTGATTGGGATGTGCAGGTAGGCTTCCTTTAAATCCAGTGTTGCCAACCAGGCATCCTTGCCTAGCATAGGATGCAACTGGTGAAGTTAGCATCTTGAATTTTGGGATCACCAAAAAAGTGTTTAGGATAATGAGATCCAGGATAGGATGCCAGGAATTGTCTTTTCTGGGCACCAGGAAAAGTATCAAGTAAAAACCTTGTCCCCTTTCCTCTTCTGGGGCAGTTTGAATAGCCCTTATACTTGAGAGAGAGAACTTGCTTTTGAGCCTCTGCCCACTCATTTGGGAGTAAAACTGGCCAACCATTTGGGATTGGTGAAGTGTGGAAGTGGAATCTGAATCCTTGGGATAAAACCCATTTGGCCTGGGTAATGAGTTCCAATTTTAATGCCTGCAAAGCAATCTTTCCCCCTAAAGGAGCAGTCAGTTGAGAAGGTCTTGGAAGTTTTAAAGTTAAGTCATTGAGACAGTTTACCATAGGGGGGAGTCTTACTACTCCCTGCTTTGGAAGTGGGAGCCCCCCACTGCTTAGTCCTGTGCGTACCTTGGGACTGAATCCTGGGTGTTCTGCTGGTTCTGGGTTTGGACTGAAGGCCTGGAAGAGGCAGGAAAGGACCAATTCTTAGAGGGCCAATGCCTACTAAATCTTGGAGGCTGTACTTGCAGGAAATCTTTAGCAGTTTGCATAGATTTACCTTTTTCCTCCATCTTTTTAAGTACTTTTGCTTAGTTGCCAAACAGGCGGTCCTGGTTTAAGGGAGCAACCAGCAATTTAGCTTTAACATAATCTGGCGAAGATTGCTCCTTAAGCCAAGCATGCCTTCCAAGTACAGACCCAGTGACAGCAGCCCTGTAAGATGCCTCTAGTGAATCAAAACCACACTGCAAAGTATGTTTTCCAACCTGTTAAGCACAATGCATTAAATCCTGTAACTCCTTATTTTCAGCAGAGTCAGGAATCAACATCACATCATTTTCTGTTTAAGCAATCCAATAATATGCTGCTGATACTTTAACATGAGACTGGAAGTTTAAGGCCCTAATGGCCAAGGTTGCAGAAGTGTACACCTTTTTTACCCCATCTATCCAGTGTCCTGGAATCTCTATCAGAGGGGGTAGGATTTTTGGCAGTAGTAGCTTTAATGCCCTTGGGTCCCTGTGAAATGGTATCAGGATCCGCAGCCGGATTTTTAAAGAGGAACTTGTGGGAGTCAGGAACCCTATAATATCTACCTGGTTTTCTGGGAGCAGGAGGTAAGGAGTCAGGAGCCACGCTAGATTACGAAAAGGCATCAACAATGTCCAGTACAGGTGGATAGCTAAAGGCCTATGTTGGGGCAGGAGTAAGAAATCCCCAAGCCTCTTTTTAGAATCAGAGTAATCCTGGCTTTCCCAGCGAAAATGCTCCCTAAGAGTATGCAAGGTTTCACCAAAAGAGAAATCCTCTGGAGGGGAAGCAGAGGGAATAGAGTCCTCTGCATCAGAATCCTCATAGGTAGATAACGGTAAATCCTGGTTAGAGGAAACAAACTTCAGAATCCTGATGAGAAGAATCATAAGCAAATTCAATTCTAGGTCTCAGACAGGGAAGGTTGGCTTCCCCTGATTAAAGTAATAAGGTCTTCAGCCATTCTTGTTTTTTTTAGGCATAGAAGCCTGACCATGCAGTCTGGGCATCTGTTTCTAGGCATGGATCGAGTTTTAGGCCTTGAAGATGGCATTTGTTTAATATGCAAGTCAGTAGGCCTGAATACAACCTCAGAAGCTGGTGCCTGCACAGCAGCTCTGGACCAAACCAAGGTAGAGACATCCGCAGGTTCTACAGTTAAAGCATCTCACGGCATACCAGACTCTGAATGGGTCTCAGTAAAGGCCTGAGAAACTGAAGTAGCAGGTATCAGGGGATGTGAAAGCACCTCACTGAGTACCGGTGAACTGGCGACTAACTTATAAGTGTCGTCTGCAACTATGGACCTAGGAAGCCTGTCTCTAACTTTGCTTTTTTCGGAATGTCGGTAGTAGGTGGCTTTCCGAAGCCATATCTGGGTAATTTAACTGAGTACCAAAATATTTAGAAGTGTAAATATACCAATGACTAATAGTTTGTTGTTTAAATAAGGCACAAAACAGACAGCGAGGTACGTCGTGGTCAGGGCCTAGGCAAGGAATACAGTACGAATGGAAATCTTTACGAGGAATTTGCTTTCCACAAGAAATACAATTACAGACTTTTACTGGCATTGGTTTAGAGTAAGAAAAAGTTTCCCCAACAGGGTACTCAGCTTTAGTTGAAGACTTCGGTTCTGAAACTTGAAAAGAAAATTTCAGGAGTCTGCCGACCGGCACTTGGTAACTGCTTCTGCTTCAGGCACCACACGGCAAGAAAGACTGATGTAAAGGCGTTGGCTGCATGTTTTGTACCCTGACTACTTGACGTTATGGAAGATGAGACCGCAACCGATGCAGGACCCATGACTTTGATTATCAGGCCGACTGAGGGCTACTGCAAGCAGATAACCCAAATGTGATGAGTGCAACAGTGAAACACTAGGAACAACCTACTGCACTTACTGTTGACAGGAAAAGCAAACAGGTTAGAGCAAGATTGACCCCACTTCCTACAGATCATTTTGCCACTGCATGATTGAGGGACATGGTATTTCCCCAGTATGTGTATTGCTACAAGAAAGCAGTTGGAGATCACCCACTGCCAGGCTCTGCTTCTCAGCAAAGGTGGCAAGATATAGTTCCCTCTTGTTTGTTGATGTACCACACCACTGACAGTGTCTGGATAGCATTCATCCCAAGAGGAACAGCTCTGAAAGGCCTTCAACGATAAAAGGACCATTCATCTCCAAAACGTTTAAATACAATTTGGTTTCTTCTGGGGATCACATGCCTTGAACAGTCCATCCCAAGATGCATGTCCACCCATCCAACTGGGAAACATCAGTGCTCAATATGGCCGTTAGGGGGAAAAAAAAGGATGAAGGGACATCCCTGACTAACTTCGTCAAACTGAATCCACCACAGCAAGGAGTCTCTGCAAACTCAGTTTTATAGAATACTGCAGAGACTGTCGAAAAAATAGACCATTATACTGTTAGAGAGGTCAATGAAGAATTTGCAAGTGAAGATGACAGGTAGGTATTAAGATAAATAGCTGCAGCAATCCAACCTAAGGCTTGAAGAACCATTTTTACTGCAGGAGAGAGGCAATACAACCTGACATGCAATCTCAAGGTAAGAATCCTGCTTTGTGCTAAATCAGTGAGACTGACTATCTAGGTGAACATAACTGGAGTAATCAATCCCTGGCTTTTTCTAGGTGGTGCCTGGTTGTTGAGAAGCCAGACCTCCAAGATAAGGAAACAATGAATCTGTTCAGTCCGAGAAGACCTGCTACGACTGCTAAGCGTCTGGTGAGCAACCTGGGGGCTGTGTTGAGAACGAGGGGGAGGGCTCTGAAATGGTAATGGCATCAGCAGTATTTTCTAGGCAAGGCTCAAGAGACGAACCCACCTCCATATCAAGGGATAAGAAACGAAGAGAAATGCTACACAACACCAGAAGTCTAAACCTCAAGATGCATGCACTCAAAACTCTCCTTAGCATGGAGAACACAGATATATGTGCAGTAACAGAAACCTGGTTCAAGGCTCCCGAGAGCACCCCAGCACTACCAGGTTATACCTCATACCATGCTTTTCGGCCCCAAAACGTGGACCGAACCAGAAAAGGAGGGGGAGTATCAATATTCATCAAAGATACCCACACCTCCAAGTTGGTGGCACAGCACGAAGCAACAGAGACTATCCATGTGCAACTAACAGTGGGTAAAACTGCCTTCCAGTTTATAGCCTGCTACAGACCACCCTCCCAAATGCAGGAACCCTACTCGGCCTTCCTGAGAATACATACACATATATAAAAAATATATATATATATATAAATATATATATATATATATATAAATATATAATATACAGAGACATAATATACACACAAATATGATATATATATATATATATATACACACACGTATATAATATATACACACACGTATATAATATATACACACGTATATATAATATATACACACACACGCATCTATAATATATACACACAGACACCTATATAATATATACACACACCTATATAATATATACACACACACACACCTATATAATATACACACACACACACCTACATAATATATACACACAGACACCTATATAATATATACACACAGACACGTATACAATATATACACACAGACACGTATACAATATATACACACACACACGTATACAATATATACACACACACGTATACAATACACACACACGTATACAATATATACACACACACACGTATATAATATATACACACAGACACGTATATAATATATACACACAGACATGTATATAATATATACACACAGACATGTATATAATATACACACAGACATGTATATAATATACACACAGACATGTATATAATATACACACAGAC